>NW_022900923.1:45732699-45863687 GCF_012274545.1 Fukomys damarensis | reverse complement strand
AAAAAAAAAAAAAAAAAAAAAAAAAAAAACAGCCACAACCTCTCCCTTTCTGTGCCGTTAAGATAAACATCCTTTCCCCGAGTTACACAGTTCGAGCTGAGGGTGAATACTTTCCTCCTTACAGAAATCATTCTGAAAAGCAGACATTTAACATTTCCAATCTGTCTCTGAAGCCAAGATTAAATTACATTCTGTTTTGAAGGAATTGAAAACACACTTGTTAATATAATAAATGCCTTCCGTTAGTTCTAGAATTTGTCTTTGTTAGGCACATAATTCAAGAATTATCTATTATGGTTAAAAAAATTGAGCCATCTGGGTCTGTGCTAATATCTGTAAGCAATAAGTCTTCGATTTCCTTCATACTTCATTACTGGCAATACAAGGAGAGCAATCATTCCAAAATCAGCCTGTTTGCTGTTGTCGGACTATTGTTCACCAGGATTTATGAAGCAACAAAAAGGCCGACGCTTGATTTTCATAAGTTAGGCTAACAGTCCGGCGATGACAACCCCATTAAAACTCCACGAGTTAGCTGCTTCGGCCATGGAGTTTTATACTGTATCTATCATTTTTCTCAAAGCTGCTTTCTTTCCTCCTCCCACCTTCTGTGGAATCTCTTATAGATAGAAAGGATGGGGAAATACATCTTCACCGTGCATTTGTTAAGCCATACACATTTGCCATTCATCTTGCCTGACATCGTGTGAAGGATAGAAAGCATTAGGAGCCTGGCCGCTCTTGAGGATGTGGGGGACCGGTTGGCAAACCACCTCTGTCCCAAATCGACCCCGTGCGCTGATTGCCAACACGCATCCATCTAAGGGGCGGGGGGCGAGCAGGAAAGGGGCAGAGCTGAGGGAAGCGGGAGGTTTTGCTCTAGAAATAGCAACCTGCCCTTCTCTGGGGGTAGAGTCTAGAGTCCAAGCCTGCAGACTGCATATGTGAGAGTGTTCTCGTGATTTGGGTGGCTGTACATAGTTAAGTGCCAGCTGAGACTTTGGGAATGAGTGTGGAAAAGGAATCCTTGACAAGCAAGGAAAAGGGATTTCTTGACTTAAAGCCTGACATCTAGGAATCTGAAAAACGTGAAGTAAGGGACACCTATTAGGGATGCCAGTAGAGCTGATTCTCTGTGACTCATTCCTTCGGGCTACCTGTTGTTTTTACCATCATAAGCATTATGATGTGTGTGTGTGTGTGTGTGTGTGTGTGTGTGTGTGTGTGTGTGTGTGTGTGTGTGTGTGTGTGTGTGTGTGTGTGTGTGTGTGTGTGTGTGTGTGTGTGTGCGCACGCATGCGCGCATGTGTAGGAAAGCAGCTCCTGTCACCTGAGAATCAGATGGCTTTCACATCACATCTGGAATCAGCCCACAGCTGGCCGGTAGAAACAATCCTACTCTGGAGGCTCTCGAGACACAGAGGAAGGAGGGATTCTTTTCTACGAGGTACGCTTGTGTGGGTGTGTGAGCTATCAACTTCCATGAAATCAAAGAAAGACACTGAATTCAAGAAGGCTCAGGAAAGTCTTATCCTTAGGCATCTTCTAGCTTTTCATTGCTAGGCTTTCAGTTTGGAGGTTACACTCCATGGCTGCATGGACACAGTGCTCTTGGAGGGGGGGCTGGTGGAAATGTCAGATGGCGATGGTGAGATGCAGGTGGCAGAGCAAAATGTCTCACGTCATGGTCAGGAGACACAGAGGGCCCCACGGTCCTCTTCACAGGTACAACCCCAGCAGCCACAAACCTCCTGCTAGTCCTTGCCACTTAAAGGTCCCCCACTCCCCTATAGGACCATGCTGGAGAAAAAGCCTTTAAAATATCAGTTTTGGGGGGATATTTAAGATCCAAATCCTCGTGGCATCTCCCATCTTCTTGTTGCCCCAGAGCCACAGGAGGGAAGGAAGAGAAAAGCAGGCCAGACCTCCGCTGGGCCACTGCACCCCACCCTCTGCCCTAACCATGTTTATATACACAGTCTGTGGTTTTCAAAGGCGCCTCCTCTGATGTTTTCTCAAACATGGCTTCTTGTGAACCCAATGCTACAAATTCCAACTGTAATGGTAAGATGTGAAAAGAAAATATGTACCTAATTGTTCTCGATATCCGGCTCCCTGGACCCGACTGGAGCTCTGGTGCTCTGACAGATGACTGGCTCCTCCAGGCTCGGTCCACAAGGCACTCGGGCTTCCCGCAGGATTGCCCAAGAGTCCAGAGGGCCTGGGTATTGTGTCTTCCTGCCATCCTTGTGGCTGAGATCAGAAGCTGTCTTCTGTGTGACTAAGTCCCTTTCCTGCAATGAAAACCAGCAGAAATAGCTCTGAAACACATTTGGCAGGGGCTGCTTGGTAGCCGAATTCCCCAGTCTACCAATTTGTACCTCTTGCTTCCTCTGCCTGGTGGGTTAATACTGTAAAGTTAATTCCCATTCGGTCTATTATTGCCCTTTATCTGCCTTCCTCTGAAGCACCCAGTAGAATACTGGAACACCAACTCTTCTTTCTTTTTTCTTTTTTTGATAAAACTGCCTCATGATAAAATAATTGTTAAAATGATAGATTACATCTTAAAATATATGAGTTGCTTGTGCTATTGCCTGCCTTGGAGGCTTCACCCCTCCTGTATGGTTCTGACTCCATTTCTGATTAAAGAAAAAAAATTGTTGTCATGAGCGCTTGGCTTCTGATTTTCCATAATTCTTATTTGTAAGCACTTTCCTGCAGGTCCCTCCTTATAATTTACTAAGTGCTTTGCTCTTAAAGAGCACTTAGCAGGAAGAGGTGCAGAGAAATTACATCTGGCAATTATGCCAGTGAAGTGAACCCCAGGACCCCAGCGACATGGGTCAGTCCTTGCTTCAGGTGCCCTGTCTCTGTCACCGCAACAGGTGCCTGTGGCTTCTCCTGACCACATCCAGGTGGCAGGGGCGGCCCTCGGCAGCTAAACTGTCACTGAGGGTTCGTGCGGCCCTCGTAATGCACCTGTGAGGCGCACTCATAAGTGAGAACAAGGACAGTGCAACCACAATGAAGCTGGGGCCCAGATTACCAGAAGCCACGTGGTCCTAGTCCCCTGCTGTGTCAACTAGCCCGATCCTCAAAAAAAAGAAAGCGGCCAAAAACTGTATCTCCACTTGAAAAGATATTCCAGCAACTTTGCCCCGACCTGTGCGCCTTCCGTGCCCAGACATTTCCCACACCTCTACATAAAATGACTGAACTACTGAAGTAATGTAATTTACCTCTGAAGCAGAAACTTCTGAGACGGGGAGAGGGAGCTAATAATCAGAGGGGACCTCGGTGCGAACAGAGCCCGCCTAGACACACAGGGACACACAGACAGTGAGCGGAGTGCGCGGTACTCCCCGCCCCAGGGCGGAAAAGACCGGATGTGAAAAAGGTGCGGAAAAGCGCGCCTAGAGCCTGTCTTGGCGTCCGCCTCTCCGTGATCTCTCCCAAGGAGCCAGTGTCTGCGCCTGTGTGCTGCAGAAGAGAAGCGGAACTGGGTGTCGGGTGCGCCTCGTCCTCTGAGGAAGTCGCATGGACAGGCACCCGAGTGTGTGGGCTCCGAGCCAGGCGGCCCGGGTTCACATCCTCGCTTCGCACTTAGCAGCTGAGCGAACAGTGTGTGGTGAATTACTTTAACTTTTCTGCACCTCATTCACTGAGCAAGTGGGGGGCCGAGGAGGAGGGGTACCACGGTGGAAATTCATCAACTCAGAAACGAGAGGCAAGGAAGGAGCTGGCCTTTTCCAGCTAAGCGCACCATCTTTAGGAGACCCCACTGGCACTGTCTGCAGTTTCGCTTCTTATTCCAATGATCTATGGCTAACTGCAGCCCAAAACTATCGAATAGAAAATTCCAGAAATCAACAATTTATGTTTTAAACTACGCACTGTTCTGCAGATTATTTAAACACAGATGCTGAGCTATGCAGACACTGATAACTAAAACGGACACTAACGGGGGCGATGTGCACACTGTGGACCCTCTGCACAAAAGGATGAATCCTCACCCTGTGTACGACACAGCAGGACGGTGTGCAGGTCCATCTACTACTCAGAAAAGCTCTGGAGCATCCATGGAGAAGCTCAGGAACAGCTAGAATTCCGGTCACCCCGTTTCATCGCACAGGAATGTGTCGTCCATCTCATCACAGGAGGAAGGGGCAGTGCAGCAAGGCACTGGGGCATTCGCATAACTGTTACTGTACTGCATTGTTATGACGTTTCTGTTTCAATATTAGCTATTGTTAATTACTTCCCATGCCTTGTTTCTAAATGAAGCTGGCCTCGGGGTCCATGAATAGGGAGAAGGCCCTGGCACAGGCTGCAGATTCAGGGCTCTGGGACGTGTGCCCTGCAGAAAGGGGGCACCATGCCTTAAACATCCTGAGCATCAGGCCCTGGGCACGGCTCCCACCTCAACCACTCTGCATGGTGCATACGTTATCTCCCGCCCAGTCAGCAGCAGCGCAGGTACACCTCCGTCACAGGTGTGGACATGGAACCTCCGAGATGGGACGTGGTCACAGCCCTACAGCCAGCGGGAAGTACAGCCTGTGTCTAAGGCTTACATCTCACTCACTTATGCAGAGCCCTTGGCTGGGGTGTGTGTGGTGTGTGCAGCAGGGGCGCCCTGCCTCAGCGACCCCCTAATTAAACATACTGTACCTCACCACCACCCATACCCTCCAGACAAGTTTAGCCCCAGTCTGGAAGGCCTTCTCAAAAAAGTGTTCCTTCCTCTGCGGGATTCAGTGACATTGTGTGTGGCCCGGCACCATGTTCTTCGTCTCTCCTCCCTTCGGTCTCCTCGGCGATCCGGTGGCGCTGGTGCCCACACTGCCCTTTTCGGAAGTTCGCGAGCACTCAGTGAGCGAATGCACGCCAAGCCCAGAAATGCAGCAAGGCACAGGGTGAGTGCTTGGAAACTAGTAGCCGTCCGTGTGACGCTTCACCCTGCCAGGGAGGCCAGAGAGCTGCAGAGATGGTAACTTCATCACAGGGCTGCAGGAGTGCGAGGTGGTCAGGGCTCCTCCACCAAGCATGAAGGAGACTCAAGGTATAAGAAAAAATACAGTGAGTGTGAGTTGTTTTAAGTGATTACAGCAGAAGATGCATTGTCATCAGTCCCCCTCAGAATCATCCCCTCACTCCGACACGCCCGTCCCGTCGTCCTCGCCCCTTTCTGAAGCAGTTCTGGAACTCCGTTTTCACAAGTGCTGGAGCAGCAGACTTCATACCCTGAATGAGTTTGCCTTTCCTGGTCATTTTGACTTCGGGGAAGAATCAGAAGTTTCCTGTGCAGCTCCAATGAGTAAGGTGGGTGAGGACACCCAGAAATGACTTCCAAGCCTGCCATCCGGTTGGACAGCACTCAGCCGCACAGACAAATTGCAGATCATACCATGCAGATGCCCATGAAAGAGGGACATCCAGAACTGCTTCAGAGAGCGCTGAGTGCAACGAGGCCATGGAAGCATTCTGAGGGAAATACATGGCAACTTGTCTTTTCCTGTAATGATCACTTCCTAATTTAGACATCTGCCTTATATTGTGATCACAGGACAAAGAAAAGGACTCTGTTTCTGCTTTCATCTGGAACTTTCCCAAGGAGACAGCGTAAGAGCAGTGAGCAGTTTGCCTTCACCATGCACACATGAGCCCAGCTCTGCAATTTCCGTCCTTGTCCGTGGTCACTTTACGTCCACACAGCTCACGGGCTCCTGGCATCCGAGCGCATGCTAATGACTCCAGACCCTGTGGCCCCACGCCTACAGGGGAGGAGCCAGTGGGAGCAGGGCAGCCGGGCCTGCGAGATTCCCCACCCACAGAAAGGCTCCTCGTCTGTGAAATGCGGGGTCGGACTCCCACGCTGACCTCCGAGGCCCGCTCCAGCTCTGACTTCCATGGTCTGCGCCTCTGACCCGGGACGCCCACCAGAGGGTGAGCTGCTGCGCCTCTCATGCATAATGGGCTGGAGAGAAGAACTGGTGGGAATTAAAGTCTCAGGTCTGCAGCGCTGCGGTTGTCCTTGCTGCTTATCAGGAAGCCGAAGGTCGTGCTTTGCCAGAGTCTTAAATATCAGTCTCAACCATAAACCTCATCCAGTTGCCCGGAGAGTCAAGGTCTCTTATTTGAGGCGAGAACAAGGTGGAGGAGAGGACAGAGGACAATGGAATATTTTCATACAGGCGAACAGCTCTCAGAGTCCAGTGGCCTTATTCAGCTTTCCTCCACAGCTGTGCTGTTTGATCCCTTTGCCACTGGGTTGAAAATTGTAAAAACATTTCACTTGCAAGAAATCACTGTAAATGTGGTTTTTCCATCCACCAGCTCTTTGGGGGCGTTAAATGTACTGGAACGCTCACAACCAGAGACCATGGGCCAAAATCATCAAGGACAGTGCAGACAAAGGTCACAGTCTCTGTCCCATTCCACCTGTGAAGTGCAAATCTGAGGACAGGCAGAAGCAAGGGTGGGTCTGGACACCCCAGAGGGCAAAGGATTCCGCAGGCCTCACACCAGCGTCCCTCAGCTCCACCCGGCCCTCTGCCAGGGCCTCCTGCCAGCTGCAGAGGGAACTGCCGGCCTGGGTTTGTCCTGGGTGTGTCTCTGTTTCTCATCCTATGGCCTGGCTCTGCAAACATGCCACTGAGGTTCAAGTGTGATCCGGAAAGGTTGTGTCCACCCACAGGTGACCACCATGGTCCTGATCCAGTGACCTGGGCAGAAGGACATGGAGATGACAGCTGACCCCTGGTTTCAACCTCAGCACCATCACAACAGCTGTGTGACTCAGACACAGGAATTAACTTTTCCTGCCTCGGACACCACGCTTCTAAAATGCGGAACCAACTGGAATTTACGTGGAGAATCTGCAGAAAGAATATTGTGAGTCTGTGTGTAGCTCTCACCCGTCATTTTTCTTCCTCTCCACGAAGCGTGGGATGGGTATTTGAGCCAGGTGCTAACAGAGAGGCTCTCATGGTCCCCTGAACCCTTCTTCAGCACCTGAGCAATTTATTCCTCTGGCAACTAAAGTTTAATCCATCTTTGCTCCCTCCAAGGGATAAGGGCCACTTGATAAGCCATTTCCCCACTATCTTGGTGAGATCAAATCCTGTCTTGGCTTGAAAGGAAAAAGGAAGAAAAAGAAAAGCACATAAGTTCTAAGAGGGAGGAGTGTGAGAGGACACAGGCTGGGAAGAGGAAAAGGTCCCAGACAATCTGCCTTGGGCTCCGTGCTGCCTGTGTGGGTCCCTGGCTAAGCTTCCATCTACCCTCACAACTCCTACATACGCTCTGGCCTTCTGCTCCTCCCTCCCCGCTTGGGTGCTACCCTGCCCTGGCCCAAGAGGCACCTCAGAGGTCAGGGGGAGATGGAGCTGGGCTGAGATGGGGTTTCGCGTGAGTCTGGGGCCACATCTGTAGCCACAAGCCCACAGGTGCTTCCTAGATGTTCAGAAACAAGCCTGGGGCAGGCTGACCTCTGATCTGCACCCTGACAGGCTGGGGCATAGAGGAGGACACAGGATAGCCAGACCCTTCCAAGTAAGAGGAGGGGACCCCCACCAGTGGAAAGGAGGGTGTCCCCTGTTCTAGGCCAAGAGCAGCTCTCTTCTTCTTGGCAGTTCTAGGGCCTTGGGGTGTTGCACATATTGTACTTAGGAGGAACTTTCTTTGCAATGGTTTGAGGCCCTGCTGGAAAGAGTGGGGACTCTATAGTCAGTCCCATGTTGAATTCCTTCTCCTGCTCCTCCTCCTCTTATTCCTCTCATCCTCCTGGAGGGAGAAAGGACTCTGGTTGTGCTAAGGAGTTGAATTTTTAGAAGGAGAATACATTTACAAAGAAACACATTCTTCCTGGGAAACAAATCAGACCACGTGTGGCGCAGAAAGGGGGCCGTTTCCATCATGACCCCACCCGGGGAGTCCCTTCCTCCGAGTGCCCTGTGAAATGGCCTCCTGCTGTCTTTCCAGAGTTTCTTCTGTGTCCACATACACACAGGAGGATGTGCAGAGCAGAGCTGTGGAGCTGCTGTTTCTAAATCTCTCCTTTTTGTAGGGATACCAGTCATATTAAGTAAGGCCCATCCTAGTAATGTCACCTAATTTAATTGCCTCTTTAGAGACCTAATTTCTAATTAAAGGCACATTCTGAGGTTCTGGGGTTAGCCTTCAACATACCTTTGGGGTCAGTGCAATTCAACCCCTGACAACGGGCATCCCACCAAATCTACCTCCATTTCTTAATAACTACCTCAGAGCCCACATTTTTATTGTGCTATAATCTACCATTTCTCAACTGGGGTACATTCAGCCCTCTTCAATTTTCTATGCCAACCAGCACTGTAATAAAGATTCTGATTCCACACCCCAGATTTTCTTGTGCATTTCCTTATTCACTTTTTAAGGATAGAATTATAGTTGGAATTTTGGTGCCTCCTCAAAATTTGTGTAATGAGAACTAAAATCTAGTATTATTATTAAGAAGTGAGGTCTTCAGGGAAGGGACTGGCTCATGTGGGCTGTACCGTCAGGAATGGGATTAATGCCCAGATAGGAAATGTTGACGGGAGCAGCCTAGTCCCTTGTGTCCCCACCAAGATGGGACGGAGCAGCTTTCCTGCGTCTCCTTCAGGGCACTGACCCTCACCAGCCACCTCATCTGCCAGGGCCTTGATCATGGACTGAGCCTCCAGGACTGAGTGATGCGTTTCCACTGCTTATAACTTCCTCTGTCCAAGGGACTTTGGATTCCAAGAAATAGAATTCGTGGGTCAAAGGATATGTATATCCTTCATCAATGTCGATAAATTGTCCTGCAAAATCTTACACCCATTTTTATACCCACCGAGAGTATACAGTAATGCCCTTCCCTGCATGGCTTCAGTAACACTGATATCATCAGTCCTTTGCAGTTCTGCCAACCACATGGGTAAAAAGAAAGTTTTATCATGAAAGGGATTAGGGAAAGGAGGGAGAAAGAAGGAATTAAAATTCAGTTAAGATATGTTATGCACATGCACCAACGACCCACAAGGAATGTAAACCTTATATACTGCAAACATGCAAAATAAAATAGGAAGTTTTAAAAAACTGATAGCTGCCAAGAAAGGTATTTTTCTGATCTCTGGTGAAATTGAACATGCACCATAAAATGTAGCATTTCACGCAGTGGACTTCTCGTTACAGCCCATGGGTCACTTTGTCTACTCCTTACAACAGAGCTGTATCAGAGCCTCTATATATTATCATTAAATATTTCATAGGTAGGTAACTAGAGCTCAGAACATTTAAGTAACTTTTTTAAACTTAAATCTGAATAAATTTCTTATTGGCTGGAACCAAGATTCAAAACCAGGCAGCCAGGCAGGATAATCCGGGAGGCTGTTCTAGTCACTGTGCCATGAGGCCCGCCTTGTCACTAACTTCCCATAAGTCCATGGCTTGGAATCTGGACTCTGCAATTGGTTAATTCCCAGGATGGCACCATACTGCTTGGACACCACAGCTCCAGGGATGCCTCTATTGTTAGTAGTTTCTTAGCACTTAACCTGTGATATTTTAAAATATCTCAACCATTGACTAGTTGCCCTAGCAAGAGCCGAAGTAGTCAAGAAAGTCAGAGGCCAGGTAAAATCTTTGGAGCTTCAAGCCATTGACAAGTGAACTAAAAGTGGTATTTGTTGTCATGCATTCTAAGAAGCCCAGAGGCAGGCTTTTCTGCACTGAGTTAACATGGACTTCAGCTTTCAGAAGTATTTCTCTCTCGATTTTCCAGGAATCCAGCATTAGCTCTAAGATTTGTCTTTCCGTGGCTCAAGAAGACCAAAGTACTTGTACCTTTACCTCCCGCACCTCTTTCAGGGTCTGCAAGAATGGCAAAGGGGACTGGAATTTGATCAGAGACTGTGTAGATTTAGAGTTTGATAGAGCTAAAAAAAATTCAAACTTGCTTCTGACGGAAATATAATTTCTTAGTCGGAAGCAAAATAGGAATTGGTTCACACAATCAGAGCAGTTCAGTTCAAGATCTCGATCCTTCTCTAAGAAAAAAGAAATCACATCTGAGTTCAAAAAACTCACTGAGGATACTTCTTTCTTGGGAAAGGTTGTTGCTACATCTTAATCCCAAGAGAAGCTGGCTTTCAGCTCACTGAGCAGCAGCTCTTGGTGTAGATTTAAACAATAACATCCCAACAATTTTTTGCTCTGGAGAGACCCAGAAAACTGTGTGGTTCAGGTTCTTCATGCTGAAAAGAATAATTTTTAAAAGCCCAAGCCCTGTGGAGTGGGAGTGAGGACTGCACTCCCCCCTTCCCGTATAACATGCAGCTCCTGGGAAGCCAGTGAGCATTTCCAAAGATAAAAATCACTGACTCAAAGGTATGAACCTTCTTAAGGTCACTAATGCATTCTGCCCGATGGTGTCTGGGAGCCTACCACACTTCCAGGGCCCCTTTCTGTGTGTGACAGTCCTTGTTTCCCTACTCCCTAGCCCACACGTGAGGCTACTGCTCACTAAACCTCAGCCAACACCAGCTTTTGCAAAAGCCAAGCTTACCTTTGTGACTACAATTTTATTTCTTCTCCCTGGTTACTCCCATGAATTCCTGTCCAGGTCAAGGCCACATGAGAGGTTTCCAGCCTCACCAGGCTGCACTGACCTGGATTCAGTGGACGTTCTGGCAAAAGCATGTAGCTAGCGGGTATGTTCACTTGTGAGACCTGTTAGCAGTGGGCCGTGAAGAGGTCAGGGGCACCCGCTTCCTCAGAAGCACAGTGACATTCGGGGCGGAAGGGGTCTCCTCTAATTGCCTCCTCCTTTCTCCCCTGCAGGGTTCGCCCTCCTGGCCTCGGACGTCTTGGGCAGGGGCTCATTTGCAGGCCCTCCTGCACTTCCTGCTAACATACAGGCAAAGGTGCATCTAGGAGTGAATTTAGCAAACCGGCAAGCTCTGGGCAAGGCTGGAACTCACAGGCAATTTCACTTGCTAATAAATCAATGCAAACAACGGGGTGCTTTATTTCTTTCCCCACAAGCTTTAATAACCCAGCCCAGTCGTAATGAATTCTGGGGCAGAATTAATGTAAAAGAGTAATGGTGATTAGGTAATTATCAAGTACAGAGAATATTTAACCTTCCCAGTGACAAGACTGCCTAAGACTACCTGATAGCATGTGTGTTCTCGGGAAATAATTAATAATTTAAAAATTATCCAATCTCTACTATTAATCAAGAAATAAGGATCCAGGAGTAGTGCCAATCAAGCTGAGTTCTTCCCCATTTAACGTCTGCGAACGTGCTCCTGTCTCTGGTGCCTTTGTGTGTGTCAGCCTCTTTGATTTTTATTTGAGGCTGGCTAGACTTTAGCTGTTACAAGTCTCCCAGAATATTTCAACAAGCTGAGACACATCACCCTCTAAAATTATCCACCCCGAGTGAAATGCCAGGAAATAACCTTTGGCCCCTGCCTTTTTAAATTGCAGCTCAAGCCACTTTTAAACCACAGGCTGTGACAGTCCCGGGCGCTGTTCTCCTTCAGCCACTCTCGACTCCCCCTTCTTCTCCTGGTCTGTTTGCTTGGGTGGGGGCTGCAACATCAAGATAAACAGTAGATGTGTCTTCTCCCAGATATATAGTTTTAGCTTCTCCAACAAAGCGGCCATATGTAGATAGGTCTTACCAAAACACACCTGCCTGCATGCACGTGTGCACCCATAAATACGCACAGAAACACACACACACACATGCCTCAGAAAGTGGGGAGATCATCATGCCAAGCACAAAGGCAGGCAGTGCAGGAAGATTCAGAGTAGAATAGGTGGAAGACGCTTTAGAGGTCATCTTCCCAAACCCCCTGAGACAGAGGGAGGAGGTGACTTTTCCAGGGTCATCCAAGTATTGAAAAGAGGAAAATAATTGGATACAGTTTCCTGGGCTCCTGATACCTGCACCCTTTTCCCTGAATGCCACAGAGCCCAAAACAAAGGGAGTTAGAGAGTGACGCAGGAAATACAGTTGCCAAAATAGTGACTCAGTGAACATTACTGCTCCCCCGCAGGCTTGTCTGGCTTCTTCTTTGACTGGTTGACTCAGAAGTGCACGGGTTAAGCCATGAGGGTTTTCTGTCTCCTGTTCATCCCCGTGTGCTAAGCCAAGGAGAAGGCCCATCACCAACCTCTGTGTCCCCAGCCCCTGCTCACAGCACACGGCTCAGGTAGATACGAGCAAACAATGCAAACTCTCTTGGGTCTGGGAAGGCATCTGGTACAAGAGGGCATGTGTGCAGCAGAGCACAAGCCAGGCAGTTTATCAACCACCCAGGACAGACAAGCCAATGGGACGGCGCAGGGAAGTCACTACCAGAAGGGACTCTGAAAAGCAAGCCCAGAACAACCTCTGACCAGCTTAGACCTTCATGAAGCAAAACTGCTCATCAAGGTGAAGTCTACTGTGGGCCAGAGGAGTGCAAGAAAACAACTCCATCTGTATGGAAAAGCAGCAATTGTCATTAAATTGTAGAAACGATCTAATTTCTTCTTTAATTTTCTCTGTGCCCCACTGGTTGTTCCAGAGGGTGTTATTCAATTTCCAAGTGTTTATGAAGTTTTTATGGTATCTGCTGCTATTGATCTCCAGTTTCATTGCAGTATGACCTGATAGTATACGGAAAGTGTAAATGAGAACAAAATGTATAGTGGACAATGTGAAACAGGAAGCAAAGGTTCAAACGGGAAGGAAAGAAGAAAAAGAAAAAATATGAAAGAAGAAGGAAAATGGAAATGAAGGTTTATAGATAGGGAGGGGTGGAGGGGTGGAAAGGAGGGAAGGGAAAAAAACAGAGCTAAGATAATCATGCCCAGGCACAAATTCTCAGTGATGAATGTGACTGTAATGTACACCTAAAATGTAACAGCACCCTTAGGGTTTTTAAAAAGAAAGAGAAAGAAAGAAACGCAGGAAGGGGAGAGCTTGACTGCAGCCCGAAATGGAAGCAGTCGGGATGCTTACCTGGGATCTACAAGGGGTCTACCACCTGTCTCTGAAGAGCACTGTGGTAGTGAGGAGGCGCCGAGCACCTGCTGTCCGCAGACACAGGCTCCCCTTGACCACTCTGGGCCTTAGCTGGGCAAGGGCGGTAAAAGTCTGTGAAGTACACCGTCCTGACCAGGGCCGGCACTCAGGAAGCACAAACGATCACACGTGCTTTTCCCACAGAGCCGTCTCTCCCTTGTGAGGCCACAGCCGAGTCGCCAGCTCTGCAGCTTGGGTGTCATTCTTTGCCAACATTGCTGAGAACTGTCATGGTGGCCGGCGCTGGTCACTTGACTATATAAATCAGTGTTTGTCAAATTTCTATGATCTCAATAATTGCCAAAGTACTTTTTAACTAATTACATATTCCTGGCCAAAAGATGATCCAAACCTTAGAGAAGGGGCTTAAAAATCTCTTTCAAGTACCTCAAGCCATGCATATCATTAGACAAGTTCAGAAAACACTAGGAAAGATTAGTAGCAATAGAGAAATAGTAAAGTAAAACAAATGAAAGGGTTCTTTCCTTCCAGAAGTACCAAGAAGTACATGATCAAGTGAAAGAATATTTTTCCCTGTACTGGGGATTGAACCTAAGTTACATCCCAGCCCTATCTATCTATCTATCTATCTATCTATCTATCTATCTATCTTCCTATCACCTATCTATCTATCTACAGTGGTACCTCTGTCCACGAGTTTGATTCTGTCCATCTTCTGGTCACAGAATCTGTCCCATGGTACTGGTTGTATATGGGCTTTCAGTTCCATCTCAACCAGAATTGTAGAACAAATTCTGCCACCAGAATCATGGAAAGAATTAAGCTCACGACCAAGGTTCCACTGTACAGTCTACATAAGGTCTCGTTAAGTCACAAAGCTCCCTAGGTTGGGCTCAAAGTTGTAATCCCCCTGCCACAGGCTCCCAGAGTGCTGAGATTACAGGCATGTAGCCCCACGTCCAACCTGAAAGAACATTACTGAAAACAGTCGTCCGCAATGCAAGGCACTCCGCTCACCCACTACGAAAACACAGTGGTCGTTTGTTTGATTTCCATGCAGACACTTCTTGTGGGGCCTGACATGGCAATCTCTGAATAGGGTAGATCATTTCCCTGTAGTGGTGGAAGTCATCAGCCCAACTGGGTGACTCTGCAGAGCTAAAACCATGAATGAAAATGCAAACCGTGCATGAATGGGAAAAGTGAGCAACAACTGCACACAGAGCACATGCAAGGGTGATATCGGCCACCCCTGGATAATAACTAAGACACTCAGCACACACGGACATAAGACAAGAAAGTCCCCCCGGTTCAGCCGGTGGTACAGGGATTGGAGAAGCTGGGCAAATGGTTCTCAGAGCTACCCGGACAAACAGAATGGATCTGGCTGTAAAACGTGCCTGGCACCCCTACTCGCCCCCTCCCCACCCCGGTGCTGCTGCCTCCTTGCCGCCAGTGGCCCTCCCCAGGGACTCCTTGGCCCCTGTTCAAATATCCTCGCCTCCTCCAGGGCCCTCGCATCAGAGCACCGCGCATCACTGAGGGCAGCGAGCCAGTGAGGTCGCTTCACACGGTGCCGGGATATCAGAACGCTTGCTAGGAGGAAAGAAGCCAGTCAGACCAGCAGCTGGTGAGCAGGCTGAGGACAGACTGCGTTCAGCACTTTCAGCTCAGTACAGTTTGGTGTTTAAACGATCAAGTGTTGAGAATTAATGGTTCAGGGGTTTTGTTTCAAATGCGTTTGTTTGCTTGTTTGCTTTGTCCTAAGTAGCAGCGGGTCCGTTTTTCTAATGAAATCTTATGCGATGCGCGAGGGGAGGTTCCCTGCACGACGAGAAAGGCCCAGACCCCTGCCTCCCACTGCTCCTGCGCCACTCTGTGGTCCCTACCACCCGTGCAAGGCCAGAGAAGGAAATGCGATGTGGAAATCACCGACATGCCCGTTCTTGAGTCTTTGTTTTGAAAACAAGAAAATTGAGAGGAGCAAAGTGCAACTGCCCTGCCAAAGTCGCGGCAACGGTGCGAGGCCTGGGGAAGCAGGGTCGGGTCCGCGGAGTCCCCACCCCGTCCTTGCCTGTCTGGCAGGGGCCGCCTGGGCTGGAGGAGCTGAGTTTCCCCGAAGTCCTCACCATGCGTCACAGCAGGGTGGGTGCAGGAGGAGGAGTCAGGCACTTGTTGAACTGACCACACTGCCCCTGCTCCCCACTCTCCAGTGGCACTGTCACGCTGTGTCCAGATGTCCCCCCAACCTTCACGCCATCACAGGTGGGGCTGGACCTGGAGTGTGTGACGCTGGGATTGACTCATGGTGCAGTGCTCCGTTCGAGGGCACTAGGACTGAAGATGCGCCACTGCCCTAAGTGGCCTGGTAAGACACAAGGGACAGAAAGAGCTGTAGTCGTCCTTTGCTGCTCTGCTACCTTCTGCCCGCTGTGGACTGTTTCTCCTCCGCGATGCCCTGGGGCCGGCCAACGATGGGCTAAAACCTCCGAGGCCTGAGAGCCGCGCAAGCCTTCCCTCTGCACTGTGGGTGTAGGGTATTTTCTCGGGCACGAGGGAAGTGTCTAAGGCAGGTGCCCTCACATGCCTTCTAGGTTCTGCCTGGGATTAAGGCCAGAAAGAAAGAGCTGACCTTTGTAAAGCAGACGTCCTGAAGGAGAGGAAAGGGAAAGCTTCGGTTCTCACCTCCAGCCACTGGCAGTTTCTGCCTCCTCCAGACCCACCTGCCCAGGGTTCCCACGCCCTGCGCATTCCCCCCTCCTGCTCTGCCCACCCCGCGATCCCTGTCACTCGAATATTCTCAGCTTCTGTTCAGATCCCTTGCACTGCCCTGAAGAGCCCCCGCTTATTATGGGCCAGTGAGGTATTAATAGATTAGCTGCCTTGAAGCACCCTCACTAATGAGGGCGGAATTTGATAGCGACACACATTGGCACCTGTACGGTTAATGATCCGATGCTTTATTTCACTGAATGAGTTGAACAACACTTAGCACATTGATCCAGGTGTCCTGCGATCCATCTCGGCTACTGCTTTAATGGTGTCACGCCATTGGTGTCCTTAAGCAATGGGCGCTGTGCAGAGATGGGCTTGGCCTTGCCATGTCAGAGCAGAGCTGCATGAATTGGGGAAGATGTGAGTCCTTCCTTCATTCCTTCCTTCCTCTCGTTTCAGGCCCCTCTGATTTGACAGGGAGGCAGGAGCCTGTAGAGGCCAGGGAGGCTAGCAAGGCCACACAGTGAAGAGCCGGAGCTGGACACAGGGACACACGAAGGCCAACAATGGCTAAGCCCTGATCTGCTTCCTGCAACGCCAGGCCCGAGTGACTTTGGGAAGGCTCCCAGGCCTCCTTACAACTCAGTGCCAGCATCTGAGTTAAGAAAATTAGTGAAATCTGCCGTCCCCACCTATCTCACAAGCAACAGGTCCTGCTTCAAGCCAGATGCTCTGCCCTCAGTGACACAGAGGCAACAGAAGAAGAGAAGAGCACAGGTTAGGGTTTCACCTAATCTCTGCCCTCCAGGACAGATGGACGCCAGCTGGGCACATCGTACCAGGGAGCAGCTCCACGCTTACAGCCAGGGTAGAAGAAATTGCATCGAGGATTGGAGTCAGCTCGTGTCTACGAGGAAGGGGCGGTCAGGGGGTCCTGCCCAGCCAAGCATAGCACACTGGTGGAAGAGAGGGGACATTAAATCAGTAGTCACTACTTGGGGGTGAGTCCTCAAGACACTGCTGCCTACCAGGACTGAGTGTGTGAAGGCCTGAGGGTGGCCCTCGAGTGAGTGACACTTGGCTGGAAAGGAATCCGGCGGCAGGCAGGGCTGTGTCCCGGCAACAGCAGAGATGCCCTGCTGTGTTTGAGCAGGAGCGGTCCTAAGGGGCTGGTTGCCAGAGCCCCCGGAGAGTCTGTGTTTTAAGCCTACAGACTCAGTAGACGGAGAATGGAGTCCACTCAAAGGCCTGCCTGGCTCAGTCAGCAGAGGACTTCGGCGAGGACCCGGGCTGGGCCGGCTGATCTCTGATCACTGCCCAGGTCCCTAAAGGGCTCTGGGTTTCACTGCCTCCTCCACAAAAGGCCGAGTAAACCCAGCTGGCAGGCGCTGGCAGGTTCAGCATACTCTGTGCGGGGCGGGTGGGGTGGGGGTAGCCTCGCACTTCCGTTGGAAATGAGCAAAATGAGGCAGAAGAAGGAGACACAGAGTGTGCGGCGCGTCGTTCCCTGAACAGCCCTGCCGTGCGTCGGGGATTGGGCTCTGATCGAGAAAACAAAGCCGGGCCATATGGCAGCCCCGCCTCCAAGTAGCCCACAGTCCAAAAGAGGAGACAGACTGTATGTTTTGATGTCAACTCAGAAATATTTAGTCTCCAAGAAAGCAAAAGCTAACCAGGCACGGAGAAGGGAAAGGCGGGGCCCTGCTGTCTGCAGCATTCCATGCCCGGCCTGTGGTGCGCGTCTGCCCTGCTGTGCCTGGCGGGGCTAAGCCATATTCTGTAATAAATTTTACTCTAAAGTGTACATTTGAATTTCTTTTTCTTCTTTTTTAAAATTAATTTTATTGGTTCATTTTAGGTGCACAATATGCTGACATTCGTCATCGGGTTCTTGTACCTTTACATGACAGGTCTTGGTTCTCATTTTTCCCCATAGCCCTGGCCTCCCTTCACCTCCTCCACCCCTCCTTATTTACAAAGACTTTTTTCTATTCCTTTCATTTTCTCCTACTTATTCCTTTCCCTTCTTTCCTTTCCCCTACCCCTCCTACTTCCCCTTCCCTTTGCACCTTTTCTTCCTATTTCCCATAATCTATTATACATCTGGCTCCTTATTTACACTTTTCAGTTTCTCACACCAGAGAAACTTCAGTATTTACACATCCGTGTCCTATTTATTTCACACAAGAGTGTGGCCTCAATGTGCATTCAGCTATAAACGTCTCTAGTTTCTCATCCTTTATGGCTGAATAATATTCCATTTTATTTAAAAACACACACACATTTTCTTTATCTAGTCTCCAGCTGATGTGCCACTATGAACATGGGTGCACATATATTGCTGTGGTATGATTCTTTTAATTCTGATGTCTTCGCTACTGAATTATTCAAGACATTTATAGAAGAACTATTGCCACTACTGTTTAAACTCTTCAATGAAATTGAAAGGGAAGCAATACCACTGAATTCATTCCCAGAAGCAAGCATCAGCTTGATCCCAAAAGCAGAGAAAGGCCCAACCAAAAAAGGGAACTGTAGTCCAGTCTCACTAATGAACATAGATGCAAAAATCCTTAATAAGACACCTGCAAATAGAATGCAGATCATATACCCTGATCAAGTGGTATCCATCCCAGGGAATCAGGGATGGTTCAACATACACAAATCAATAAATGTAATGCACCATATTACATTTAAATTCCCACTTTGGATGACTATGTCTTATTTCTCAATGGACTCCAAATTCAAAAGGGTGGGGAAGGGTGATGTTATTTACTGGTTTTTTGCAAAATCCAGCATAATACAGGATATTACATGACAGCAGTGTGGGCAAAGCATAGAAATAGTATGTGTGGTGGAAGAGTTTATTCTACATGGTGTGTGTGTGTGTGTGTGTGTGTATGAGTGTGTGAGTGTGTGTATTTTTGTACAGAACCCAAGAGGATTTATAGAGTAGATGATGAACTGCTAAAGAAAGAGTGGTTTGAAAAAAATCCAAACCCATCCGGTAATCCCAGCCCTTGGGAGGCTGAGGCAGGAGGACTGCCATGAGTGTGAGGCCAGCCTGGAATACACAGTGAGACCCTCCCTCAAAATCCTAACTGTCCAGACATGTGGGCAGAGGCTCAAAGAAGCAGCCTCCTTGGGGATCAGGCTCGGGAAGGGGAGCTGTATACATTTCGGTAAGAGAGCATCCCTCTGCCAGCACTGGACACAGAACCCCAGGTCCGAAGTAGACGTTCTCAAATTTCTCCCGTCAGATTAACTGTGCCTTAGTAAACCTGAAGAACCACCCTCACCGAGCTGGCTGTGCCGGCCGGCAGGGCAGGGCTCTTGGTAGGTGCGGTCCCGACTCAGGACCCCGGGCCGAGTCCTTCTGTGCTGTTCCCGGCGCAGCTTCGGCAGGGCCCGCACTTGCCGGGGTGGAAGGAGCATGTGACACAATCTCTAGACTTCTCCCTGCCCCAACAATGCACAGAACGCTTCCTCTCTCCCCACGCTCTAAATCCTGCTTCCTTCCTGACTCCGGGCGGGCACCACACCCCACACCTGCCCAGTAAGTTCCCAGTGTCCAGACCAGCAAAGAGCAGCCTTTGGCATCACTCGCTCCCTAAACACACGAGTGCACACACACGCACACACACACACACACACTCACACATGCACATGCACATTTTGTAGAAAGGAAAAAAGTAACTAGCAGAGCCAGTGTTGGTTGCGACATCTAATGCGATTGCCGTAGCCCTTCTGCCTGAGAGCCCCGCCGCCCAGCAGCCATGTGCGTAGACTCAGGCACAGAGCGGTGCCATTGCGGCCCGCAGGCTGGAAGTGGGTCGAGCGCGGACATTCTTGTCCTTCATGGTGCATTCCTCCACCCTGGCTCCACTCGCCTCCAGGGTGGTCCTCCCAGGCCTGGTAGACCATCTGGAGATGTCTCTGGCCTTTAACCCTAGGCTCAGCCCCTTCCTGGTTGTGACAGTCAGAAACACCTCCAGTCACTGCCCAGCGTCCCGGCTGCCATCCGAGAACTGCCTCTTTAGGTCTCAGGCCCATCCTCCAGGAGAGCCCGCGGATGGTGCCTCTCTCCCGTACTCTCCACTGCTTCCTGCATTCAACTAATGCATCCCTTCCTGGGCGTTCACTGCATGCCCTGGTTATGTGGATGCTCATTCTCCATCCCTCATTCTGCCCATTTTGCGCCTGGTGTGCTGGGGCTGCCTGCGCACTCATTACTTCCCTGTGGCACTGCTGCTGGTCTCACCCTGTGGCTCGTCCACCCACGTTCCTGGGCTCTCCTTTCTGCCACTCACCCAAGGGGCTCAAGAAGGCCAAGCTTTGCGTGCTGGGCCTGGTTCTCCCACTTCCTTGCTGGGAGACCTGAGCAGTGCACACCTCTCTGAGTGTGGGCCTCATCTGCAAATTGGAATGATGACCACATATCCCTGCCTGCCCAGCCCGGTTGTTTTAAGGGGGAAAAACAAGAGAGGGGCAGAGGAAGTGATCTGGAAACTACGAAGCACCACGGAAAAAGAAAGCTCATCATGATCATGGTATCGCCCGTGACCACCTGGAAGGGCCCCTTTCTCAGCAGGCAGGGCTGCGGAGATGTGGCTCTCGAGGCATCACAGGGACTTCTTCCCTCTCGGGTTGGAACGTTAGGGCTGAATCTCCAGCCGCTCCTTGGGTGGGAGGAGAAGTGGCTGCTCTGGGCCACGTGCAGAGGTGCGTGACCTGCCGCTGGGACTTCCGGTGCTGTGAAGAGACATTTTCTTTGGCACTGAAGGAAAATGTCTTTCCTCCCAACAAGAGCAACACAGCGCTCCAGTGACATTTAACTTGACGTTCCCCCAGCTCCGACTAAAGAAACCACGGTACCTAGAGAGCTCTACTTTCGTGGAAAATTGGCCGACACAAGTCATCCTGATACTCGGACTCTGTGACTTTTACTTTGTCTAAGGTCAGGCCCTCCTCTCCTAGCCAGCAAACATTTCGTGTTCTCTGACATGAGGCGGGGAAGAGAAGCAGCCTTCACTCGGCCGCTGGATGCCACGGGAGCAGGGCCTGTTCATCGTGGGTGGCACCACTGTTGTGATGGTTCGCACGCTGACCTGGTCCCAGCTTGTGTGGTCCAAAGACACAGCTTTGGCAGCTAAAGACCCCTTCCGCAGCTAGAACCATGACTCCTGTTAAATCACCTGCAAATCCTCTTTCTGGTTATGTGTGTGTTCTCCAGTTCACCACTTTGTACATCACTGTGCTCAAGCCCTACAATAACACTGAGAAGGCAGGCACTGCTGTCACTGGTGTCCTTTTAAAAAGAGGCCACAGAGTGGACAGTAGTGTCCCAAGACTGCCCAAGGTCAGGAAGGGGCAGAGATCAGCCTGATCTTTGCAGTTCCTGGATGCCTAGGACCCACGTGGCCACCCATGGACTTGGTCATTTCCGGAAATATCTCTCCTGCCTCATCCTGTGCCAGTGAGAACTTCACAAGGCAGTGGCTGGGCTCTGTGGCACCCACTGTCCCCAGCCACTTTTCTGTGCCGCTTCTGTCCACAGTCACAGGCCACACCATCCAAATTGTGCCCTAAGCACCCAAAAGCCACAGAAATACACAGAAGTGGTGCAGAACATTTGATGATCATACACGGCATCTGCACTCTGCTCACTTCCTCTGTCTCTCCGAAATGACTGCGTTAAGCAGCATCTGAGCTCCTCCCATCCTACAGACGCTTCTCCCCTAACTCCGAGCGCCTGTCCAGTGGCAGTACAGAGACTGCTCACATATCCACAGCTGAGCTCCACTCTGGATACCCTCCATGAATGACAGCCGCAGGCTCCGCTAGCACACCTCTGGGAGGTGGCAATCAGCAGCACGGCCAGAGACAGAAAGCTCCATGCCTCCCTGGTGTCTAGTGGCTGAGAATCTTTCCACTCCTCCCAGCACAGACAATAAGCCAGCCATCAATAAGAGGAAACTTTCCCTCCTTCCACTGGGGAGGCCCATAGCCTCCCCGGGAGTGGAAGGTACAGAGGAAACCTGGCATGTCAGGAGAGACCCACAAAATTCCACGCGCATGCGCAATAGAGAAAGAGAGTTAGTTCTCATCTCAACAAGTCCCAGGCCCATTTACCTGCAGATCCTCAACCCCAATCCCATTCTGCCTCTGGATATGGTCACTAAGTATTCTCACTTCAGCCCCAAATTTTTGTAGGCAAGAAAATCCTTGTAGACAAAGGCTCTTTGCCACACACCTCAGCTTATTATCACTCTGCCATGTGCTTCTGTATACTCAGTGCTACAAATAGTGGTAGCACGGACATGAGTTACATGGTCTGATGTGTTGGTGGCCACAAGGAAAGACTCACACCAAAATAAATAACAAGAGATATTTTTTTCTTTTTTTCCTTTTCTTTTTACCAGGGATCAAACTCGGGTCCTTCTTGGAGGCAGAGAGGTCATTAGGGAGGGGACTGAGCAGTCCTGAGGACCATCTTGGGCCAGGGTTAGGAGACTCCTCCTGCCTATAATTTCTTCATCTGGAGCCAGAGAGCAATTAGAACAAACTGCAAGCCAGGAATTTTAAATGGATTATCTTTGTTTTTACAGTTTTATTGATGCATAACTGGCACACAATAAGCCACACATATTTCAAGTACACAGTTCGATGGGGCTTGACATAAGTGTGACTCATAAAATCACCAGCACTACCAAGATAGCGAATATGTTCTACGTCCCACCAAATGCCTTGTGCCTTCCTCCTGTCCCTCCTTCCTGCCTTCCCAAGAATCGATGGATCTGTTTTCTGTTGCTTTGGATTTGTTTGCACTTTCTACAGATTTTAAGTAAGCGGAGTCAAGCCACCTGTACCCAGTAGTTTATTCCATTCCATCTCGGGGCTGCTTGTCAACGGACATCTGGAGTTTGGCCCATTTCACTGCACTATTACAAAAAGCACTCCTGTGAATATCTGAGCACCAAGTTTCCACGGGCATGTGTTTTCACTTCTGTCTGGAAAGCACCAGCAGAGCAGGGGAGTAGGACCCGAGGAATGTCTACGAAACTCATGGACATGTAGTCAAGTGGCCGTCCCACAGTGAGCCAAGATCAACCCATGGTCCGTACTTTAATTCCAGCCGTTACCACAGGGAGCACATCACTGTAACTTCTCTTCACACTTCCCTAGCGACTGCTGACCCCTCTGGCCCAAGATGAATTCCCCTTTTTATATTGTTCAGCCAGATTTGGTAAATTAAAAAACAGGATCTATGTTCACAAGGCATATATATTGGCCTGCAGTTTTCTTGTACCATTTTTGGCTGGTTTCACGTACGAAGATAGTGGTAGCTTTGGAAAATGAGTTGAGAATTATTTCTTTCTCTTCAATTTTTTGGATAAGTTTACCAGTGGATTGGATTTATTCGGTAACTGAGTGTCTTTTCATGTGCTCATTTGCCATCTGTACATCATTTTTGGGAAATATCTCTCCCGTCCTTTGCCCATTTTAATTAGATTTTCAGTAGACTATTAATTAATCTAATTAATTATGCTTTATTGACTTACAGACAACCAATTGTTCAGCACCGTGCACTGAAATTTTTTAAAAAAAGGAAGAAAAACTATCCTTTCTCTACTGAGTTGCTTTTGTACTTTTGTCAAAAACCTATTGAGCCTATCTATGAGGACTCTGGACTCCATTATTTTCTGCTGATACCCTTGTCTGTCTTGACAGCAGTACCACACTTTCCTGACTGCTGTCGCTTGTTTCAGGTAATGTTTTCTTCCCTCTGACTTTGTTCTTAAATTTATTTTGTCTGTTTTATACCATTTGCATTCCCAGTGAGTTTGGGAGTCAGTTTGCTAATTTTGCCAAGAAAGCTGTCTGAGAGTTTGACCAGAGAGAAGGGGATTGCATTAATTTTGTAAATCAACTTATAAACATTCAACATTATGCCAATAAGAGTCTTCTGATCCAAGATAAAGAATATTTACTTAAGTATTGCTTAATACTTCTCAACAATATTTTATATTTTCCAGTGCATAGATTTTTAGTATCTCTTGTCCAATTGATTTTATTTCATATTTTGATGCTACTATATGTGCTGCTATTATATAATTGCAATTTCCACTTATTCGTTGCTGCTGTATGAGTTGATTTTGTATGCTCATCTTGTATCACGTAATCTTGCTAAACTAACGTAGCAGTTGTGCTAGCGTTTTACTGTAGACTTCATCTGACTCTGTTATCAGTGCTTCCTCCCTGGGAGTGAATTTCGACCCCTGAGGAAGCACGTGAGGAAGCTTGGACACCTTGCTGCCCGTCACCTTTCGGAGAGACAAGGGGCAGTGTCACTGACTGCCAGGGTGGTTGCTCATCCTCCCACGGCAAACAGGGCCGCCCCCAAAGCAAAGATGTGATGGGCCCAAAATACCCAGCAAAGGCTGAAAAAGACTGTTCAACACAATCCTATCATCTGCCAAGAACACTGGATCTGTTTTGGTTTCTTTTGCTTACACAAGACAGAATCTCTAATGTTGAATAGAAAAGGAAAAGGCAGACATGTCCACCGTATTCTTGATCTCAGAGGGAAAGAAGTTTTTCACTATTAAGAATGATGCTCGCTGTACACATTTTTCTCTGTATCAGTTTAACGCTCTTCCTGTCTCGATTTAGTCAAGGCGTCTTCAGGAATAATTGCTGCGCTATGTCATATTCTTTTCATACCTTTATTGACATGATCATGCAGTTTTTCTCTTTTAGCTCAGTAATACATTGATTTTTAAATATCAAACAATTTTGCTTCCTTAGGATAAACCCCTCCTGTTCTAGATGTATTCTGATCTTTATATATTATTTCCTGGATTTAACAAAAGGTCCCAAAATATTTTGCATGTATATTGACAAGGAATAGTGATCTATAGTTTATTTATAATATTTTTATCTAAGTTAGATATTAGGATAACATTGGCCTCAAACAATGCATTGACAATTCTTTTCTCCTGTTCATTTTTCTGCAGCAGCTAATGTAGGGTTGATGTTGCTTCTTCTTAAAATATTTAGAAAAACATCACAAGAGTCCATCTGAGCCTAAAGCAGAAAAATGTTGTGTAGAAATATTTTGATAATGCACTCAATGTTTTATTTGATACAGGGTTATTCTTTTTATGTATATCTTCTTGAGTACCCATGAATAGTTTGTACCTTTCGGAGAATTTGTAAGTTTTACCAAACATGACAGGTTTTCAGGAATAAAGTTGCTTACAGTATTCTTTCATTGGTTTTTGGCATCTGTAGATCTGTAGCGATATCACATCTCAACTCTGATACAGATTTCCCCTCATTTCCTGATCACTGTGGCCCTTAGACATAAGTAAAACTGACAAACCCTAGCCAGACTGTTTTTTTGTTGACTTGTGCTTTGATCTTTGTTTTCTTTCCTTTTCCTTTAGGTTTAGTTGCCTTATTTTTTCTAGTGTCTTAGCATGAAAACTTGAGGTGGTTGCTTTGAGATTGGTCCTTCCCACAATAGATCCTCAGTACTGTACTATAATTTCACCTCTAAATACTGCTATAGCAGCGATCCACCTACTAATATGTTATGTTTTTATTCCATTACAAGTACTTCGGGTTTCTTCCTTGATCTGATGAGTTATGTGAAAGTACATTACAGTACTTAGTTTCTGAGTGTTTGGAGACTTTCCAAACATCTTTATGTTATTGATTTATAATCTGGTTCCCCTGTGGTTAGAGAACAGGTTTTCTAGGACTGGGATAGTTTTAAATTTACTGACACTTGTTCTACCTTCCAGAATGTGACCTGTCTTGACAATACCCAGAACCCGGTACTGCTTGACAGTCTTCAGTAGAAAGTCAGCTCCCATCCAAGACTGGGCTTCCATCTCTGAAAAACTGCAATTACGTTTCCTGGGCACTTGAAAAGTATGCATCTATGGGGGCTCTTGGTTGGAGCTGTCCCTGACTGAAAACAAGCCAAGTTGGTTGATAGCGTTGTTCAAGCCTGCTGTCTTTTGCTGATTTTTTTGTCTGGAATCTGTTCACTGAGTTCAGAAAAAATGTTATGTATTATACTTCCAAATATCTTTTCTAACTGTCCTCTCCCTCTTTCTTTATGACTCCGATCATTCATACACCTGTCTGCTTGATGTCTCCCCTCAGCTCTTCCTTTCCATACCTTTTCTTGTATGTTCCATCTGGGTATGAATTAACACTAATGCTATGTCTTAATGTTCACTAATCTGTTCTTCTCCTGTGTCTACTCAACCATTCATAGCCATCCATTTTTCACATCAGACATTGTTTGATTGGCCTTTACATCTAGACGTTCAATTTGAACATTTTGTGTATATATTGTCCATGTCTCTATTTAACTTCCTGAACTTCAAGTACAGTCATAAAATTTATTTCATGTTTTCATCTAATCCCAACACCCCTTGCTCCTCGGCGACCTTGTTGGTTGTTGACCTCATTACGAGTCATATCTCCTGCTTCTTTGCACAGATATCCAGTGATCCCTGACATTATAAATCTTTCCTTCTGGCGTGCTGGATATTTTTGTATTCCCAGAAAGAATCTTACTCTTTGTTCTTGGGTATAGGGGTTAAATCACGTGAAAATGGTGTAAGTCTGATGTGTCCCCCTTAGACTTGATAGGTGGACCTGGAGCAGGGCTTAGGCTGTGGGTAAACAGCTGCTGCCACAGAGGGAGAATTGCCCTGCGAACGCCAGTCCCTGCCTTGCCAGTTGTGAGCTTTTCCAGCACAGGCTGTGGACACAGGCACCCTTCTCACCACTGTGTGACTGTGACGCTGCTCTCTCTAACTCTTGGGCTGTTGTTTCTCTCGCTTTTGGGTCCTTCTCTAGCATGCACGTGCTGATTAGCACTCAGTGAATATCTGGACCCTGCAGACCTCTGGGGTCCAGTCTGCATGGCTGCCACTCCAGTCTCGGACCTGCAAACCCCAGCTGGCCCGCACTCCTCAGACCATTCCATCTCCTCCAATGTAAGCTTTCCGGGCTGTGTCTCAGTTTCCTCTGCTTCCATCACAGCCTTGGAACCCTTCATGGCAATGGCTGGAGGAATTCAAATGCTCATTTGTAGCCCAAATCTCAGGGACGGTGGCTCTTCGGTGCCAGGTGTCCATTATGTTACAGCCACTGCTTTGTATTTCTTGTCTGCTTTTTCTTTCTTCGCTCCAGACAGAGCGGTGAACCAACCCCTGTGACTCTGTGTTGTGAAAGAGCAGAAGCCTCGGACTGCATTTTCCTTAAATTCTTATCCACCCTGTGAGTACTAAATTTCTGCTAAAACCATGCTTCTTGCATGGAAGAATAGCCTGAGGGTCAGAGAGGTTGCATCAGAGCCGGGGCATGGGGAGCGTGCCCCAAACCATGACACGTCCTCTGGGCTTGTGACACCCTGGCACTTAAAGGTTGCCTATGCCATGGCTGACCCAGCCACCTTCCCCCGAGGCCCCATTCCGTCCGCACTCACTTTTTATTTTAGGTTTTACTCTATCACAGTCTGCCTCAAATCCCCATTGTAGTTTTTTTAATTGCATGCATTGAAGTTGATTCCTGATGGAGTACAGTTCTATAGGGCTTCACCAATGCAGAGAATCAAGTAGTCACCACCATGGCCACACACAGAATGGAACCATCACCTCAGTAATTGACCCTTGCGTCTTCTCTGCCATCAAACACTTTTCCTCACTATCATTTATCCTTTTCTAATCTAAAATGATTTTAATAAGTGTGCAAAAATTAAAGATTGTGATTGTTCACAGAATAAAACCTAAAATTCTAAGAAGAGATACTATTTAAAGTTCAATTACAAGGAGAGATATTATTCCTAAGTGGTTAGCGATACCCTAATATCATGGTGCATGCCTATAATCCCATCTCTCGAGGAGGCTGAGACAGGAAGACTTCAAGTTGAGGACACCCTGGGCAACTGGGCAAGAACTTTATTTATTTAGCAATGA
Source organism: Fukomys damarensis (assembly GCF_012274545.1). Taxonomy (NCBI): domain Eukaryota; kingdom Metazoa; phylum Chordata; class Mammalia; order Rodentia; family Bathyergidae; genus Fukomys; species Fukomys damarensis. The sequence continues at coordinate 45,835,922 of NW_022900923.1, read as the reverse complement.
GCATGAGTGAGAGAGGAAAGGATGAGGTACAAAAGGCAGCTTCAGAACTGCACAAGGAAATACACAAACGGGGCTCTCACAAGTGATATCCATCAGTACTGTCCATGAGTGTGCTGCCCAGCGACCCTCATAGACACAGGCACAAGACAGCCACTCGAGGGCTCCAAGATCCAAGGGCTGGACAGAAAGTTGGATAAGGATCCAAACAGAATTATTGTCCCCTAATACAGTCCACTGCGTTGTAACTAGAACAAAGGACAAGAGTCCGAGCTGCTCCACGGCAGAGCACAGCACAGCAGGGGAGGCTGAGTCAGGGCAGTTCCTGTGGAGCTCAGTCTCCTTCCGGTGCGCTCTGCACACCTGGAAAAGACAACCAAGGGCGTTGTCGTAGGCTCAAGGCAGCGGACAGCTGCATTCAGAGTCACTTCGTGGTGCAGTCACAGGTCTCACCGCTGACGGCCCCCTCTGCGGCCTTTCCTGTCCTCTACATTCTCCAGCCTCGCGGGACTCCAGCTCCTGCCCTGTGTAGTCAGCCTGCCATAAGCGGTCTAAGTCCAGACTCTCTCACGAGCCCGCTCTATGAGTGCACGGTGTGCGGCCGCCTCCGCTTCCTACGGCCTCAATGGTTAGAGCAGCACCTCCCTCCACAGCTGTGTGAAGACTGTGCAGCTTCACGTCAGTTTCAACCTACGACATTGGCACTTCCAGGAGTCCAGAGTGGTTGGTCACAGCAGTTGTACATGGATCATCCCGAAACCTGTGCGAGGCCTTGGAAGAGGGTCGGGAGTCCTGCGCGAAGGCGTGAGACCCTGTAGTTCAGTCCGGCTCTGCTGCGTATCCGTGCAGCCCCTCACAGCTCGTGCTCCACACTGGAACGTGCACCCGACCTGGCCATCTTCTCTGTCAGTCCATCCAGACCCCTGGTACAGTTCCTGGACATAATCATTATTCTATAAATATTTGTATAGAAAGGAGTGAGACACTGATCCCCTTCCCCAGCCCGGAACTAAGGGACAGGCACAAGAATTCTTACAGAAGTCACGCGCCCATGACAGACAGCACGCCTGTTCCTAACCGGGAGGCCTCCGGGGGAAGTGAGTGTCCAAACGAGGCTGCAAGGGCTGTTACTAAACCGCTGCCCCTCCGGGCTGTGCTCCCACCCTGGGCTGCTGGAAAGGGCTTGAAGGACTTGGCTAGTGTGGTTCCTGTGACCTCAGCTCAGCCAAGGTCAGCTTCCCTCACTCTTCAGATCTTACTGAGCTGCAGAGGGCAATGCCCACTTTCCCAAAGGAAGCAGAATGGTAAGATGCATGGAAGAAATGCGCCCAGCGTCTGGGTTTGTTTCGGGATCTGGGTTTGTGTACTTTGTTGCCATAACGACAGGGTGAGCTGGGCCTTGGAGCCACTCTCACCTCTGTGCCCACACCAAGGGAGCCAGCCTGGAGAGACAGTCGGCGAGCAGAGCCCAGTGATCAGCCCTGACTCTCAGCAAACATGTGGCTTAATGTCTAGAGGCTCACATTCGCCTGCCTCTGGAATGGCTTCACTCAGGCTTCTCTAGGATGCGGGTAGCGTAGCATGTTAGTAAGTGTTTTCCTGCTCCCTTGGGTTCTGGCCACAGGACTTACGAAAGGCTGGACCCAGGCCCTAGGCGGAGCCTCTTGCTGTGGTCCTGAACTTGCCCGCCCAGGCACAAGGTCCGCATTCCTAGCTTTGAAGAGTGAAGTTTAAAACACAAAAAGACCCCACTCTGGTTTGTGTACCCATAGCTGCTTCCTGGAGACACATGTGGGCTGGATTGGTCCTTTTATGGAGGTTTTGTGGCATCATTACCCTAACGTCTATGCTGAGCCCCCGTGGCCCCGTAACCCCAGCTGCACCACAGCTCTGAGACCCGAGCTGGCAGCCGGCAGACCTCCTTACAGTCCTGCTCCTCTCTCCCAGGCGAGTCTGTTTCTGTCTCCATGATACGCTTCCTCTTTCCTTGTTGGGTTGTTAATTTCCCATATCCTTCTCTCCTTTGGGTCTTCAGAGTTTCTCTTTTGCTTTAGAGTTTTCTTCAACCTCTGAACCCAACAGCCCACCACAGGCCCAGGCTAAATACTCTGCCTGTCACTCCTTTCTGCCCTGACCAGGCTTCAGTCGAGGTGAGTGTCCGTTCCTTTCCCGACACCCTTTTCGGCCATCAAGTTCCTCCTGCATCTTGCGTAACTTGCATGTCTGTCAGAAGGAAGCATCCCTGGCTCTCCTTGACGCAGGGTCCCTTCCTGTCTCGGCGCTTTCGCATTGTGTGATTTCTTGGTGCTCATCAAGGTAGGGCCGAGCTGTGTTCACCCCTGCATCCTCCGTCCCGAGTGTGACACCCACATAGTAGTAAATTCTCAGTGGAGGAAGAGAGGGTGTGTGAACACCAAGCACCTGAGCACCCGGGCTTTGCTCTCAAGGCTCAGGGAGTCCCCCGCTTTGTGTGTCATCTTCCAGAACACGCCTCTCAGATGTGCGTTCCTTTTCACTTTTCCACTGTATTGCATGGGACCTCAGTTTTGTGTGTAGAATATAAACCAGAAGGGAACACAGAGAGATTCCCCTACTGTCACTGACATCCCCAACTCAAACACTCTGTGCTTTGGCCTGCAGTCTTCAGCACACTCCTGGAGCCGTTCCCAACTGCTTCTCTGTCATGGGGACTGCCCGTTCCTGACAGTTGTCAAATGTGGGGAACTTGGCCTTTCAGACAGATGAAAAGATTTCCAAAGGGGCAGGGAGGCAGGTCCGGGCCCTTCAAAGAGAACAGACAGCCTGCTGCCCTGGATCACTCAAGGTCCACATGGCTCTCGCCTCCCCGGGCAGAATTCTTGTTAGCTCTTGTCAGCTTTCAAGTCTGCACTGACCATTGGAGACCTCCGTGTTCACCCCTGCCCCATTCAGCTTCAGAATACCCTGTCCTCTGATTTCTTCATGTGCTCTGGCTAAGCTCCCAACCTCATCCCAAGAAGGGTCGGTTCTTGTGTGAGGCTACTTGTTCCCTGGTGTCCTGATGCTTAGCCTCTCCCAGGCTCACACTTCATCCCACACTGCCTGGGACAGCCCCAGCTTACATATGTCATCCTGGTGTAAGTATTAATAACACCCCTTTCGTCCTCCTAACTGTCCCAGTGTGAATGATAAATTACACCTTCATCCCTCCACATCTCTTATTTTCCCTACTTCTGTCTGTGAGCTGACAGCTCACTCACTTGTCACACCCACCCCGTGATACGCTGAGATAGGACAATTCCCATCCTGACCTACTTCTGTGTACTCCCCAGCATTCGGGTTGTTGAGCAGGGCCTATGAATGTGTTAGAACGAAACTCCAGCCTCCCATCCATGCTTCCTAGATAAGTGTGTCCATGGTCACACACAAACACACACACACACACACACAATGGAAATACTGTTAACAACTTTGTTTTTAACAAAGACACCTCTACATGGTAAAAAGGGAGGGAAGAACAGTCTGGCGGCATTATAATGATGGATGTCAAACAGTGACATAGAAAAGAATTATAAAGGACCAAAAAGATAGGTCCAGACAGTGATCAAACCCTTTTCTTCCAAAGCAATGCAATCCATTTTCCTTTCAAAACCCATACCACAAAGGGAATGGACATTTTTGTATACACACAGTACAAATAATGCTCACAAGGTCTTCTCAGCAGATGTTCATTACCCAAGCCAGCCACCAAAGGGTTGTCTCCTAAGCTAAACCCCCATGAGCGGCTCACCTTGTGGCAAAGGGGGCCTTTGCCCGTTAGCCGCATTTCGTCAGTGTGGTTTTCCGTTTTGCCTCCTCTGAAACCTGCAGAAGCCTGCAGGCATTTGATCTGCTAAGCATTTATGCTGAAAATATCTCTTATTTAAAATGGCTCCGTTATGCCTCCAGATCGGCTCCAAAGAGCACTCCAGGTCACAAGCTTGTCTGACTTGGTGTTGGTATCTATTCTCCCTCTCTAAACATTGCTAAAGATCGGCCACTTCCAAAAGACACCCTGACTTTCATGTTCGGCTGAATGAGGTGACTTTTTCCCTTTTAGCCTGCATATTCAAATATCTCTGTAAGTACGCAGCTCAAAAGAAATAAATATGGACACAGTTCAGCCCTGCATCCTAGAAGCCTGACAGAGATGCACACACTCACACTCTTACCTGCAGGATGGGTTTCTCTGCTGTGCCCAGGTGCTGGTCGCTACTGTGCCAAAGTACCAATATGCAGCTCCCCATGCTGCTGGGCAGAGGCAGTCAGAACTCAGGAGCTATTGCTTCTGCAGCTGAGTGGCCTCCATGCCTTCACTGAAACATTAACATGCCTGTGTGTGCCACAGTGTGGAAACGTAGGAGACACTGCTATGGATCAGCATACACACGTGGCCTAAACCCGGTATGAAATTCGAGGTGACCAGGAAAGAAAAATAGCGTCATGCATGTAATGATTCACAAGCCAAAAAGAATGGTGTCAGGTAGAGGAATAAGTGAATTCTGTAAAAATATATCAGCTATAAACACCGCAATGGTAGTGGGGTGCTGACATGAAACGTTATCTGTGTGCCGCCTGCCCACTCGGGCCCTGATTCTCACAGGTCCCCATTTCTGTTGTTGGTCAAACCTGCTGAGGGCAGGGTGGCAATGCGATGCCATGGAAAGAGCTCTGACCAGGAGCCACCTGTCTCCGAGAGCACTGAAGATGACAATGCACCAGGTGTCCAGGCCTCCGCGGCCCCACCTCTCGACGAAGGGTGGATTCAGTCCTTCAGAAACCGAAAGCCCATGAGTCTTCAATTGTTGGTGGATTTCTCTGTATTCAGAAACAAAAAATAACAGAACGCGTGCTGGGTTTATTGGAATTCAGAGAGCTACCTTCGTCCTACTCAGGTCTGCTTTGCTAAGGCAGCTGGCACAAGGGACCTTACGTGGACCAGAAGATACTTGGACTCAGGTAGACCAGGTAGTTGGCTCTGTGCGGTGGGCTATGAGAAAAAAGAATCTGCTTCATTCTGCATCAAAGAGTTTGGTACCAGTGTGTTCTTTCCCTACCACTCCTTCGTGCTGCAGACGGTACACTAGCAACGTGACTGCTGTCAGTTGTGTTCCTTGTAACCAAGGGATGCCGAGTTCTCCACTGTCTTCCATGATAAATCCACTTTGGGTTTTGCAAGATGCAGGGCTATTTGTGCAGCATAACCTAGTTTATCTCAACTACCATCTTATTGCCACCCAGTCACCCACTATGTCTGTTTTGTTTTTTTTGTTTTTTTTGTTTTTTGTTTGGTTAGGTTTGGCTTGGGCTGTTGTTATTTGTTTAGAGAACAGGCCCATAAGACAAGTAGAAGGCAGAAAGAAAGGTAGGTCATGTCTTTCTGGTATTTCTTTGGGCCCCGTTGAGAGTTGTTTAGTGATTGTGGAGTAAAAGTGAGGCAACCGTCTCAACAGGAGTTGATGATTCTGATAACAATGGGAAACTCATTTTGCAAGTGAGGATTCCCAAAAGGAAAAATATAAGAGGAATAGGAAAGCAAGTGTATGTTTTATTATTGCTGCATACTCATCTTGGGTCCCCATCATCTGGAGTCGTACTTTTTGACCTCTTTCTCAGTGGAGACCTAGAGTGGCCCTGATTCACTTGTCTTTTGCTTCCCTGCATTTCCATTACGAGGTGGAATTCGAATGCCAGGGCCCCCATCAGCACCTCTGCTCAGTGGCTCGAAGTGGGCTGAATTGTAGCTGGCGGCAGGGGGTGATAAATGTAGCGTGAGCTGCCTTTCCCCCAGAAAACTGCAAATTGCCTGAGCAGTACAACCCACAAAAGGTTCCCGTGGAGCGAATTTATCTTGCATTGTCGCAAGGAGAGGGAAAGAGGAGAGACCGGGCATTCTATTTTTGCAAAGTCACATTCGATCTTGCTCAACGTGCAGGCCACACATCTTTCAAAGGGGGCTCCAGCGGAAAGGAGAACCAGCCCAGGAATGTGGAACAGATAAAGGGATTTATTTTTAACGCTGCTGGAGCTCACAACTGTGTGAGCATTTCAATCTCAAGTCACTCACTCCTGAATAACAACAATGTGTTCTGCTGGATCGCACAGTGTGCCTGTCATGGCACCCAATAAACCAGTATGGAAAAGACTGTGCCAGGGACGAGAAGGACTTAGCATCAAAGGGAGGGCTCTTCTTTCCATGCAGTCACCCCTGCCCTAGAAGCAAAGAGCTGTGCTCCTATCAGTGTCCCAAGCTTGCCCTGATCTCGCCCCTAAGTTGGTCCGCTGTGCGTATTCTTCCCTGTAGACTCACTTCCATTCACGCATCGTGACTCTCTTAGCGAAGCTGCTAACTTGGAATCCTCCCGAGTGCTGAAAAGAAAAAGCACAGCCACGTGACTAGCTCCAGTGCTTCCGGCTTTAGAAGGAGGTCTTTGGGGCGAGCCCTCCAGAAACAGAACTTGCCCTGTCCTCCAGTGACTGTGCAGCTTCCCTGAGGAAACGAGGTGTCAGGACTTCGCACATTGCTCCAGCCGCAGGGCAGCAGACATTGGGCTACAGGCCTCCTTGTCTTGGCTGTGTTCTCGGCTAAGTCCCAGGGCTTGGCTTAGTTTTCCTTACTTCCTGGAAAGCACTGTCCACTCGCTCAAGCTTCCTTCAGGTTTTCAAGGTGTGCCTGGTACATAATGACTTCTCTGGCAGTTCCAGCCCACAGGGCTTCCCCTTCCTCCATAATCCGAGGCTATGGGATCCAAACCACTCTCTTGGCCCCTGTAGCGGACAGGTGCTATCTATCCCCCTGTACCCATCACCATACTATGCGAGATATGGGTAATATGTGGTCCAAACCTAGACCCTCTCAGCGGAGTGGTAGTCAACAGTTTGGGCCCAGGAATCACAAAATTAGGTTCAACCCCAATCCTTTAATTACCAGCTTGAGTAAGCCTGTGTCCCTGTCCATTTTTCAATTTTCTTATTGTAAAGAGAAAATGATGATAATGCCTTCCTTGTGAGGCATTCAGAGGATTAAGTAGGATAAGGCCTACAAGGGGTTTCAGATAACATTCAGAAACCTGCGTTAACACTCAGCAACCAACCGTGGTTATTATCTTCCTTGATTATAGTTTATGGACACTACCGATTTTTGCTTTGCAGCTGTCGCCCACAGCCCTTCCAGAGCTTTCTGGAACGCATCAGCAACTCCACTCTAGAATTTATTACACCTAGGACTTCATTTATGGAAAATAAAGGCACAAGTTTCCTGTTACCATATTTTGGCGTATTTGGGTTAAAGAATGACTGCAGGAAATGTGAACAAAATCATTGTATCCAGAAATCCTTTAAGAGAGACCGGTCAGAGCAACGCCTGAGCAGAGTGGAAATGGTTCTCAACAGCACAGGGCTCCTGAGGTCAAGCTGCTGGCCCAGTGCACTGGAAAAGGCATCACCTGAGTTCCGAGGTCCACTCCCACAGACACTGGGCACGGCAAGAGCTGGCCGCGTCCACAGCCCTTCAAGCTGCCTGGGGAGGGGTCTGAGCAGAAGCCTGTGCTCCTGTTGCAGACGCCTTCCCCGCCATTGGGGGAAAACAGAGTGACAGCTGCACAGCTCATTGTGGAATTGGAGGGCGGGCTGGGGCATCCTACTTCTCTGTGCTACTTGGTTCTCACCTAAATCTGTTTTTACAGATGTGCCCATAACCGGTATAGATATTTCTTCCAGCAACTAAAGCCTGGGAGTAAACTCATTTTATGGGGTTAGAAAACTGTAAGATTCAATACAATTCTACCTTTTAGCTGTGAGTGGGAAACTGCTCCTTGAGAACCGGTGACCCCAGCCAGGGTGCTGAGCTGTCCTCGCCTGACGGGGAGACCCGCCTCTCCCTCCCCAGGACAGGCAAAGCCGCTGTCCAGCCAGCCAGCAGCGTACAGCCTCCTGCACTGTGTCACCCACCTCCCCTCCTCTCCCCCTCTCTGGGAAATCTGCCTCCGGTGCCACGTGGTCATTTTTCACTGATGATTTCCAAATCAGTAAACATTTTTTTTCATTATAAAGGACTGTAAAACATAGTAAAGAAACAATGAACAATATAAGAATATACCGCCCCTTGGGTAGGTCAAAAACCAAGGACTGCAGTCCATTTGTAACTTCTCAGAGCTGATATTTCAATTACCACCATAATGAATAAAATTAAAAACTAAAACATGAAAAGCAGCAACCAATTTAGTTAAAGAGGGAGACTACTTCATTATTTTAATAGTATTTGAATTTACTGGTTTCCAACTTCAAAAAAATGTTTTACTAAATTAAATTCCCTTTGTTTTTAAGTCATGAATCATGCTTTCTCTACCTCTAAGAAAATTCCATTTGTCAGTTGGTAGATAGACTAGCCCATTTATTATGGTTCTTGCCCTACATTAAAAAAATACTTGTTTCTCACCTGTGCTTTTGTGTACTTTTCTGGTGGTGGAGATAAAGTCAAGGGGGTCAGGCTCCTGCCGCCCTGGGATTCCCCCGGTGGAAGTGGTAAACGGCGTGGTCGTGGACTTGGGTTCCTGAGGGAAACGCTCAATCCAGGAGCCTGACCGCAGCAGTATTCCCTGCACAGCAGGGCCAGCCAACCACGGGGAGTGAACAGAACCAGACCATGCCAAGTATGACCGCACACTGTTCATCAGTAACTCTCCTGCAAGCAGCGTTCACAGCACGTAAACCAATTTAAGTATGAGCCACATTTAGGGATGAACATGGGCCATGAAACACTAGAAAATATTCTTCATTAAAGATAAGGTACCCAAGCATGGGGAGACAAAGGAAAACTCGGGGCTAGTCAGTATATGAAATTATGTTCCATCTCCCTAATAGTTAAAAAACACTGATTAAAATCTATACAGTGCTACCCTGTGTGCATCGTCTTGTAATTTTCTTGAAAATAAAACAACAGTAATAGCACCTGCTCTGTGCCAGGGCCTGTTCTGTGCGTAGCACACACTGACTCGCTCTACATTCAGATCTTACAGAGAAACTGCCAGCAGCCTTCCATGTTGCAGTGAAGGAACTGAGTGAAGGGGGTCAAATCCAGGCACACAGCAGGAAATGGCAGGGCCAAGGTTCAATGCCACACACTGGCAAACACGAGGGGCGACGAGAGCCCTTGTTCTGCTGGTGGGGGATCCACTGTGCAGCCATTTAAGACTGCGCCAGGGGCCACCTGGTCAACCCCCACTGGGTGGACCTCCCAGAGCACGTCAGAGGGGCACAGGGCGCAGTGCAGCTCAGTTTGCAGTATTCACAGCCGGGAAACGGAAACAAAAACCTGATCTACCTAAATATGAATATGACAGGATGCTACATAATGGTTAAAAACCATTGGAAGAGCTGCTTCTGTTAGGAGTCGTTTTTGCCGTGGCGGTGCAGAGAGCTCCGAGCCGAGGTCACACCCGCTGAGGGCCCTTCCTCCCTCCTCCAGCTTCATCCCACTTGCTCCTCTCCCTCCGTACGGTGACCCTTCACAGGTGCCTTCACATCTACCTAGTCTCTAAGCCCCACTGCAGATTTAGTTCATCTTCTAACATTTTCTACAACCACAGGCAGCTTCAGGAATCCCCTCCTTGGTCTTCCAAATAAGCTGCATATCTCCGCTCACAAATAAACGTGGATAATTACAGCAGAGATGGAGTGATTTGGGAGCAAGGCCTCCATAAATCATGGGTTAATCCACCTAAAACTTCTGGCCAGATATCAACTGCTGTCCTTGGAGTGAGAAGGGACTGCTGTTTCCTCGGAGCAAAGCTTGTACATCCGTTAACGCGCGCACACACACTCATACGCACACAGACAGGCACATACGCTCACAGCCATGGAGCTGCCCAGAAGGCCCTGGGCAGGGAAAAATCTATTGCAGGTTTTCAGAAACCCCAGGAGAAATCTCCATCCCTGTCACTCAAGCGGTGATTGTCCTCTGTCGCATCCAGTGTAAACCCACAGGCTCTGAGCCCTGGGCTGACCTGCCCAATCCCAGATGGAGAAAGCAACCCCACACACCCGTCTGATTGCATTGGTGACAGTAATTATGCAGGAATTGGACACCAAGTCATTACCAGTGAATGAATTATTACGAGAAACAGTTAGTGTCCGATAATGAAGTTAATGGGCGATAATATGACAGTCATTAGATTGACATGCTCTCTATTGTTGAAGAAAGAGAAGCAGCCATCAGAGGCTGGCAACAGGTGGTGTTTACAGCACCACAGCCTGAGCTCTGTCTCCCGGTGGAGGAGCTGTGACTGCAGGGTGTGAGCTTCCTGTCGGGAGTCAGTGTCCATGGTCAAAAGGGCGCCCCCTGTGCTTCCGCAGAGATTCCTGCACCTCCTTCCTTCCACCCAAATGTGGCTTCCAGGGTAAAATCTACAAACACCCTGGAAACTTAGCTATCCCCACCTGGGGTGCTCTGGAGTGTCCCTTCGTACCTTTCCTGTGGCTTCCCAGCATTGCTCATTACTCATGAGCTATGGCACCTGCCTGTCCTGTTCCACAGAGAGCAGCTCCGAGGCAGGAGCTCCGTCCACCCCTTTCCCGGATCATCAGCACTTTAAACATTTCCTCTGTGTCCCTACGAGTGCCTGATGAAGAAGGAAAAAGACGGAGAGATCAGAGAAAGGGAGGGAGGGGAGGAGGGAGGAGCCAAGTTCCCAACCCAGTCGCGCTGTGTAGTTGACAACACCGGCTTAATCTACCCCATCCTAACTTCCTTCATGATCCGCACGAAGGAGACCATCCTTACACTGCTCACCTCATGAGCAGATAAAGAAGGCAAAGTGGGAGCAAAATAGCACTTTGGACTAAGATGAAAGAATTCCTAAATGCAAAGGGTTTTATCTCTGGGCTGCATGGATAGAGACCACATTCTTTGACATCTTGTAAAATACCTTCTGTGTGACGCCCTACCTCCCTGCGTGCACACGGCTGGGCCTGGAAGCAGACAGCGCCCAGATGCCCCGTGCCTGAAGGGTTTCCTTTCCCTCCAGCTTCCTCCACTTGTGCTTGGTACAAAATGTAAACCTTTAAGGAAAAATTTCTAGTTATTGACAAAACCTTTTGCTAAGACAGAAAAGAAGAGAAAACAAACAAAGGGTAATAACTCTTCTTCTTTTTAGTGGCACTGGGCTATGGGGTGTGTTTCTGACAGCAATTCCCTACCACATCACTCAGTGAGACCTCATTTGCCAGACAAGCCACCCTGCCCTGGGAATAGAAGCCCCAGCAGGGCAGCCCCGGAAAGGAGCCTGAAAGGAGGTGGAGAGTCCAAGGCTCAGAATGGCCTGGCTGGGCTGAGGGCCACGAGTGGGAGCCTCATGTCCTCCAAGCCCCACCATGTCTCCTGCAGCAGGTACTCTCTGCTGCCTGGCTGTCCTCATCATGGCCAATGTATGCCCAGAGGCCTGGTGCTGATGGCATACTGCGTTCCGGTATCTGAGAAGCACAGACTGATGGCTTCTTCCCGGATGTCAGCTGGGCTTATGCATTAGTCAGGGTTCCCCCGAGAATGCAATCAATAGTGCATCACACACATATTTATCATAAGGAATCAGCTCACCACATCACAGATGCCAGGAAGTCCTGAGTCCTGCAGACCCTGAACCTGGGAGGACCTGCAGTCCAAGGCCCAAGGCCCAGGAACCAGGAGAACCAACAATTTAACTCCCACTCTGAAAAGCTGCAGGTAGAGACCTACGAAACTGCAGTATTTCATTCACAGTCCAAAGGCCAGAAAAGACAAATATCCCAGCTCAAGAAGTCAAGCAGAATAGCTGTGCGTGGGGGTACATAGCAGTAATCCCAGCACTCTGGGAAACTGAGGCAGGAGGATGGCAAGTTTGAGAGCAGCCTGGGAACCCTAGCGAATTAAAGACTTTGTCTCAAGATAAAAAAGTAAAAAAGGACAAGGACATAGCTCCATGTGAAAGCCTTAAGTTCAACCCCCAGTGCCAAAGAGAAAAACAAAAGGCCAACAGTCATGTTCTCTTACCAGCCATTTCATTCCAGGAAAACCCTCAGGTGATTGGATCAGGCCCTCCTGGAGGGCAGCTGCGCTCACTCTGCGCATTTGAATGCTGATCTCTTCCAGAAGCAGCCTTCCACACACACAGAGTGACCTCTGGACACAGCCTTGGACTGAGGACCGGTCCGGTTAACACATGAAATGAGCCATGAGATTTAACGCCCACTCTACCAGCTCCTCTCCATGACAGCACCGGCCAGCAGGGTAGGAACTGAGCCGTGGGCACGGCTCTGCCAGCCATGTGCACACAGCATCAGTCCAGGTGCACACTGCCCCAGCGGACCATGTCTGCCACGGCGATGCCCAGGGCAGCTCCATCTGACGTGTGAGCTCCTCTAAAGGTGGCCGTGCAGTTTCCATCTTTGCATCGTCCTGTGTCTACTGACCTCATTCATGGCATCAAGACCAGGCCGGGCGTGTAACTGGCTGTTTCTACAATGGACTTCCACTTCTCCCCCTCATGGCCCTGTGGTGACGGCCACCTGAACCACCAGTTATTTGGGGGGTTTTCTCTTGCTTCCCTCCCTCCTTGCTCTCCTGAGTTAATCCCTGGGCCGGGATTGCCTCCTCTGGGCTCCATGCCCATCCTTGCTGTCACTCATAGACCAGCACCAGGGTCCCTGCATGGCCATAGGGCGTCTCCTGTTTGGAGGTTCACTCAGTGAGTGGTGGCCCGGCGTGGTCTCGCCTCAGCTGTGTTATACTCAGTACTTTCCTACCTGGTCGTTACAAGGTCACAGCCCTGAAAGCTGTGCATTGCTCTGGGACTGATTATTCTATTTCCCTTTACTTCTAAGTATACAAATACACAGAACCTGGAGCCTACCCCTTGAACGCCAGCTTCTACCAACTCACGAGGTATCTACCAGGTGAGACCAGAGGCCCAGCAGGAAAAAATAACCAATTCTCTGACATTGACACAAAGCCTGTTAGAGGGGGGAAAACGCACTTTCTCATCCAGTCCAGCTCCAGGCAGGAGGGTCCTAAACAGTATCACTGTCCACTTTTGCAAAGTTAGTTAAGTCAAGGCCAGTGCATTAGTTAGGGTTCTGCAGAGGCACAGAATTGATAGGGAGTAGACGCTTAAGTACGGGAGAGGATTTCTCAGTTCAGCTTGCGGAATCAGAGGCCGGACAGTCCGGGGTGATATGCTCGATCCAGTAGCTGCTGAAGACAATGGAAGCCACAGAACAAAGGGGTACAGGGGTGCAGTGCCAGGGCCAGCTGAAGGCCAGTGGGGGTCTACATGGGCAGCCGAAGAAGCTGGAGATCCGGAGTCCCATGTCCAAGGCCACGGCAGTGAAGTGTACACCTGCTCAGTAAGACAGAGCCCCTCAAAACGGGCCAGCGCTTCCTTCTTCCCCTTTTATTTCAAGCCTATTGGTCCGTGTCATCCACAACTAGGGCGAGGCCCCTCTCAGTTTGCTGGACCACATCTCAGTCATCCACAGGTTCAGGAATGCGCTTTACTGATGTGCGAGGTCTTTCCTAATACGTTCGAGTCATTGCATCATGATAAGCAATCCCAGCCAGAGGTGGGCCCGACGTCCACAGTGCCGAGATGATTCTACAAAGTCCTGGCATGGACCGGACTCAGCACTGGCCTCAAGCAGGCCGTAGTGCCTGAGTGGTTGGGAGATGGTATGCACCTCCCGGGACCACAGGGACTGCAGTACAAGCACCAGACCACAAGACATCTTAAGCAACTGCCACTTATGCCAAACCACTCCCAGAGCGGTTCTGTCCTAAGCCACAGGCACGACAGCTTCCTCCTCTAGGTGACCGGCATCTTGATCCCACCCAGGCCGGGCAGCCTGTGTGGGCCATGGAGGAGGGAAATGGAGTTGGCCTGAGACAACTCATTTGTAATGACAGAGAATTAATTATAAGTAATTTGGAAAATGTCTTAGTGACTACGCAGGCATTGAGTAGAACCAATTAAACCTGTGAAGCCAGGCACAGGAGCCTGGCAGCTGTTCCACAGGGACCTTGGGCAAGGCGGGCGAAGAGCGCTGTCCCCCCAGGGTCCCCCGCCCTGCACTGGCCACAAGTCTGACTCCCGCTAAACTACAATGTGAAACAGAACGAAGCATGGGACAGGACCTGAGAGGGGAAGAAAGCCCTCATTATTTTTGCAAAATTAACACACTTCTGAGAGTGCCGAGGCTATTATCAGCTATTATCTGCATTTCTATAGAGGTGCTGATAGAGGAAAGGGGTGGTGATCCCTCAGGAGGATACGCTGAAGATGAAGGAGGCTGAGGAGCAGTCAGGTCTGAACTGCGGGTTCACAGAGTTTACCCCGGGGGATGTTTCAGTTTTATTCTGTGATCTGCTAGCTTCCATCCACCCTTTCCCAGTGGATGCCTACATAGCAGTCTCACCAAGTTCACTCCCGATGCCCCCAGACCTCCAATCTTCTAGGAGGTCCTGTTGCAACTAAAGCCCTACTTGCTTTTGCATTCTGTGGCATGCTTTTGGTATAAATAATCTTGGCAGCTCTTTTCTTCGAGCTGAGTGTATTCCCACATCTCATATGACTTCCGTTTCTTTCTTTGGTTGTCTCTCCAGCACTTGTTTCCTATAACAGGGGACAGCAAGTATTTCCAGTTAGTAAATATTTTAGGCTTTGTGTACCCTGTGATCTCTATTGAAGGTACTGAGCTCTAAAAATGTACCACAAAAGCAGCCATTGCCGAGACCTAATTGAATAAGCCTGGCTCTGTTCCAATAAAACTTTATTTACAAAAATGGATGAGGGCAGATTTGACCTGAAGATTGGTTTTGCCAAGGTCTTCTCAGAAGGAATTGAAAGAACTGTGATTGTCTGGCCCTGAGGCCTATCCCACTTCTGTGGTCTCCGTGGTCTTCTGTAGGAAGGAACACACTCCTGTAGGAAGTGGTGGTGGGGCCACTTTGGCTTAACCAGTGAAACCCTGTCGCAGAGCAGGTCTGGGACAGAGGTCTGGGTCACTTCTGGGATCAGAGCTCCCACTGCTCCAAGCCTTAAAGGACAAAGGCTCCATACATCTGCACCCAAGTCCCCAACACAGTAGTCTCACAGCCTCCCGGACCCCAGCCTCTCCCAGCCTCCAGAAAGCCACAGGTCAGAATCTTTGTCCTCACTGCCCACTCTTCCTGGTACAGCCTTTCTCTAACAACCGCAGAGCTGGTTCTCTCGCTCCCTTCAGTCCTCATCCAAGGGCTGCCGCTCGCTGAGGCTCTGTGCCAGTGACTGTTCTCCACAGGCACAAGGGCCTCCTATGAGCATCACTGAGAAGTGACTTGACATGCACCACTGCTCAACACCTTACACACACACACACACACACACCGCACGTGTGCCAGTTACACTCCCGCAGTGCTTGTTTCTGTCTCTCCACTTCATCAGAGCACTGGCCTCTGAGCGGTGGGAGTTTTGTAACCCCATGAGCGAGAATAGCAACCAGACGGCAATCGGGAAATGTTTGTTAAGTGAATGCACCGTGCCCACAATCCTAAGCGAGGCCTCATTACACTGAGGCCTTGGAAAATTAATGTGGCTTTTCTTTTGCCTGAGCACATTTTCCTTTACTCTCCACCCAAGACATCTGGGAAGAGATCAGATACTGTTCTGGATGAGAGAAAGGAAAAACAAGATGATGCTCAACTTTTAAAGTCATAACCAAGATTGGTGACGCTCTAATGACTGGTGAGCCAAGCTGTGGGCTTGAGAGGGGGTTACCCAGATCTCTGTCTCCCCCACAGCACATCTCACTGGGGTCTGCCACAGTGTCTTCTGCTTGGACAGAGAGGGGCTCGGACAGAGGAGGTAGAAGGACAGCCCACGGCTGTTGGATTCGAATATGGAGGGGAGGAAGAGGTGGGGCTCTGCACAGCCAGCACCTCCACGGAGTATGGCCTTTGGCGGACTGTGCCGCGGGGACCCCTGGGCACTGGCACCGCCTCCCTGCAGTCCTGCTCTGTGTGGCCAGCATCTCTGCGTCTGTCCAGGCTCATTCTTGGTTCTTCACTCCACCAGCAGGCTCGAGACTCCACACGGAGTGCAGCCCTCGGCCCCGCATTGCCCGAGAGCCAGGCATGGCTTTGCAGATGCCACACAAGCTGAACCAATCTGGAAAATAACCAGACAGCTGAGGACGTAAGAAAGCCTTCCCCAAGGGACTGTGTCCCGCAACCTGGGGTGCAGCCCCGCGCACACAGGTTACCAGGGGCTCTGACTTTCCCGCTTCCTGTCTGTGGTCACCTTCCTCACATGGTCCCTGGGCAGCTGCCCTCCAAACTTCCATCACTGAGCCTGGGTTTTTTATCTTTCACAGTATGTTGTGTCCTTTTTAATATCAAATTTTTACCTCCACATCATCATCCTTTTAACATCTGATGATTAAGAAATGTATAATGATGAGCAGCAACCATGAATTCAATTATGCCTTTAAATTACTTTAGTAATCCCAACTGTGGGGGGGGTGCACATTTGAAAATAAGTTACACAAATGAGAGCAGGACATGGTTTTTCACTCCTTCTGCAAACACTGCTTAGCACATTGCATGCAGACTGTCTTCGGCCCTCCCAGGTGACGGCAGCCCACAGGCAGGTTCCTTACCAGTGAGACAGGTGAGCAAATGGGCTCCCAGAACCTTAGCTTGTTTTCCCACCACCTCGTATTTGACATTTGACATTTCCTCACATAGACCTAGGCTGTGCACAATTCCCTGCTCACCAATTAATTTTATCCCTTCTTCCTCTTCAACACATAGAATGAAAATTCCAGCAAAAGCGGCATTAATGCAAAGATAACCTTTATTGCACTTTAGACTAAAAAAAATGAAAGACTTATCACTTATGAATATTAGTGTTTTCATTGCAATTCAGAAGAAATCATAGGCTTCACAAGTGCTTGTGACACACCATGATGTCAGGGCAGGAAGCTTGAAGACCACCGGACAAATGGTTTGCAGGAAAGTAGAATGCCATTTATCCGGTCTTACTTCAGGCCAGCCAGTTTATGCTCCCTCTTTCCCTGGATCCTTGTGGTAAACCCTTGAGGGATTTGCCGGGGTGTAAAGTGAGGTTGAGAGAGATTAAATATTCAGCCACAAATCCTGGAGTTAGTAACTGGCTTCGAATCCAGTTCTGTCTATACTGAAGCCCACGAGCCATTCTACTGGCACAGCTCCTGAGTGAAAGGGAGGAAGTGGTGAGCTGCTTCTACCACTGATGTAATGGGCGGTTAGCTCTAAAACTTCTGCCCCTGCTTACAGCAATAACCGTAAAAAGTTTGCATTCCAATGGGGCAACTCGATAGGTCAATTTATTTCTATGCTAGTTTGCTTCAATAATTTGAATGCAATATTTATAGTAATTAAGATCCCAGACCCTGGTGTCAGGGTACCTAGAAGGCAGCTGTTCCACCTCCCGAGGCTGCTGCCACAGTGCTCCAAACTGATGGCTCAAAACAACAGGATCTGATTCTCTTACAGTTACCAAGGACAGAGGTCTGAGATCAAGGTTCCAAGGGCTCCTAAGCCTCTCTCTTTGCACTTCTAGGCTCTCGTGGTTCCAGGAAGCATTTACTGGCTCATGGAGCATCGCGGGGGTCCCCACTTCCATCCTCGCACACTGCTCTCCCTGCAATTTTCTGTGCTCTCTTCTTCCTGTGAGGCACCAGTCCCTGGACTCAGGAACCATCTGGAATCTGATACAATCCCATCCTGATACCCTTGACAAGCACATGTGTGAAGTCCCCATTTACACATGAGGTCACCCTGAAGGTGCGTGCTTGCCAAACACTGTTTAGCCCAGTACAGCGGCCATGAGCACAAGCTCGCAAGAAGAGCCAGGCGCCAGTCTCAGGGTTCCAGGCGGCAGCTACCCAGTATCATGTGTGCGACTCCAGGTGCCCACAGGACCCCACACCCGCGTCTCCATGCTACTGGCCTTGGCATGCTCCAAGCACCAGGGGACATTGTGGAGGTCGCCCTTTTGAAGAGCGAATAAAGTTCACTGGGGGCATACGCTCCACTGAACAAGAGTCTGCTCCCCTTCCCCAGAGGGTGGTAAGACTCAGGGAGGGAAACGTGGAGTTAGAGAACAATGGCCGTGCATCCGGTGTGCAGGCTGGAAAAAGAAGTGCAGAGGGAAGGAATAGGAAGACAGCAGGAGAGCCAGCCCCCAGGCACCAGGCTGTGCCACATGCACTTGGGCTACACGAACCACAGAAATGGACCTGTCCTACTGGTGACCAGAGACAGCGGAGACCCAGGAGCAGGAGGGCAGGGCAACCACAGGCCCAGGAGAGCACAGATTCTTCAACCAGTACCACACTCTGCAGCATGTATTTGTCTCAAGTTGTTTAGGTCATTTGACCCCCAGTCCATGGTTAAGCTTCTCGGGGAGAGTGAGTCCCCCAAAGATAAGGCACACAGCCACGTGCCTTCCCTGGTGTTTTCCTCCATCATAGAATCTACCGTTCTTGAATCCTCCCTGGGGTGGGGGTGGAGTTCTCCTGAAAAAGGTGAAGAAATTCTGGATCTGAGTAGTTCCGTGGTTGCCTCAGTTTCAGGTAGGTTTCCTAATGGGTAGAGTGTTTTGTTTTGAGATAACAAAAATGATCTAAATTTGACTGTGGTTAGGGTTGTACAACTCTGTCAATAGGCTAAAATCTCCTGAATCATATACTTTAAGTTGGTAAAGTGTAGTGTGCACATTTTAGTTCAATAATGCTTTTTTTAAAATAAATTTTTAAAAGAAATACTAGGTTTCCTTCTCTACATGAATTGAAAATTTCTTCTGGAAGTTTCTGTCTCTTCCCATCATGTCCTTGCCTGTTAAGTGCTTTACCGAGTGCTATTCTCACTACAGTCCCTAAAGGTTGGTGTTTTTTCCCCTCATTGTCCCCCCTTTATGATAAAGAGACTACGATTCAAAGTCCAAGGTTCAACACTAAAGATCTGAGAAGAGGTGTTGAGTAAATTTTTATTTCCTGGTTGATTAAAGTGAAGGCCAGGCATAGATGTTAAGTCTCCTCCCACACTTCGGGACTGCTCGGGGAGCCCTGTGTGAACTGTTAAGGCAGCACAGGAAGTTGAGATGTCCACTCCTGCAGCACCTGCCGAATTACAGAGCAAACAGGGACATTCAGGTCTGGCCAGCGGGCATGTGCTGGACCCTTGAAGGCTGTTGCATGGGGGCTGGGCTGCCCACGTGCTCATATCACACTGCTTGATACTGCAGGAGGACTTCTGAGACGCGCTCATTCCTTGTATGAGTCCAGTGCACCAACCGGAAGGTGTCCTGCTCGGTAACTCAGTGAGACACGGGTAACTCTGACAAGGACAAAGCCATTGGGCCCACCTGTGCCCTGCTTTTACATGCACCACCATGAGCCAAAACTAATTTTTACTCCCCACACCCTGGGGATTGAACTCTGGAGCTTGCACTTTCGAGGCAGGCAACGTCACTACTGAGCTATATACCCAGCCCCAATTTTTACATTCTTATAAGATTATGAAAAGCAAAAAATAAAAGAAAATCTTTTGCAAAGAAAAATATGCAAAAGCCAAGCATAAAACACTCTCTGGCCTTTTCCAGAAAAACTTTGCCAGCCTTCGGCCTCTATTGTAATAAAATGAATCACAGTTTCACAGTTGAGACAGTGTAGAGTTAGATAAACTGTCCCCTAACCATGTCCAAGGGACTGAGTGGGATTTGGACCCCAGTCTTTTGTTGCAGCGTGGGAATAATGATAATTTTTTCAAAAACCCTCAGTGGATTGTTGTGAGGATGATACAGCTACACTTTTAAGGCACTTACTATAGGCAAATACATAACAGAAGTAATGCTGAATACATCCTAATGCCATCTAAAATGTTTTTCATAAAACGTCTCCAAGGCGAGGAGAGGAATCTGAACTAACATACTCCGCTTATCTGTATGTTTCCTGAAACTGAGAGAGACCAAAGGCAGCCCCTTCTCAGCTTTCAATCGGATACAATGAAGCCCAAGTATTCCTGGGGTAGAATTGACAGCAGAGGCATTCCTGGGCTCACCAAGAGCTCAAACTGGAGCCGCTACTGCATGTGAGGAGCTGCCGTCTTGTTCTGGATGTTTGTTCACCTGAAGAGCAGCTACTGCCTGCCCAGCCCTGCACTAGGCCCTGGGCATGAGACAGGAAGAGAGCAAGGGAGGCAAACCTTCCCCTTAGAGAGTGAACAGGACTGAAGGGCCAAATGGGCGCGTGTAACATCCGACCCGCCACCATAAAGCAGAACCAGAGCAGGGACAGGAGAGCAGAGCCACAGGCTGCTCACAAGCAGAGGGAGCCCCACGAGCCAAGGTGCAGAGCGCACAGGAAGTGGGTTGCATGGGGAGAGGCGTGGGAGCAGAGACCGGAGCAGAGAGGTCATGCGTGATGTACTGAGAGATGTGCATTTCCTTCTGCAGCAATTACTTTAGAGGTCTAAGCAAGGGACAACATGGTTTGCATTTCTGAAAGTGATCACTTTTTAAGCAGAAGGATGTGTGATAAATGGGACTGCACTGAGCCGGAGGCAGAAGATCAATTTGCGGTCTACTGCGAAAGACCAGATAGGAGAGAACAGGCTGAACAGGACCAGAGCTATTTAGGATGCCAGGAGAGAAGAGGGCATATGGGAGGCTGGGGCTGGAGGTAGGGGTGCTCATCTGTGCAGGCAGTGGACTGGTGGCCAAGATGAGAGAAGGGCCCTGCAGTTCCAGATACAGAAGCGATCCATGACCAGATGCAGGTGATCCAATCAGAGGCACCCACAGGTGGGTCTGGGACCCATCCAGTCTGGATGCATGGTGTGATGGGGCAGCCTAGGAACAGGTGGACACCTGGGGACAGACACCATCCACATCCAAGGACCCTCTGGAGCCACAGATGTGGAGCAGGCGAAGGGAGGGAGTGTGAACAAGGACCACACAACCACAGAGGGAAGGAACCACAGGGGAGGAATCCAGTGAGGGCACCGCGAGCCCAGCCAGGCAGGACCAGGAAAGAAGTGAGTGAAAGACACACAGCCTGCAGCATGGAAGGCCAGTGTCTGAGAACCAGAGAGGGCGTGGGGTCTACCAAGGACAAGGTCCATGGATGGGGCTGTGACAGCACATTTCTCAGAGCAAGACTGGGGCGGGATGGCAGGAGCGGTGGAAGGGGCAGAGTGACGGCCTTCCCAGAGAGGGTGCAGCATGCGGGCAGAGCTGTTGGCCCTTCTGTCTGTTTCATTGTTCTTTTGCTTCTTGGGTTTGGTTTGGGGAGAAAAGAGACCCAAGAGTTTCCCTAGGCTTTAAAGCTGTCCTAGAAGAGAGAACTATACTCTGGAAATCTGTAAGCAAGAAGGGAAACTAATGGAGCAAGGTTTACAGAGAGGAGAGGGAAGGGAAGCCAGGTGGAGAGTGCAGACCAGCGAGCAGAGCTGCGGGCTCGAGTCCTGCAAAGGAGAGGTGTGGAAACGACTCTGAGCACCTGTGCCACGCCGGGCACTCTTGGCGCCGTTTACAGAGAAAACATAAGACACCGTGACCAGCCACAGGGCAGCAGATGGGACGAGGCGAGATGCAGCGGAGGCCCAGCACAGGCGGACTCCCCAAGTCAGTCGCCGCGGTTCCTGATGGCCTCGTGGGGAGGGTCGGACTCCGAATCGGGTCCAAGCCCCTCAGGGGAGGTGCACACAACACTCAGGTCCCACCTTGGAGGGAAGACACCGAGCCCGGGACACCCTCCCTGCTCTGCTGCCCTGCACCTCATCCCACCTGGGCTCTGGCCCTGAGACCCTGAGGCCCCTGGACCTGACCCCACGTCACCCTGCCGTTCAGCAGCCAGAACGTTGTTTTCCCTGGGCCACTCCCGTTACTTATTCTTACATCACTTCCGATGGACGTCCAGGCTCAGGAACTACAATTCTTGAAGCCAAATCTTGGCTCCAACCTTCACTGCTGATGTCTCAGAACACGTTTCCTCATTTTTCTGTGCCTCAGTTTATCGATCTGCTAGACGGGGTCACCAATAGGGCCCCCCTCAAAGAACCATTGAGAAAATTAAATGCAGTATGCAAAGTCCCAAGGATTCTACTGGCACTAGATGAATCTAGACGGGGTCCTTTTTCATACTGTCTCTCCCGACAGTGTCATTTGAATACATAATTGAACGATTGTTTAAATTCCTGACCTTTTGGTCATAGGTCTATGAGGGAATGGGACAGTCTATCTCTTTCTGCACTATAGGAGACATGATAAAAATAGTGAGTGTTAAATTTTGAGGAACTGTAACACTGAAAAACACGTTGACATTAGCCCCTTGGTCCTGCCGCTTTCTGGCGCAGCTCGGGAAGAGCTCCCGCCAGCTGGCTGTCGTCACAGCCCTGATGACTTCAGTGGATTGAAAGAGTTCGCCTTTTGAGGGCATTTTGACTTCGGATGGAAAACAGGAGTCACACAGGGATAAGGTGGGTGAGGGCCCACTTCCTGTTTACGAGCTGCCTCCCCATGGATGGCGCTCAGCAGCAGCATTCACTATATTTTGATCATACCTCGTGGAGACATGAAGGAGGACTTTCAGAAGGGCTTCAGAAAGTGTCAAGAACAATGGGACAAGAGAGGCAGGATTTTGAGAGGGGTCATGGCTGAGTGACTCCCATTGTAGTGAAGCATTTTAATTTAAACATTCACCATATATTCCGACCTCACCACATAATCTCAGGGACCAGCAGGAGTTAAGTCATCAAGGAGCATTTGTAGAGAAAATCGAGTTTACTTGACCACAAGTACAAGGGAGTGAAAGACAGTGATCGACATGACCCCGAGGGGACCAGGCCGGGGCGCCGGGTATGGAGGGGCGCAGTGACTCTGGAGAAGACCGCAGCACGGAAAGCAGAAGACAGAGCAGGTGTGCGAGCGGGGGAATGCTAGGGAGGCTGACGAGTAACTGAACGTTACCCTCCCCTCCTGGGCAAAAGAGGAGGGAAAAGCCTCACCTACACCAGTGATAGGGTGCTGCCTTTGATGGGATGGTTGCTGGGGTCCAAGCCCTTCTCGTCCACCCAGGCCCGTCCAGCCAGCTGTGCGTTCTCTGCCTGCCCAACGTGTGCAGGTGCAGGACAGGCCCCGGACTCCTTCAGTCCTACAGTGGGGAAGGTGAGCACTGCCCGCCAAGGTTTGCTGGATAAATTAAAATATGTATATAAAGTGCGGGGTACACGGCAGGTACTCGATGAACCGTACCTGCTCTGACTGTAAAAGTGATTTATTCATGCAGGGCAGATGCCTTCCTGGTGATTATATGCAAATCAGCCAGTGATTAAAATGCACTGCTGTGTCTGGTCCATAAATGAATCTTAGGGTGAAGCCTTTGTAAGACACAAATCACCCTGTGAAGGATCGCACCCCCCCCAGCTCTTTAATTTGTGTCATTCTTTCATGAGTGCTCGGGATGATAACATAATAACAGGACTGTACAGTTAGGCAACAATGTACACCTGATGCAGGCATCCCAGGCCCACCTGAGGCAACAACCAGCAGAAAAACATGTCACTCACCAGAGAGACCAGAGCTGAGGAGGGAGGCCCAATACTCACTTCTCAAGTTTGACCATGGAGGAGTTATAGCCCTGAGCAGGTAATACCAAGCCACTTCCTCTTTGTGTGGCCTTAACCTCGTTAATTGGTCTATTTGAGCTTGAGTTTTTATCTGTAAAATGGGGTTAGTAATACCCACTACATAGTATCATTGGGAAGAAGAGATCAAATAATGCATGCAAAGAGAGCCTAGCACGTACTAGAGGTTAATAGAGGACAGGCATTTCTCTCTCATTCATTAGCGAGCCCCATGCAGACAGACAGAGATGTGAGAATCCCAGACAAAGGGTCATTTGAGTTTGCAGGACTCTGGTAATAGAGGATGGAAAACTCAGCCCTTGGAACAGGCAGGAAGTAGCAGCACCAGGAACAGGAAGTGAGCCAGGATGTTTAATGTATAGGCTTTTTGTTTCATACCTGCTTCCCCTCAGAACCTAGCAAAATCTTTTCAGACTCATCTTGCCAGAGTACACACAGAGGTGCCTACCTTGGACAGAAGAAAAGCAGGGTGAGTCACCTGTTTGGGTCCATGTCCCAGACACCCAAAGCTACAGAGCCCCGAGCATACCCATGGTCTGCACTGGTCAGGGCCTTTCCACAAGGGGGTCTTCCAGTGCCCGCATGCAGGGTGGTGAACCTGAATTCATAAGGAAGACTTTCCTATGAGAACTTTGCAGTTACACTTCATAGAGATGGTTTACTTAAGATCTGCCAACGACTTGCCTTGTTACCTAATCAGCAGATGAATAAAGTGAGGAAAATGAGCTACAGGCCCGTTATCTACTGAAAGACAGAGGGTGACCTCGGTGCCTCCTCTCCCCTGTCCCAGCAAGCCAGGAAGTCACCTGGCACACACGGCCCAGCTGCAGCCCCATGGCCTGAGTCCGTCCTCCCCTGGCTGCCTCTCCAGAGGCCCTGGCCAGGGCAGCCTCTCGCTCACGGGGAGACAGCCTAGCCAGGCCTTGGGCAGCACGCTGGGCTCTGCCTCGAGCTTCCCCTGCCCTCCACCCAACTTCAACTCATTTTAATCAGAACAATAAAGAAGGGCACTTTCAGCAGATCAAAGGAAAGCAGTGAGCATGAACAAAATAGGTCACGGGCCAGGGGCCAGTGGTGTGACACCTACCCCCAGCGACAGGCTGCTTTGGGGGATTCTTTGAGGGCTGGGAAACAATCACAGTCCTCAGTCATCCTTGGGAGGGAGGGCAGAAATCTGCAAATACGCAGTGCAACCTCAGAGCAGCCAGCGTTGCCCAGGGTGAACTGCTTCTGCAGAAAAGAGCAAATTCAGGAGCCCTGAGCTCCTCAACCCTGCACCCTTCCCAAACCTGTCCCCAGCCCATGCCTGGAAAGCATGCATCCCAGACTTAGGCCACGTCTAAGGTGTTGCCCCGCTGTCTCTGTATTCCAAGGGTGTGCTGTACGGCTGGAAAGATCGTATTATTAAAATTAGGGAATACTATTAACTTACTTATTCAGAAAATGCAACCATGCAGAACATAGGCATAAGCAAAAAGGAACTTTAAATCACAAATAAGTGTCAAAAGATCCCGGCCCTACACGCAGCAGCATTCTGGACGGCTGGTGTTCACCTGTCTTCACTGAAGAGTGGGGTGCACAATGTTTATTTTGTAGAAATTCATGGAAATGGCACCTGTGGTTTGTTCACTTGACTCTATTACATCTCATCGCAGTTTCTAAAAAAGTTTACAGAGATGGTCCTATCCTAGAAGCACCAAATTGCATTTCTAAGGAAAGCTCCCAGTTCCACTCCCAGAGCCTATTTACCTCTGCTTTAAATGCAGTGCAAATGCAGTGAGTTACATAATTTCCTGGTCATCAGCACTTGTTAAAAGTGGAAGTCCTGGGTGGCAATTCTATCAGTCAGTGTGCAAAGTCTGGTATGAAAAAGGGGACAAAGCAAATAGGGAGGGTAAAACCCCAGACAGGCAAATCAGACTCAAGAAGACACAACGTAGCAGTAGCAAGTTCCTTGGGATGGAAGCAAATGTTCTATAAAACTGCAAAGCTCGGAAAGAGCCCTGAGAAGGGCCCCAGAACAGCAGGTGCAGCAGGGCTGATCTCAGGAGCAGAGCGGGCTCAGTCAGCCCTGAGCCTAACCTGGAGACCATGGTGACTTCTACACACAGAACACTGACTTATGTACAGTAACACAGTGGATCCTCCTGCCAGCCCAGTGAGACAGAGTGTCGTTGCCACCATATTGAAGTTTTGGGAAGTCAAATAATGACGTTGAATGAAGTCACTGGGGCAGAGTTCTCAGGCCAGGCATTTGGGTTAAGACTTTATGCTTTTAGCTATTTATTTCACCTGGGATATGAAATTATGTAATAGATAAATTTTGCATTTATCTAAAATAAATAAAGTGAGTGAGGGTGTGAAATTTCCTGGTAAGGATGAGTGCTAGAAATCAGAATCACAATGTGTTTTTACCTGGCTATCAGTTTTATTGAGATGTAACTTAGACACAATAAAATGTGCCCATTTTAAGTGTATAGTTCACTGAGCTTTGACAAATGTCCATCTCACATTTGTTGTAACTACACACTAAATAAAGACATAGAATAACCCCAGCCACACAAACATTCTTTCATGTTCCTTTGGAGGGTCCCAGACCCAAGTAACCACCAATTAGTTTTTTCTCAGTATTAATTTTGACTGTTCTTGGATTTCATATAAATGCAATCCTACTGGGGTATGCCTTTTATATCTTGTTTTTATCCCACTCTGCATTGTTTTTAAGACTTATCCAGGTTACTGTACGTGTGAGCAGAGCATTCCCATTGATGCTGGGTAGAGTTCCATTTTCAAACATCTTGCAATCGTCTGTGTGGTCCATTGTCCACCTGGCGAATATATAAGTTGCTTCTGTTGCGGGCCACAGGAAATAAAGCTGCTATTTTCCAGCACAAGTCTTGGTGAGGCTTTTGAGTAAATGCCTCAGAGTGGAATCACTAGGTCATATTTTGAATATATCTTTACCCTAATGAGAAGTTGCCAGACTGTTTTCCAAAGCTTCATCATCTTACAGGGGGCCACCAGCAAGGCAGGAGAGTTCAAGTTGCTCCGTAGGCAGTCGACTCTTGAGACTGTCAGATTCAGGGTGAGCTATGCCATTGGTATGCTGTACGTTTCTGTTCTCGTTTCAGTGTTATTGAACACATGTCATGTGCTTATTGGCCAATTATATGTATTCTTTTGTTGGCCATTTTTAATTTTTTTAAATATTGACATATTTTGAACAGCAAGAATTCTGGATACAAAAGTCTTTGCTCAAATAGATGTAATATGAATACTTTCAACCTATGGCTTACAGGAAAAGATGGGTTAGGTACTTAGTTTTCTCCTGAAGAAAATACTTAAGATTATACTTTGAAAAGGGAGTCAAAGTTTAGCAAATGGAAAAAAGGCAAGAATAAGCCTAGTGATAAAAGAAGATTAAAAAAAAACATTTTAAATACAGGGCAGATTCAAAGTCAGAGATGCGTAGAGAAAGGGTAGAAAAGCAAGCTGGAGCCTGGCGAAGGAGACTGATACACCCAGGAAGAGGAAATTTGTGTATATTTATATATACGGCAGAGAGCCTGAAAGAGTCTCTAATACAAAGCTGACACAGCTAAAGCTCTCCTGTAGGAAAAGACTCTAAAAGCAATCAATAGAAGAGTTTTGAAGGCCAAATTGCAAAAGTAAAGAGGCCAGTTTGGAGACAATTTCAATAGTCCAAGTGAGAGCCAATTGAGGTCTTGAACCAGCACAATAAAAGAAAACAGTTTGTGGAATTCAACCGACAGACCTTAGAAACTATGGGTGGATAGGCATGAGGGTTTAGACAGTAAGGGCCTTGAGCTTCCAAAGTGGGCAACTGCTAGAGAGACAATGCTGGGAGGCAAGAGCAGGAGCCACTTTTAAGAAATCAAGAACAGACTTGTGAGCCTGGTGTAGCGGCACAGGCCCATAGTCTCGGCTCCTGGAAGGCTGAGATAGGAGGACTGCTCCAGCCTAGGAGTTCGAGGCCAGCCTAGAAACATAGCGAGACCCCTGCCTAGAAAAAGGAGGACCAAAAGATGGACATGGTTTTGTGAGGCCATGCCTATCCCAAAGAAGCTGAAATGTTGTATTATGCTTGGAGAAATGAGTTTAGAGATAGAGTCAGGGTCTTCTGCCCTGTGGGAGGAAAAGATTCTTGAGTCTGTGGAAATAGAATCATCTTGACAGTGAGTGAATAAAACAAAGGGAAAAATTCAATAAAAGGGTTGGAGGAGAACAGAAATAGGTTTAAGAAAACTGAGAAAAAAAGTAGCTTTAAAAGTATGAAGAAGTTGGGTGTGGTGGTGCATGCCTGTAATCCCAGCAATTGGAAGGCTGAGGCAGGAGGATCGCTGTGAGTTCCAGGCCACCCTGGGCTACACAGTGAGTTCCAGTGCAGTCTGAACTACATAGTGAGACCCTGTCTCAAAAAACCAAATTAATTAATTAATTAATTAATTAATTAAAAATAAATAAATGTATGAAGAAAACCAAAGAATTCAGGCTATAAATGCCTAAGAAAATGTTAACACTGGTTCCCAAATGCTCGAGAGAGGTTGAGTATTTGGAACCATTAAGAAAAGTGTGCATTATGCTGAACATACTCTATTCAGGAAGGAAGAAAAGTGTGCCATATTTTTTAATTTTCTTTTTATATGCTATATACTTTTATAACATAATCAAATTAAAGCAGTAAGCTTCAGTTAGCTTGCAAAATCATCTACATGAGAAAAAACATGAAATTCCTTGATGGCAGATGAATCAGCGGAGTGCTTTTCAAATTTATTTTATTCAACCAGGTCAGTCTTCTTTCAAACCAACCTCTACAGAGAAGTCCAATTTCTAAAACAAATAGAAGAAAATCTGCTCTGATTATAGATAATGGGATAAGAGGAGAGCTTCACTACATCGTGAGTCTGCCAGGACTGGTCAATAGATGATGGATAAAGATTGTGAGGGGGTGGAAGAGAGAGAGAAAGAGAGAGAGAGAGAGGGAGAGAGAGAGAATGAGCACAAGTACTGTAAAAACATGGCCTGCTATGAGAGCAGGAACATTAATAACTTTCTGACTCATCCACTGTCTTTTTAGTGCCAAAGACAATGCCTAGCACCAGTCAGCACTAAATAAACACTAGTGAATGAATACATTTGGACATCGCAGTAGTTATATAACAGAAAACAATTGATATCCATTGACTCACTATTATGTTCAGAGGGGGCTGTTTGCTCCTACGTGAATGGAACGTGGATGACATCAATCTCAGAATTGTGTATTATTGTCCCCTCCATACACATAAGAAATGAAAGCTTAAGGAGTTTCACCCAAGACTCAGAAACTGGCCTTCCCTGAAACAGCCTCCTTGCCTGTCTCCTGCATCGGAAGGGGCTCTGGCGAAACACTCATCCTGAACCTGCAGGGCAGTGGATGGTGATGACTCCCCTGAATACCGCAGCGTCTTCGTGGAAATAGCCGTGCGAGGCCACACCGCGGAGCACCGTGGAGCCGTCGCAGGACTTCGGGCAGTGGCGGGGAAGTCAGATGGACTTGTGCAAGCCTGTGAAAATCTCCCCTTTACATGGAGCTTTTCAGTTTCTGCACGTCTCGTACATAGCCCCGCACCCGCTCGATAAACACTTATCAAGAGCTCTAAAGTCTACATGAGGGTAAAGTTTTAAAGTCTGTTCAGAGGAGCTGAGCCTCAGGCCATTCTTAGCTACCACCTGGTGCTTTGACCTTACACGCACTATTTTTAGCTTCTCTGAACACCACTTGCTTTCTCATTTACAAAATGAGAGATTTAGTAAGACAATCTCCAGGACTGCATCCGCTTCTGATTTCCCAGGAATACTAATAAAATCTTTTTGGGGAGAGTAGCGGCCAGCCCGCCCTCCCAGCCCCAGCCCGCACTCACTGCACAAGCGCATCTCTGCCTGGCACACTTTTTCTGGGGCTCAGCACCGAGTGAGCCTTCCATCACCCAGCCAGAATGGGTCACCAGCTGTCCTAGATTTTCCAGATTCCTGTAAGTGTCTCCGGGGAGATAAGAAGTCTGTTAAGTTTAGGAGGAATTGTTGACGGAGTCTATTCTTCAAATATTTTCTGCCTCCCAGAGTCTCTCGGTAATGAGGCACTAAGAGGCAGGCGTCCTTCGTTCTCTGACCCTCAGCTCTGTTTCTCCGAGCAACAACCCTCTCGTATGTATTTCTCTCCATAACATTGAAATGCTGTCCACTGTATACATTTCCTCCACATACACACTACATCTGTCTGCCCTGGATATACACAGCCATCCTCCAACTGTAAACATCGGTCTGTGTACGCAATGTGGGTGGGTTAGCTTTGGGCCCAGCCAGAACGAGGTCATGCACCTTTATATTTCATGGCCCTGTCTTAACAATCTGTCATTACGGCAAATGTGGAAAAAATAAACAGGGACAGGACTCTTTTTCCCCCAAACTCAACGTCAAAAGTTATTGAGTGATTTTCGCTGTGCAATAGCCAGAGGTGGTGTTATCGGAAGAACAGCTCGGAGCTTTGCTTGCTGCAGGAAAGCAGTTCATGTGCTTTATCAGCTCTCAGGACCTGTCAAGCTTGGTTAGTGGGCTGGACAGGGATTGGCACTTGCTATTCATTTGTTTTCCAAACACACTGCACCTTCCCTTGAAGGTTAATCCCGGGAGATAAAATGTTTGGAGGCCAACATGGGCCCAGCAAGTCCCCCTTTCAAAGCCAGGTCTCCAAAGGAAAAACAGGCCTGGGTCCAAGGGCAGCTAACCTATCTGAGCAAACTGAAGCTCCATTTAAGCTTCTGCTCCCCAGTAACTGAGAGTGAAAATATAGACATGTTTTTTTCAGGCAGAGAATGTATTCCTAATCAAAATTAGGTTGTTCCTCCAGTTAACTCCAGGCTCCAAGAGTCAGAATCTCCAACTGGCAGGCCTGCACTGCCCATGTCCACAGATACCTGGTGGTGTGGGATTCTGGGGGTTTTCCTGAGCTCAGACCATTCCTACCGTGCAAGGCCACTGCCCTGAGAAACATTAGCAGGGCAGGAAAGAACAAACGCCCCGAACAGCTCAGGATAAGACCAAAAGGTGAACCAGGACAAGGGCAGTACCTACCTCCCGGGCCTGGGGAAGATGGACAGACAACCTGAGGAGTCACGGGAGGTAGGGACAGGCACGCTGCAGAGAAAGAGGTGGTCCACAGGAACCAGGGCCCCTGGTTCACTGTGACACACTAGAGGATGTGTGCAGGATGACGTCACAGAAGGGGAGACATCTGACCCCCTTCCGTGGCAGGCAGCAGCCTCCCCCAGTGATCAGGCTCCAATGCAGGGGAAGACGAGGCCAGATGTGCCCTGACATCTGGGTGCTGACCTCTAATTAAAGAGGGTGGAGATGAAATGATTTTTGTTCCCATAACTTACAAAGTAAAATCCAAATTCCTCGACCGGCACCTGAGGTCCTTCATTTCCTTCTCATCACTGTACCTCTGACTCGAGCCATGTTAATGACACACACACGCACTCACGCACATGCACAGCTTCCTGTCCCAAGCTGGCTCACTCATGGGCCTTCAATTTCCCCCTCAATGCTTGGTTCCAAAGCAGTTCTCCTCGGGCAGCCCCTCCTATGTCCCCCTTAACACCGAGAACAGTCTGCCTTCAGCAGTCCTGCAGGATACTGAACCACCTCATTAGCACTAAATAGTAATCATAACAACAAAGAAATAATATTAACAATCCTTCATACTTATTAAGTAAATATCTAAAGCCGTAGACAGCTCTATCCTTTTACCCACGTTACCCAGTTGGATTTTCAGCCCGTTTTGATGAGTTTATGCGTTTTTCCACTAAATGTTGAATCTCTCAAAGGCAAGGATGATGACTTTTTCATCTTTGCATCCTCCAGGGCTTTGCACAGGGTAGGAGGCCCTCAAAATATATTTAATACATGAGTTAAAAGAGTCAAAAGTAGGCCTAGAATTCAGGTCCCCAGATCCCAGGGCAGGGTTACTTTCCATCCGTGGCATCCTGACAAAATGAATACAGAGAAAGCTTTGTACATCTACAAAACTCCACGTGAACAGGAGGCAGCAGGTGACAAGCCAACCCCCCTGTTCTGTGCCCCTCTCTTATCTCCTTCCAGCCTCCTGCTGCCAAAACAATTCAGATTATATGAAAGCTTATGAGTCGTGCTCACCCAGCCCAGAAACTCTACACAAAAAGACCAACGCACCTGCACCGTGAACAGTAGAGTGCGCCGTGAACACTGGAGCCAGGAAAGCGGGTGTCTGGAGAGCAGGTGTGGCCGCACAGACATGTGCAGAGGACCTAGAATACCAGGGGCACCTGACGTTCTGGGTGAGGTCCCCAGACACTCAGCCCTGCTTGCCCGCCCTTGGGATTCCGGGCCAGTGCTGGGCATCACTTTAGTAAACAGGGCCCAGCCGGAGATTTAGCTCAGTGGTTCGGTGGCCTGCCTTGCAAGCACAAGGACCAGAGTTCAATCCCCAGTAACAAAAAAAAAAAAAAAAGTAAACAGGACCAGCGATAGTGGTTCTCAAATGAATGGCAAGAAAGGCATGCCCACATCCGTAAGCAGTGCTCTCCTTATTCAAGTCATCGTGCTAGGAGAGGCGGATCACAAAGTCATCTTCTGCAGCACTCTCCTCGCCTTTGTCTTCTACCATTGCACTTAGGCAAAAGTGGATATTGAATCAGCCAGCCACTAACATGGCGCTCTGTTCTGTTGACCCTGGACCCACCCAGGAAAATCAGAGAGAGAGAAATTTTTCCTCTCAATTTAATATAACAGGCTCCACAGGATTTCATGTGCCCTTTGCTTGCTTTTGCCCTGTACTAGTTTTTTACAGCTCTGTGACAAGATATGCATTCCCTGTTTTGCTTTGTTTTGCCCCAGCCCCTCTCCCACTCCTCCTGTCCCGTCCCCAGTGTACACCACAAAGCACAGGCAGGTAGGACACCTCTGGCCGTGTGTGCAGCACCAGCCGGGTCTGCTAGGGAGACAGGGAGAAAAAAGATCAGCATCCAACTCACATAGTCAGCACCTCACTTAAAAGGATCAAATTAAGGCCAATTAAAGGTACCACCCTGAGGAACAGTTAGCACAACCTTAGCATATTTTCTCCAGATGAGAAAAATTTCAGATAGGTCTTTATCCCCAAGAAGCAGGGGATATAGCTCATTCTTTTATATTATATTTGAGGATAATTTTTGTCTTCACCCAGTTCAATTCAAGAAACCTTATTTAGAGCAGGGCCAGGGACCAAAAGACATACAAAAATCACAGTAAAAGAGTTGCTGCTCTCCAGGAACTAGTAATTGAGTGGTATATTGTGTTAAGCAAACAAAATATTTATAACTGCTACAAGAAAGGTGACAGTAAAAAGATGTATGAATAGGGAAAATTAAATTTATACAGGCAGTCTTCTGGTGCCTCTTAACTTTCCCTTTCTGATACATAAAGAAACCAAAACCTATTTCAGCTCAGATTTCTGAAAAGTAAAAAAAAATGGAAAATGCATTTTTTACTATAAAACTATGCATTCATAAGAAATACCACATTATCAAAAATAGCATTACAATGCAAATTATTCTAATGGGAGAAAAAAGGGGGTAGTGCTAGAGATTTTTAGCTATGCAATAATAAAGTTATTTTCCCCCCAGGAATTTCAGCTGTGAAATTCTTTTTACCAGGTCTAAGTGTATTTTGTTATTTTAGGCAATGTGTTGGCTTCATCCAAACTCACGAACAAATCTGAGCGCCTCGAAAGACCAAAATCAGAGTTTTCAGGGCCGTGAGAAAGAGGTGCAGCTCCATTTACAGCTGGGGGCCGATCGCTTGCTCTGTGCTGTGGGTGCTGATTCCCAGGCCCCTGAGATGCTGGCCCCTACGAAAGGGTTACCCGGACCTTGAGGCCTTGAGCTCGGGAGCAGCTGTGTGACTCTTCGGCCAGGGAGGTCTGGTAGAAGTGACCAGGTCGCCCCCAAGCCGAGGACGTGAGTGTGGCACATGGTGGGCGGTGTCTTCTCCTTCCTCTCCTGCTGCCAGGCAAGCTCAGGCCAGGGTCACCACAGCAGTGGGACAGAGGCCTGGGCAATGCCAGGTGTGAATACATGGGCTGTGGTCTGCATTTGATCCCCGAAGTCCACATGTGGAAGCCCCACCTCAAGGTGGTGATGTTAGGGCACAGAGGCTTCTGGAGGTGATTAGATCTGAAGGACAGCGAGGTCCCCTGCCCTGCCCCTTCCTCTAGGAGGACAGAGAAGGTCCAGCCTTGAAGCCAGAAGTTGGCCCTTGCTCACACTAGATCACTTGGCACCTTGGTGTCATACTTCTGGCCTCTGGAACTGTAGGAAATAAATTTCTGCTGTCTCTAGGCTACCTAACCAATAGCATTACGCTTTAGCAACTCAAACAAACCAGGTCTCATAGCACAGAGGGAGAAATAAACCACTTTGTTGTTACAAGCCAGTAACATTCCGAGGCATTCCTTACCACGGTGTAACCAATCTTTCATCTTACTGATCACAAGCACAAATGTAAAGAAACATGAATCGTGCAGCCGAAAGCTCAAAAAAATAACTTCCGATTAGTCCCGAGGCATTTCCCCACTGTGGTCTTTGTTAGAAGTTCTGGTGCCCCTAGTATGACCGTTTGCTGAAGATTCTGTGCAGGGCGTTTTTCCTACTGTGTCATGGATCCTTTCAGCACTGGTAATGAGGTCCAGGTAAACCTCCACTTCACAGATCAGAAAACCAATGCAGTAAGGCAATGGCGTAAGTCATTTGCCAAATGCCTTGCACCTATCCAGTGCCAAAGCAGGAATTTTGCTCTCTTTGATTCCAAATCATCACTGTTCTACAGGGCTGATTAAGGAATAAACAAACTGGCCATGCACACACCCGCAAATCAAGGAGCCGAAGTCACCAGACCTGGGTTCTGTTAAAGCTCTCTGTGTAGGTCGCTCGGCCCCACTGAGGGGTGTTTTGTATCTGGAAATGGAAGTGTTGTTACCTCAGCATACAGGCAGCACTGGCACACGGCCTGGTGACACAGTGTACGTCCTGAAACTGCCCGGGCAGAGCAGGACTGGAGAAAGATGCATCCCTTCTGGGGATCCTAGGGAAAGCAATCGCGTTGTGTCACCTTTAGGCGGCCAGGGCACAGCAGGAGCCTAAATGGACAGAGGTGGGGCCCCAGGCCCCAGAGCGGGACAGGAGGGGAGATGGACGTGGAGGCTGCAGAACCAGGGCCTCAGCAGCCAGGCCTCCTCTCAGGCCAGCAGAGGAAGCACAAGTGGCCAGAGCAGCCGTCAGCAGGCTCCACGACAGACGGGCTCGTCAAACAGAGGAGCCACTGGGACACCAACGGCCAGAGAAAAGGTGTCTGGAGAAATAGGGCCTGGCTCTGGATGACAGTGGAGAGAGACAGCTGCAGACAAGAGTGGGTGTGACGGCACGCCCTGCCCAGTCGTGAGCTCACAGAAGCAGCTGGTGGGGCTGATGACAAAAAGCACTCAAGCAATGGGCCTTCAAGTAGCTGTTGCTGCTGCTAAGAGGCCCCTGCCACCAAACAAAGCAATTACTTGTCACCTATCACCCGCCCCTCCTCCACACACCTCCCTTTTCTCACCTTCCAAGACTTGGAACCATTCACCGCTTTGTCTGCCCAGCCCAGACTGCACCAACCCAGACCCAGCAAACAGAAACACCCCAGCTGCCTCCCAGCCCTTAAGGGCCATCCATCCCCCAAACCAGCAGCTCCTCGGAAGGGCTGGAGCTATCGGGAGGCTGGATGTGAGGGACATCTCTGTCTCCTCAGCTTTGCTGTGAATGTTTTACAAAAAGGCTGTCCCTGCATGTATGTAGCTCTGTGTATGGCACTGGCTTTTTCCTATAACAGTAGATTGAATGGTTTTGGTAGCTGGAGGGTGACTCTGAACTGCAAATTTAAAATAATTCAAGTTTGGTTGTCTTTCTGCCCCAAAAGACCTAGTACAAAGGCTTAGAGTGGAAGATTTCTGAGTTCTTGCTCTTGTTTCTATTCATTCTCTAAGACTCCTTTGAGCATTCCGCTCCTGGGATCCTTCCCTCATCCTTCCTTCTGCCTGCTCTGGGAGTGCCCACTACAGAGGCTACTGCAAGCTAAGGCTGCACAGTAACGGTTGCTTATTTTGCCTGCTTGTCCGTCTGCCTCTCTTTCTTGTGACCATGACCTCCTCATAAACAGCCAAGACGATCTCTATCCCACCACACCCAGTTTCATCCTCAATATCCAGTCCCTGACTGCTGTGCTTGGGCAGGTTCACAACAGTTACCGCTTTCTAGTCTACAAGATGGGAATGATGACTCACGCCCTACTACATGCCCCAGTGCGGCATTTGGGATCCATGGTGGGGAATAAGTAGGGAGTGTTTAGGAGATGCATTAATGTGGGAAGCTCTGCCCGTTGCTGCCTCCCTTTGGAGCCTGCTCTGCCAGGCACAGTGCAGTGCAGGGTAGGGTCATGCCCTGCAGCTCCCCTGGCTACTCACTGTCACCTCACCACTTCAGCCTGCCATTTAACCTCTGGCCACGGTCTGAAGCAGGGAATCCACACTCCGTGGATTCTCCCTCATCTCTCCCAAGCTTGCTGCCTACTATCCACAGAAAGATGAACAGTCATCTTTTGAGTGCCAGATTCAAGCAGAACATGGGGCCAGCAGCCGTCGGGAGCAAGGCACACAAGTCACGCAGACAAGCAAGTGAAGTGCACAGCACATAGGTGTAGAATCTCCCCTCCAAGAAGAACTAGCACCGTAGAAGCAGGAAGTGAAAGACCTGGAAGATACGCATTCAATGATAGATCAAACCGGAGAAAGCAGAGGTTGTACTAACGGGTACAGCAGCAAAGTCTTCAGCAGGGGCCACATCCAGTCGTGAAGAACAGAAAGAAGTAGGAGGCCGGCATTGTGCAAGGAAAGCCACCCTCAGGACTGGAGCCATGAGGGACTGAGAGCATCCAACCTCAACCTCTTCAGCATGAGCTTCAGGAAACCAAGGTGGAGACGCGGTAACTTGACAGTGAACACTTAGCTAGTGACAGCAGAGCTGGGGGACAGTGGCTGTGGGTCCAAAGTCCCCTCCAAAACTCACACTGAAGTTAACTGGCCACGGTAGCAGGATTGAGAGGTGGAGCCTTGAAAGGAGAGGTCGTGGGGCACTGTCCCTACAAATCAATCCAGGCTTTTGTGACTGGAGTAGACTGGTTACAGAGTTTCCTGTTCCTCTTCAGACACGCTCTTGCACGTCCTGACGCCTTCCCTTACTCACCTTCTCACTGCTGGGATGTGATCCCGGACACCCACAGTTTGAAGAAGGAGAGGTTTACTGTGGCTCACAGTTACGGTACATGGTCAGCTGGCTTGAACACAGAAGAGGCAGGAGGAAGGGCTCACACCACAGTGGCCGGGGAGCACAGGGAAGCCAGGAAGGGAGATGCACCCCTCCCAGTCAAGCCCCCAGCGACTCACCTCTTGCAGCCAGACCCCATCTCCTCACAGCACATCCACTATAGCACCTCAGTCACCTTCCATAAGCCCTGCCCTTGAGCATGGGGCCTTCCGGAAACATTTCAGATCAAAACCACACGCTTTTTGACACGTTACATAAACTTCCCAGACTCTGAGCTAAGTAAACTCCTATCATTCATAACAGCCATCCCAGGATATTCTGAGGCAACAGCAGAAAGCAGACTAAGACACAATTCTACAGCTCAAAATTCAGTCAGGAAATAACGTGACTAGAGTCTGCTAGAAGTAAAAGATTAAAGAGTTATAAGAAAAAGTAGGAGGATAAGAAAAATGAGAGAGGAAAAGAGAGACAGAGAATGGATTAAATTAAAAGCTAGTCTTTAAAATCCCAAAAATCTAGAAGCATACTAACAAAAACCTATCCTGAAGTGGTAGCTGCAGGAAAAGGAAAGAGTAGATTCTTCTGGAAAGGCGGCTTAGAAGAAGACATTCCAGGCTCAAGGATGGCTTAGAAGATTGTTTTGCCTTCCCAGTCCTGCCCCACACTACCTGCGGACTTCCATGAGTACCAGAAACACACCCACCAACACAGTCTTATTTTCCTGCCTAAGAGCAAAAAACACTGGCACATGGAACGTAGGGGATGACTTTTGTCACTGTAGGGCTGATGGCAGCAACGTTACTAAGGAAATAGTCCACGTAGAGCCCATCGCACCCAGCCAATGGCAGGCTGCTCTCGGTGACATTGCGATCACTCTCGGGGGCTCCAAGCAGTGTAAACGCCCCTATGCTGTGTCTCCAAGCAGACAGCACCAGCTTTGTTGAGCTTTCATCATGTCCCAATCTAGGATGTGCCCAAACACGACAGAAGCATTGTTTTCTCTCCCTCAGCCCTCCGTATGTTAAAAACATCTATTAAAATGTGTCTGGGATGGAAGGCACCCAGCATACTGTCATTAATTTAAGGAAATAAAATTACACCATATGAAGGGTTATCGTAAGGAAGATGGTGACCAGCTGTTCCCCATCTCCTCTGGGTTAGAATACGCGTTCTATTCTGTTTGGAAAATGAATCGGGACTTGACAGGGGGAGGAAGCCTCCCTGGCGATGCTGCAAAGGTGGGGCCCGGTAGGCCCTGGGGTGACATCTCCTCTCCCTCTGGGTGCCTCTCAGCCTTAGAGTTTCTCTCTTCCCTTTGTTCACCTCTGTTTAGGAAAAGGATGTTTTTTAAAATTTTTTTCACTGAAGTCAGAAACAATGGAGGAGCTTTTGCATGAACAGATCTAGCAAGTGCATGACAGAGGAGACAGATGAGCAGAGGCCTCTATGATGCAGAGCAGTCTCTGTTCCCTCCTCATATCTGACCCAGCTGTTAAGGGAATTCAGGATTTGCCTGGATTTTGGAAATTGGCAGAATGATTTGAAATCCTACCCAGTGAAGGAATCGCTAATTTCAACCTGGTCTGATACTAAATGATTAAAAAAAATCTAGTTTATATCAATGGCTCCCAGGCACTACCCCCTCTCTGATGCCCCTCTTTTCCTGTCATTTTTAAGTATCCAGAGCCACTCTCTCCATAACAATGTGTTCTTAACAAATAATTCATACAAGCCATTTACCCCCTAGTATGAATTTAAATCACTTGTCTTTCACCCAGTTGTATTTGTATGTAAGCAGCAACTTTCACTGGGGAAGCAGAGACCTGTTTCCCTGGTCAAGAAATTTCAAAATGCCAGCAAGAGTGGGGAGATATTTCTTTGAGAGAGAATTGTCTAGATCTTGAAATTGGAAACTGCTCAAAGAAATTGCTCTGAGGCTTGGATCTTAGATGTCCCAGAAAGGCCATGTGTTAAAGACTTAATCACCAGCCTGTAGTGCATTCACTGGGAGGTGATGGAACCTTTCCCTGAACTCATTTTCTCCCTCCCTCCCTCCCTCTCTCTTCTCTTCTGCACTCCCTCTTTCTCTCCCACTAGAATAATCTCCTTCACCACTGCCCAAAGCAATGAGGCCAAGCTACCGCGGACTGAAACCTCTGAAACCATGAGTCAAAGCTGAACCTTCTTCTTTCTCAATGGTTTATCTCAGAGATTTTGGCACAGAAACGTCAAGTTGACTAACAAACTTCATCTTCCTCTCAGGGCTGTTCAATTATATTTGATCCTCCTTTACCACAGAAACCCCACTGAAAGTGAAAGACATCAGAATAGTCCTCAAATGAAGAAAAAAGACTACACCTACTACATTAGAGTATCAGAAAAATTCTTGGGACTTAATCGCTGCTGGTTATGCAAATATTAGCCACGACCCTAGAAATGAAGACAAGAATGCAAATACCCACACTGCCAATGGAGGAGGAACAAAGTACTAGAGACTTTCAGAGGAAGCGGGGGTCTGGCTTTGGTTGAATTAAGGAAGGACACCTGAGAGAGACAGGTAAAAGCTAGGTTAGAATTCAGCAACACCCTATGAGGTGCAGGTAGAAAGGAACACGATAAGCCGGCAGGGCCGCATCGAGTGCCTAGAGCTAAGGAAGGTGGCCCGGGAGGAAGAGGGAATGAGTTGAGCTGGTACAAAGAAGGTGCCCCCAGGACAGCAGTGAAAGCTTAGGCTGGAAAGGAATTTGGGGTCGTGCCTCCAATCTTCCTGAATACCCCTCAGGATAGGAAGTTTCTATACCACTCCGAACACAAGAGTGACTTGAAATTCTTAAGAAGGAAGAAAGTCAGGCCTCACATAATCCTCAGGATTCTGGCTGCTGGCTCTTTGCCCTGTCTGAGGAGTTATCCCAGCCTTGTTACAAGAACCCTACAGTCTCACTCCACCCTGGGGCTTTGCCTCCTGCACTCCAGCCCTGGGTGACCACACAGTACTGTTTTGGGGGCCGTTCTAAGCCTGCCCCTCCTCCATTCTTTCCTTCTTAAAATGCACAAGTTCACCATGTGGGCCTAGAACAGAAGCCATTCTAATTGAAAAGAACAGACGGAGAAATGCTTTTGAATAATAATCCTTGGCACTCAGATTGCCTTTTTCCTTTAATTGGGGAGTATTTCCAGTTGAAAACCTGGCATTGCCCCCATGTTGAAGACTGCTGGTAACCATTGAGAGAAGGGCAGTGCGGAAGACAGGGGTTGGGGAATAAATCAGCTCCATGGAGAGGCAGAAAGCCTTGGGGCCTGTTTCCCTGACACCTAGAAGCCAGGCTAGCCCAAGCCCCTGTTTTTTCTAGCGACCCTCAGGCGGCCACAAGCCCTGTCTCCCAGTCAGAGCCTTGAGCCCAGTGAGGGTCACAGGGACAATTTGGTCCCCCTCCAAACCAAAGCAGCATTTATTGTGCTTGTAAGTGTTATAAAGTTAGTTGGTGGTAATTCACTCCCCTGCTGACAATCTATGTCAAAGTTTCAGCCTCACTGGAAGTGAGGCTGTGCTCTGAACCCTTTGAGGGGAGAGAAAGAAAAATGGAAGAAACAAAATGCACAGCCCCCACATCACCCGCTCTCCTAATGGACAGATTGACAGGGCTCCTTAACTGGCCTCTCTGGGGTCCCTGCCATAATTACAGGCTGGAGAGGAGTTGTGTTTCATGTGATCGAGACTGTTTGTGCTTCTGTCCATTAGGGACAAAAAAGAGGAAGCATTTGCAAGACCACGACGCCAAACATATTTCACTGGGGAATTTTATTCCATTACTTGCAAAATAATCTCAAAGATGGTCATTTCATTGTTAAAATGTCCTCTTAAAACTTCACCACAGGCTCATTTGGAGCTGATTGTGACCGGTGGCACTTTGGAAATTATGTGCTGGATTTAGTTCCATCCTCCTCCTGCAGAGGCACCCACCACGCCCCCTTCCTGGCCGTGTTCTGTGTAATTGACTCCAGCTCTCCTTTCTCCTGCCTTCGCTCTGACATCAGGAGACTCCCTCAGCCTGGAGAGATGGGGAGGAAGAAAAACCCTGGGGAGGCAAGGGGAGAGGGGCTGGAGCTGGGTGAGGGCAGCCCTTTCGGAAAGGCCGTGGCGGAAAGAAATCGTTTTATGTCTGCATGTTGGTGATATGGCAACCCAACAGGGAATGGGAAACTGGAGAAAGCTTGCTTCTTTAATGTGCATTTGAAACTCAGCAGTCTGAGTGGAGAACTTTGCAGAGAAATTCCTGCAGAGCTTCTGACGACCTCTCCCGGTGTCGTGTTATCAGTGGCCCCAGCCCTATCAAGTCTCCATCACACACACTGCTAAGTAGTAAATGAAAGACCTGCTTTGCCTAGAAAACGAGGTTCAGATCCCATTTCCCTGCGTAGCTCTGGGCAGTCACTTTGCCCCTACCCAGTTCTCTCTTATCTCCAAACCTATCTTCCCTGTGGTCAGTACCACCAAGTCCAGCTTTTCCTTAGTCAGTGTTTTCAAAAGAAAAACCCAGAGGCAGAAACTCCATGAGACTTAAATAGCTGGCTGAAGAAAATCAGGCTGCGGGTGTGTCAAACCGTGATGGCTTGGACTGACGCCCGAGAGCCTCATGAGCTCACAGGGACCCTGGAGAGGTGAGGGGATTATAGGCCAAGAAAGCTGACTTGCTGCTGGGAGCCTAGGCTCAGAAGAGGTGGGTCACCTTGGGCATAGCCTGGCTGGTCCTCTCTCCCTTCCCGGATCCTCCCTTGCCTTGACTCACTCTGCTTCCTGTCCACCATGCTGTGAGCCGTCCCCCACCAGGTACCTACCTCTGCCCTACGTTCTGACTTGGAGCCAGCCAACTGTAGGCTGAAATAGGAGCCAAAACAAGTCTCTCCTTCCTTACCTTGTCTCAGCAACCAGGAAAGTGACTAAGATAGAAGATGCGGGTGGAATGCTCCTTGGATGTCTGCTGTACGAGGTGTCCCTTCTCCAGAAAAGACAGTGAGGTGTCTCTCACTG
This sequence comes from Fukomys damarensis, assembly GCF_012274545.1. Taxonomy (NCBI): domain Eukaryota; kingdom Metazoa; phylum Chordata; class Mammalia; order Rodentia; family Bathyergidae; genus Fukomys; species Fukomys damarensis. The sequence continues at coordinate 45,793,756 of NW_022900923.1, read as the reverse complement.
TGGGGAAGGGAGCTGAGTTGTTAGGAGAAGAGGGGAGGAAGGCACTGGAAGGGAAGGAGGCTGAGGAATGGAAGTGGGGCCCTGGGGACTACAGAGCTTCTCCTTTCCTGTAAGTCCAATGTGGCTACACATCAAATGGAGAAAGTGACAAGCTGTGTGTGTGTGTTGCTGCCACTAAGAGACTCCTGAATTGAATTAATACAGTATTTTCAGTAGTCAGGGATAGGTGTGGATGACCTGTGTGTGTAAAGAAAAGGCATCAGCGGAATTCATGTGCTCCCTAAACATGAAAATTAGATTCCCAGCACCATGGATGCAAAGACAAGTCAGAGAGGAAAGGCACAAAACCTTTCTTGTATTATAGCTATGGAGAAAACATAGGTTGTTTTCTTTTCTGGTATCTTTACACATTTCCTTTTCTTACTTTTCATCACACACACTCATGCACAAACATGCATGCACACACAGAATTCATACCTTCTCTCCTAAACTTAGTTTTGCTCTTTCTCTCCAAATGTCTCCCACTGAGGAGATAGTGCTCCTCCCTTCTTCCAAGCTACTGACCACCGTCCAGGTGTCCAGTGTCCTGTCACAGTGCTGTCTCTGCTGATGAGCCTTCCCAGAGGGCACTGGCAAGTCCTGCATCTCCTGCTCTCTGGGCTCCTACCAGAGTAGACTCAGCCTTCCACCCCTAGCACTTGTGTGATGGATGAAGGTGGAGTTCGGGCTGCACATTTGCCCATGCCGTTCTCATTGGAGCCAAAGTCTCTCAAGGTCTAAGCAGGAGGATCCATTACACATACAATAGGTTGCAGGGAAGTGGGTTGACCAGATGACCACTGGGTCAAATCCACACAGCTGTCATCATCTCAGTAGCACACCCTGTTGAGCCTTAGGCACAGGGGAGGAACTAAGAGATCTCATTCTTGTTTTTCTTGGTAAATGACCCATGGGATGCAGGAAGGCCATGGAGTTCTCTTCCTTTTCCCCAGTATCCTGTGTGACTCTGCCTCTGGTTTTGTTCCTCTCCCCTGCCTCAGGTAAGGGAATGATGACCTTTCTTACCGGCACTAAACCTAGGACAAGGATCCTCCAAAAGTCTGAGTCAGAACCTCAAGCAGCATCACCAGACAGGGACACTGGACTTTCATCCCACTGTGGAACAAGGCAACCAGCTCTCTTCCCCTTCACCTCCAGTTTCCATCCCGTCCATAAAAATGGGAATTCTGTTATTTTGAAGTTTGAGCAAACCTCACTCTGTCCTTCCTTCTTTACCCATAAGTGATCTGATGGGGGACAGGAGGCAGAGAAGCTGTGCATGCTTGATCCCTGCCTTCTGGGTGACTGAGACCATCTGCCACAGGGTGGGCACTCCCAGGGTTACCCGTGTCTCCGGCATGGGCTGGGGTCTCAGGTGGCCTCTCTGAGGGGTGTTAGCGGCTCACATCTGTCTCCATTACTACAGATAAGTAGGCAGGATGCGGTGCTCTGAGGCGCAACTGACCACGAACACAGACCACACATTCTATCAGCCACTTTTTCCTCCATGCGTTATTCTTCTGGGTACTTTTCAGTTGATTTCAAACTCTACGAGGACTTTGAGAGCAATTATCGTTGCCCAAACCCCACAATTAGTGCATCGCTTTAGAAGTTTTGAGACAGGCACAAAGTCAGGCCTGAGGAAGGGAGAAGTAGTGCACAAGGAGGCTGGCGTCCCATGCCATGGCCTCATAGGACTGAACCGTGCAGGGCAGCCCAGCTTCTCACAGCGGTGTCCATGGGTGAAGGGCTGGTCTTCTTTACAGGTGTCAGGTTCTCCTAGAAGGCCCAGTCTTATTGCAGATGCTGACCTTGCCATGCACACCTTCGCCGGCCTGAGAAAGAGGCCTGAGTAGTTCGGCTTCTTCCAATGTCTTCTGACCGAAATGGCTCATCCCAGAGGAGCCTTGCACTGCAAGGCTGCAAGGTAGGGAACATGTGGCATCTGATTTCCCTTTTGTGAGTAGGAATGATATTGCAATTTTATTATACTTCTTTATCATAATTTTCTGGGCTTTGTCTGCTATTTTTATATTGATTAAGTGTACCATTGAAATAGACTGGAATGCACCCAAGTGAGAAAGGCACATCACCCCGAGATTGAAAGTAAGCATTTGAAGTGGAACCTTTGACATCAGCTCTACACACAATGGTAGGTCATGACAATGTTTCTTCTCCTAATGGCTGGGGGCTGAGTAGATGTGACAACACAAATAATTTTAACTACCACTTCTTAAGTGCTAACCTTTGGATCTTAGTGTTTTATAGGTATTTGTGACAAGGACATTATGAGGCAGTTGCTGCCATTATCCCAGGTCACAGAGGAGCACAATGAGGCACAGAACGGTGTAGCCAACTTTCTTACAAATAGAATAAAACTGAAATGGTGGAACCAAGATCCAAACTCAGTCAATCTGATTCTGAAGTCTGTACTTGTCACCACTAAGTTTTTAAAAAGCTGTTTACTCAGGTAGGGACATTTGGAGACTGTATTTGTGAGAGAAAGAGAAAACAAGAACTAGAATATACTAGGGCCTTCCTGCTTCTCTTTATTGGCCATAAGTGACTGAACCAGGAATGGACACTCAGCATAACAGCTATGAGGACAGAGGCTGGCCAGCATCCTGTGACTTTCTTAAGACACTTTCCCTGACCCTGGGGGAAAAATCCCCAATACGTACAACTTCAAGGAGGAGAGGGTTATTTCAGCTCATGGTTTTGAGGAGATTCAGTCCATAGTCAGCTGGCTCCAAGGAGGATGTACACAATGAAAGAGACTGGTGGAGAAAAGCTGCTCACCTCATGGAGATCAGGAAGCAGAGAGTGAAAGGAGGGGCCAAGTAGGGAGATAGACCCTCCCCTTCTGGCCACACCCCCAGGGAATCACCTTCGACCAGTTCCTACCTCCTAGTAGTAAGTCAATTGTAGTACCAGCATGATCCAGTTATGTTTCAAAAGCCCAGCCTCTAACACAGGAGGTTATGGGAGGACATCCTAAATCTAAACCATAACATTTCACCCCTGGCTCCAAAAGACTCATGTACATTTCTTTATACCAAACACCTTTAGTCCACTTCTAAGAGTTGCCAAAGTCTTAGCAGTCCCAGGATTGCTAAAAAGTCCAAGTCCATATTGTTAATGCTATGAGTGCCTGTAAAAATTTTTAAAAAGTTAAACAATGCAAGCACACAGTGGCACAGGGTAAATATCACTGTTCCAAAAGGAAGAAGGAGAAGGACAGAAAGAAATAGGACCAAAGCAAGACTGAAATTTAGCAGGGAAAGCACCACATCCAACAGTTTCACCTCCAGCGCCCGGGGCAAGTTGTAGGGAAACATGATCTCCAGAGTATGGGCTGCCCCACCTCCATGGTTACAGCCCTCATGGTCTCTCTCTCTCTCTCTCTTTCTCTCTCTCTTGAGCTGGCTCCTCTTGCTGCCTACAACATTCCTCAAAAGACATTCCGTATCTCTTGCTTTTCCAATTTCCTGAGGTCTCCACTGAACCTTTGGCTTCACACACAGCTTTACCCACTGACCTCTCAGTGGCACACTGCATGGCCTCGCAGACCTTCCTCTGAAATCTGAGAGGAAGTCCCCCTGATCCCACAACTCTTGCATTCTGCAGCCTGATGAAATGAGCACAAGATGGATGCAGATTTGCCAACATCTGCTGCCAGCTCAGGCAGTAGCCAGGACTCTTTGGGTCATGGCCACAGAGGCCTCTGAGTGCCTGGAGAACTAGCTGAGCCCTAACAAACAAATCTGAGGAAACCAGTTCCCTACGTGGTCTTTTTGGACCAGTGGGCCCAGGGTCTCTGTGCTCAAATAAAAGCTTTCAAAGTTTACCTTTGTCCTTTTAGACCCCTGAGCCAATGAAATGTGCAGTCTTGCTGATTTTTGAAATGCATGCTCTCAAGCCATTTTCCTGTTCCCCTTGTGCAAAGTATTTGGTTTCTTTTTAAGGCTAACCTTTTCACAGCCATGCTCTCCATAGCCCAGGCTTTACAGGTGCTTTCTTTCTGTTGAAGCTGAACTTTTCACATCTTTTGGCTCTAATATCTACTCCTGATTCTCATTATAAATCTGGCTTAAAGCCACTAGCAGTACCCACCACAGCCTGAACAATGGGCTACCTTGAAATTTCCTTTGCCAGATTGATTAATCCACCATCTCAGTCTCCCCCAACATCTCAGGCCATGGGCAAATGTGAACACATTTTTTCTCTGGGTATAACACACATGGCCCTTATTCTAACTAACAGTGGAGTCCTTGTTCCCAACTGAAACCTGAGCCTGGCTATTATGTTACCTATTCTTATTGGCATTCTAGTCTTCTGAGATCCACTAGAATCTCCCATCAAGCTCAGCTTATAGCATTCTAGGGCTTCTCTAACCAGAATCCCCAAACCTTTCCAAACTCCTCCTGCAAACCAGTTCCAAAGGCTTCCAAATCACCTGATCCAGTATTGTCACAACTACAATCCCACTTTGCTGGTGCCGATATCTATCTCGGTCTCTTTCCTCATTGCTGAGAATGAATACCCAACACATACAAACTTCAAGGAGGAGAGGTTTTGTTTTGGCTCAAGGATTTTAGAAGATTCAGTCTATAGTTAGCCTGACCTTGTCCAGGCAAGAAGGTCATGGCATAGGGAGGAACGCTGCCCACTCACGGTGGCCAGGAAGCAGAGCACACAAAGTGGCCAGGGAGAGTCATGGACCCACCCAGGCCATGCCCCGGTAAGGTCCAACCAGGCCCTACCTCCTACAGCAAGGCAGCAAGAGCATCGCCATGATTCAGACATTGATCAAAAGCCCCACCTCCAAATTCATGAGGCTTTGGGGGCACATTATGTATCTAAATCATAGCAGATTTGCATGTAAAAGACAAGCTGGTCCATGGGATTCTCCCCAAGGATTTGGACTAAGATAGATAGAAATACTCGTCAAAACTGATGCTGGGTGTTGTGATGGGAAGGTTTATAATTTTAGATAGCGTGGTAGACATTTGCAATCATGTAGAACATGAGTAGACAGGAACAAGAACTGGGGGGAAGAAGAGAGAACAGAATAGAAATTTGGAGAAAATATTGAGATAAATCCACTATCTGAGAGAGAAAAATTATCCAGGGTGATGGATGTGCTACCCTGATTTTACAATGTAGACATAGAGAGAAGTATCATGCTGTGGCCATAAATATATACAACTATTATTTTTCAATTGAAATGAAATAAAACTCTTTAAAATTCTCAATGGAGAGGGCTGGGGATTTAGCTCAGTGGTTCGGTGGCCCACCTTGCAAGCGCGAGGACCTGAGTTCAATCCCCGGTACCAAAGGAAAAAAAAAAAAAAGATCTTTATCTTCATTTTCATTGAGGAAAGGTCTTAGCATTGCCAACATTATCTCTCCCTGCACCCAGGGGATCCTCGAGGCCACACTGCAAGACCTTCCTAAGGGATTTTAAAAGTGACATCTGTCCAGAAAAATTAACCTTATCCTTCCTCTTTCACCACATCTTTAAATCATGCATCAGATTCTGCTACTCGCTGTTCCTCAGCAGGTACCTGGGCATTGTGGAATCCCTGTCAGAGAGGGGCTGTCTCTGCCACCCAGCCATGCTCCTTAGAGAAAAGGAGGCGAAGAATGAGGTCAGCACCACACACCCCTTCACTCCTGCCACACACAGCCCATGCCTGGGCATATTCAGCCCCACAGCCTCCTGCAGCTGGAGTTAGAGATGCAGACAAGAGGCAGGATCTTGTGGTCACTCCTGATCCCAGATATCATCTGTGCTACGATCTTAAATTCTCTGTCACTTAGTCAAGGCGTGGCCAAGCCTCCCTCCCTGGGAGCTCTTGTTCCTTGCAGTAACCTTGCAGGGCGGGCATCACTGTCCCACTCGCACAGGAGGAAAGAGTGGCTGGAGGGAGCATGGAAGGCGCTGCCCCAAGACCACCCATCCTCACCCCAGTTCCCCAATGCAGGTAAGAGCGAGTGGTCTGTGACAGCCTATGTGGGCCAGGGGAGTAGAATCTGCTCCCTGTGCTGCGGTGGAGCAGGGACCGGCTCCACTGCACACTCGGGAGAGCAGAGAAAATGAAAACCCCATTTCCCCAGCAAGTGGGAAGCGCACAGGAGGTCAGCGCGTGGCTGGAGTTTCAAGATGCTCGGCTCCTAGACACACTAATCTTCTGGAGCTGCAGGCAAAAGGTGCCACTTGTCAGTTATCCAGGGCACACTGGGTCACTCCAGAGGGCACCGCACTCCTAAAACTCTGCACTGGATGCTAAATGAAGAGATTAAAGATGAAGGGGACATTTTAATTACCAGGCTTGGCCAGCTCCAAAGAGGCCCAAGTTTCAAGTGAGTGAGAAAACTTAATTATGCTTAAGGGGAAAAGTCACCATCCATCATGAGGATGATTATCCAGAAGCCCAGGTGGAGGAAAAGGGGTGATGAAGAGTAAAGCAAAGGACGCACCACAAAATTCAAAAGAAAGCGGGAAAACGCAAGAGACTCAGATGCTCCCAGAGCATAGAGCACAGGACAGAACAGTCTCTCAAGAGGAAGCAGGCAAATTAGTCCCATTAGCAATTTGAGAAATTCCTTGTCTCCCTTGTTATGTGTGCATGGATCAAAGCATCTCCTGCACTTCCTACCTTCCCACCCTTCCAGAGGCAGGCAGACCCCCCACTTCGTCCATCCCAGGAGCTGCAGCACAGACACCACACAGTGAAGCCAGGGCACCCGCTCCCTCTGGGCTGTTCCTGACAAGGTGACGGGAGCCGCCCCAAGAGTAACGGCAAAAAGTCTTGGGTGTCAGGATGCCACGCGTCATCTTCCACTTCCTAGACACACGTCTTTAACGATGAATTCTGAAACTCCGGCCTGTACCAAATTAAAGTATTTTCTTCCTATTTCCTCTCTTCTTGATCTAATTTAAACTGAACTGGAATCTTAAAAGCAAATTGTCAAGACCTTTGCACCTGTGAGAGATGGGAGATGTCTAAAGAACTTCAGGACTCCCGGACGTGCGGCCACGGTGTTTCGTGTGCTGCGAGGCACTGCGTGTCTGTGGGGTCTGCTCACAGGCAGACGCAGTCAGTGGGGCTCGCCTTCCGGTCGAGTGATTTGCTATCATTCAGTGAGCTCGCAGCGTGCTGGGCTCAGATAAGCTAACTGGTTCACTCCAGTTAAAATCAAACTTTAAATACCTGGACTCTCAGTCCCAGCACTTCCAGGTAGCACTGCATCATTTCTTTGGGCTTTGCTTAATTTCAAATAATTAACGCACGGCCCCACTGAGCCCCAGCAGCTTTAGCATCATGCTCTGATTTTTCCTCCTCCCAAGCTGAACTATGTAGACGCCACAACTTCTGAGCCAACCCTAGCTGTGTCTAGAATACAGACAAGAGCTATTAACGCACTCGTCCTCCCTTCACCCTACTGCTAGGGCCTTCAGCGAGCCAAGCTCGTGGGCGGCGGTGGCAGAGCACCAGCTCTCTCCCCCCTGCACAGGCTGGGGCTACGCTCTGCCTCTCTGCCCAGCAGGAAACAGGCCATTTTCTGGCTTCGTGTCAGCAGCATCGGGGACATGAGCTGACAGCTGAATAGGGCCAGGGACAATGGTGGCTTTGGCAGAGCAGGCCAGGCCCAGAGAGCCAGACCTGTGGCCAAATGGAGGAACAGCCCAGGCCTGCAAGGCAGAGGATTCAGCGGTCTCTGTTGATGCCTTGTCCATCTCCTCTGCCCAAAGCGAAGGCTTGCTTGCAGCAAGCCACGTCCCCAAGCTGTGATCTGAAACAAGCTGTCTAGAGGTCAAGAAGTCTTTCCCCTGCCTTCGTGATTTTAAACCGTCTAAACAAAAGTGTGTGTGAATGTGACCAGTGAGATGGGGTGGCACTGGTGTGTCCCCGTTCCCCCGGGGGAAACACGCTGGACCCCTCAGGTACTCCCATCCCCCATGAGGACAGGAAGTCCAGTGTGCAGCTGGCACCACTGCGCCCCTGTCCCCCGCTCTGTGATCATCTTAATTCGTGAAAGCAGTCCTTCCAGTCCCCTCGGGCAGCTGGAAAAGCTCGAGTTTTGACAGATGGACAGAGGCAGAAGGAACCGCTGAGCAAGGGGCCCGAGGAGGGCTGCGTTCTGAAGACCGGCCTACTAACTCCCGAGCTTACATCTCCGTGGGCAGAGGAGTGGACGTCCCCTTTCTCGGTGCCTCGTAATTACACCAGACTGTCCCCGCTGCAGCAGAGGTGGGAGGTGGGACTGTGTGATGGGGCCCTGACAGGAACGGACCCTCGGTGTGTGTCCACCGGGCCCCTCCGCCGCATGGGCCATTCATCAGTGCCTGCCTTGCAGCTAAGAGGAGGCTGGTAAGCAGGAAAAATAACGCAGGCTTCCAAACCACTGGGCTGCTTGCTGCTCTTCCCCCCGCCCCCGCTCCTTTTCATTTAAAAGTCCAAAACGCAAAGTGCAGCCCCATTTTACCAGAGAGCTAACGCTTTCCATTTCAAAGCTCCTTTAATCTGAGGAGACCTCCACAGCACTGCCTCTCTAGGCATCCACTCTCCCAGCCCCTGAGTAACATATCAGCAGGGTCTGAAGTTGGAAGAGCGGCAGTGGTGAGTGCGAATTCACTCCTTCATCCTTCCAGGTCTGAATTCTGACTGTGGCTCCAGTGATCAGCAGCAGGGGAGATATTCTCTCCCTCCAAAATGTACTCCTACTCCCTGGGCTGGCTTTGCTTTTAAAAAGCCCACTGTAGGAAGCACTTAGTAAGCCCTGTTGCAAAAGGTTTGGGGAAAAGAGAACTACTCAGAGAAATCTGCCCTGGGAGTTCATGTCCATTCCTGCACCATTAGTGCATGAGTATTTTTGTTCTACTGAAAATGAGCTGGCAGTGTCCCGGGCCCGCGGCCAAAGGCTGAGGCTAAAAGGCCAGCGGAACAGAACTTCCCTCAAGGGTCCCAGGCCAGGCTCAGACACCGATCGATCCATCCGTGATGTCCTTGACTTAGAATCTCCAGCAGTGTGGGGCTTAGAGATTCCTTTTGAAGAAGAAAAGTAATAGTGGGCTTCTCTGTAGCTCGCAGAGCACGGAGGCAGTAAACCTGTGCGTTTAAGTGTTTCTTTACAGATCATTAACTGCTACGGGGAATGGAGGGTCACACGAATAATAGAATTTTTGAGCTAGAAGGAACCAAAGAAATCAACTGTTTCAACCTTTTTATATAAGAACCGACCCTTAGAACTAAAATAGTAGGAGACTCTGTCGAAAATCCATCCCAAATGGAAACATCTTGAAAATAATAATGTAAGAATTTAGACCAGAACAGCAATCGGGAAATGCGGATTCCCACCCTGCACGTTTCACTCACCAGCCACCACTATGGTGAATGTCATCCCGGACACCCCGATTCTACCTCGTACCGTGCAGTGACAATGAGGGAGGGCAAGCCCGGGCACAGGAAGACCGTGGCTTTGATTCTGCCCGCGCCATGTTGTAGCTGCATGACTGGAGGCCCATGACCTGTAAGTGACTCTCTGGGCCTCCCCTGTCAGTCTGCATTGGACAGAACCCCGTCACTGATGAGGTGGCTAGGACGAAACGCGGCAAAGCATGAAAAGCACTTTGAACGTGGTGAGCACTTTTAATCAGTGGTAATTCCCTCCCTTCCTAGATAACCCCTTTCAGCATTAAAATCCTACGGCTATGAGATGTCCCCTTAAAATCAGATCATGGAGGAGTATATCGGCTTCATTGACTACTCCCCCTACAAGACAGGGAGGGGCCGGACACGGGTCCCTGGTAGGAGAAGGAATGTGGATCTGGGACTGCAACAGCCCGGCCGAGGTCAAAGCAGGTGAGTCGCAGAGACAAGTGTTTGCGTTTTTTTAAAAGCAGCCCTCTCTGGCTATTTCCCATCAGCTGCCTAATTGCAAACACAAATGGTTTAAAAGAACAGTAGAAAGGAGAGGCAGACTCGCATCTTAGAGCACTGATTCTGCCACACGTACTCTCACTGATCCCACAGGGTAGTTCGCCCCATTTTAGGGAGGGAGAAAGGGTTGAAGGAGTTTGCCCAGAATTCCTAAGGCTGCTGGTGTTGCAGCCGGAGTTCCCCCAGGCATAAAAGGAGGTCTCTGGCCTTGTGCTGTGCAAGGTCAGACGTGGCTGAGACAGGCAGGTAAACCGCGACCTTCTGCAGAGATCTTTGTGGGATCAGAAAGGGCTCAACAGCAAGGACCCTGCAAGGAGTGCTCTTCTCCTCCACAGCCCCACCCATCGTCTTTGGTGGGAAGGCCAGCAAAACATTTTCCAGTCTGAAACTTCCACACACCTCCCTCCTACACTCCTCCTACAGCCACACACAGGGCCAAAGGGGGCTTCGGGGACAACAGCCCTGGCTGACGCCCGTCCCTGGGTCAACTGCAAAGAGTCCCGGGACTCTGGAACATGTAGTGTGCTGTGAGGCTAAAGCCAGCAGCTGATGATAAATGAAAAAGGACTTCTCCGACAGAATGAATGTAAATGAGAAAAGAAGCCCCTGGTTAGGGAAGTTATTCTAGCAAGTGGCTATATAAATGTCTTTATATTGTTATTTCCAATATTAGTTTGTTGTTCCTCCATGAAAGCTGATTTATTTGAAATGTTATTACTAGAAACACCCTAATCTTTTGGTAATAATTCATATACTGGAAGATTACAGTTTTGGAAGGCTGCCTGGTGCTGTCTGGAATCCTATTTATGGATTAAAGGATTTGAACAGCATTGCAAGCAAGATCTCTAAAGAGTAGGAAAACGTAAACCCGACTCTGTAGAAAATGCTTTACCCCAGCTGTAACCCCGTTAAAGTCAGATGGTTGGGGACGCTGGGCGCGAGGGCCTCCATCACACCAACCCGCGGTATCACCGCCCCGAAGAGCAAGGGTTTCCAGCTAAACTGCGCTTTGTCCGACAGCCCATGCTGAACTTTGAGCTCCCCATTCTCTTAGGATATGCAGACCTCACGTGACGGATCTTGACTTTCTGGAGGGGCAGGTCCAGGTGAAAGAAGGAGAAAGTCACTTGTCAAGCGCAGGGAAGTGAACGAGGGCAGGGCGTCCACAGAATGAGGGGTTTGTCCTTGGAAACCCCCGTGACAGCCTGTTCCTGAGTAGCTCGGGCCTTGACTCTGGAGGAAGCCAGGGAAAGCTAACGCAATACGACACGAGGCAAAGGTCCTGCCGACCTTGGGCGGGCGATGCAGCGAAAGGACGTGGAGGAGCTTGCGAGGTTTCAGGGGCGCCTGGGTGCGGACAGGCCGTGGCGAGGCCGCGCAAGTTAAACTGCGCCTCCACACTGCACTGTTTACGGACTGTGTTGCCACGGACTGGCTCTCGGGTCCCTTTGAGCCTCAGTTCCCTCATCTTTAAAGAGATAATTTCCACTCGCAAGCCTGCTCTGGAAACTTCCTTGGGTCAGAAATGGCACCACGTGACCATCACCGTGCTGGCCAGTGTCATGCTCTGCTTCACTTTCCTGTCATAAACTCCTGCCAGGTGTCCACACAAAGGTGACATCAGAGTGGCTGGGGTTGGTGGGAGGACAGCCAGTGAGCCGGAAGGAGGGCCGATGGCACCGCACAGCCACTGCCTATTAACACGGCGGAGTCTTCAGGCACCTCGCCGACACCGCCTGCCACATAAATAATGGATCATACTTCTAATTATACCACCTACTAAAATTTGATTCAGGAAGTCTCTACTTTTTTCTCCAACTTATTTTAGTCACCTCAACCAGATTCTATTTTATTTTATGACTTCCAACCTCTGTGTAGTGATTCAAGTTGGGATCCTGACTTTCATCCCAGAACAGGAAGGAAAATTTCCTCTCAAGCCCCCTGTGTCCTACGGGGCAACAGGACAGCACAGAGGGGTGTGTGTGTGTGTGTGTGTGTGTGTGTGTGTGTACCTTTAAAACATATATACACACATGAAAATATGCACGCATTATATATCTTTAAAACATAATATGTACATTAGAATGTGTGTGGGTTTCAGGCAGATTGTGAACCTGTGTTAGAATTTCTAGGAAAAGGAGGAGTCTCTTTTTAAGTGCACATTCTGAATCCCACCCCATGTATTAAATCAGAATACTTGAAAAAGGGCCCTGGAAATCTGCACTTTTAACCTGTGTCTCAGGGTGGCTTTGTGTGCGCTAAACTTGGGAATGGCCCATCTGGAGGTTCCCAGGGAGGAAGGAGCCAGGAATTATCAGTGTACCTCAGGACTTCCAACGAGCATGAAGATGAAGGATATTTGTATTGTGCTTTACTGCTTACAAAACTTTTCCACAAATGTTATCTCATACTAAAGAGTGTGCATAGCAAGTAAACAAATATATCCACACTGCAAATTATTTATATTGGTAAACAGTACGGGAATGTCATCAGCTCAGAACTGTCAGAGCAAGTGTTCCTCTGCACAAGGAAATGTTCTAGACAGGCTGGGATTTAGCCCTTTAAATGCCAGGCATTTGACATAATTATTTGAGGTGTGTTAGAAAAAATATAGTGAGTGCTTACATTTTTTAAAACTTTCTTACAGTAAAAGACCCCAGGAGGTCCCCTCATTTCAACACACTCAGCCCATGGTCCTCAACACTTTCTGAAGCACTTTTGGGCGTCCTTCCCTACCTCTCTGCTCATGCTGTCACGGCTGCCTTGATATCCTGAGTCAACTCAAAACATTCACCTTTCCTTTTGATTTTGGGAAACACCTGGAAGTCATGTGTCAGATCCACTGGGCAAGGCAGATGAGGACACCACAGTATTCTCATGAGCCCGCTGTTTCTCATGGTACCTTGTGAGGACACTCAGGGACGAGGACTTCCAGAACTGCTTCAGAAAGCGGCAGGGACAATGGGATGGGGGTTCAGGGCAGTGCGGCTTTCACTGGAATGAGTTCTCCGTATGCGAATACACATCGTGTTTGTGCACTAACGATGTATTTCCACACTAGGTTGACTCCAGGCCGCACAAGTGTGCGTGCTGTGGGTGACATCTAAGAGCTGCAGGGTGTGAATCTCGGGCTTCCCAGCATTTGAAGGCCCCGGCCTGCAGGCACTTTACCTGCTGTCTGCAGTATTTTTATTCCTCTTTGGCATGGCTGTCAAGTGGTACTTCCTGCCAGTAAGACCAGGCGCACGCCAGCCCTCCCCACTACCAGTTTACTGTTTCTATTCTAAGATGGAAAACGTGCTCTAGTTGTAAGCACAGTGAGAGGAAATTCTGTGAACAGAAGATCGGTGGAGCGGTATCCATGAGGTTGAGTGCGTGTTCTGTGGACAGCGTTTTTGTGATCACTTCTGCTCCCAAAGTGTTTGGGAAGTCTGGGTGGGCCTGACCTGCTTCTGGCTGAGGGAAGTGAATGGTTCCATACCTGTGAGGCCCAGAACTGGATGTGTGCTTGTCAGGAAGGTCATGACCAAGGAATGGGGCTGTATCTATTCACCCTAGGTCATGGGGGAAGGACCATTGGAAAGAAGGGTCACTCAGAGAGGGAAGACTGAATATCAAGGGATGAATTAGTATTTTAAACCACCAGATAAGCAACTTGGATTGATTCAAGAATTGGAGAAATGTATTAGCTCATGGCACTGGCAGGTATTGCTCTCTCAGCACTTGTGCCTACTGCTGTGTGTGCTGGCCATGCTCCTGGCAATGGCAAAGGCACATTCCCACACAGCAGCAAGCACACCCTGCCTCTGTGCTGCTGTGAGAACGGCCAGATTCCCAGAGGCAGGGGGACCGGAGCTCAGCAGAACAAGGAAAGCATGGCATGGTCCACGTAAGGGAAGGGGTGTCCACTGTGGAAATGGTGGCTGGAGCCCCTCTGACAGGAGTGCCTGGGAAAGGAAGGAGAGGCCAAGCCTAGAGGTGCCAATAGGCATAACAAGGATCCATTTCTACCTGTGGAGCCCCCACCTGGAAGATTTCAGTGAGGAGAAAACTTGTATGGTCACTGTGGGTCACAGAAGCAGTTATGCTGTGGTAACCAGTATCTGCTGCAGGCCGCAGCAGCTTCAAAGTGGGAGCTCTGGCCCTCAGTCGAGGCCTGGGGAAGACGAGTTGGCAGGAGCTCTACGCATCCTCGCCTTTACTCTGGGACCCAGTTAAAGGAGCAGTCACATCTCACCCATAGGTGCTGGGGCCTGGAGTGGCCCATCCACATCTACTCCGGGACACGAATGCTACCCTGTCATGTGCCTGGGAAATGTTGAGCAGACTGCCCCAGACTGGAGCATCCCCAGACTCAGGAGGCAAAGGAGGTGCAGATGGGAAGAGTGGAGGCTTTCCAGACTCTTCCTAGAGAGCAAGGCACTGTGGGTGCACTGCCCCCCACCCGTCCTTACTGCTTGCGCCCACTCTACTGGAACACAAGACAAGGGGGCGGGGCTGCCTTGGCCCTGATGTCCTATATATAAGTGAGATAAGCCAGAAAAGTCCGGGAGCAGGCAGTGGAAGGCCTTTAACTCTGACTAGGGTTAGTCACCCGGGAGACAGTGGTTATACTTGTGCAAAAACTGATGCTCTGCTAAGCACACTAAATCACTGTATGCAGCATTAAGAAAAAAAATAGAGAGAGAGAGAACAAGGAGGGGACAAGGGGGAAGGAAGAAAAGAAGGAGAAGACAGGGACAAAAGGAAGGAAGGGAGGGGAGGGAGGAATGGAGAAGGGAGGAAGAGAAGAGCTTGTCATATATTGACACAGGTCAGACATTTATTCTTGCCATATTTACTAAGTACCTACTCTATTGATCAAATAATAAAGTAAAAAAAAAAAAACCCCAAACCCAGGTCCCGCCCCTAAAACTGAATGTCTATGGGCAAACAGACAACCAGACGAGAAAACACAATATGGGAGATGCTGCTGTTCCTGAGCAAACTCCCTCCAAGGTCATCAGAAGTCACAAGGACAAGCACCTGGCTCTCACCCAACCGTGAGGCCCACAGTGAACAGACACCTCCGAGATGGGAACTGAAGGGGACCCGGGAGCTAGCTTCAGGAGAGCAGGTGTTTCAGAGAGAAGATTCCAGAGAGTGAGCATAGCTGGGAAAAGTCCAGGGAAAGGTGGCACTAGGATGTGCAGGGTGCAAAGATGGGAGGTTGGAAAGAACAGTCCATACAGATCTTCTTTGGCTCACAAAAGAATTCAGAAGTTATCCTGAGATAAACGAGGAGAACTTTAACCAAGGAAATGAAAGGGTCAGGTTCACACTTCAGGGCAGCCACTCTGCCTACATTACAGAGAAGGCAAGACAGGGCCAGTGTGGGAGCGCTCAAGGAGCCTCTAGTAATTTAGCCAAGTACACATTGAAAACATGAGCTAAATCCATAGGGGCCTAAGTCGGGGTGGGTACCAACAAACCCCAACTCTGATCAGTTACTGAGGGCCGGATGACCAATTAGGAGAGGAAGGGCAAGGTACCTGGAGTTCTTCTGACCAGATGGCAGCATCGCCATCCTATTTATTTTCTTCCCTGGACCTTGCTACTAAAACAGGCTTGCTGAGGACGATGGCACCAGGAAAGCAAAGCTGATGGGGGAGCCTAACAAACTCATTCCCTAGGAGCCACCAAGAGCGTGACTTAAGGAGGCAAAGCCAACACTGCCAGTCACACCTCTCGTAAATGGCTTGTCTAGTCCCAGAGGCCCAGCAGGGTCAGGGGCCTCCACTCATACCTGAAGTGATGCTGAGAGTGCGGTGCTCAGGGCCTCTTGCTCTCCATCCGAGGGAGCTTGCCAGTATTTCAGCAGAGCAGGCTACCCGTCAATAGCAAGCCACATGCAGATTCAGGATTGCACCATCTCACCAACCAGAGCAAATAAATAATGACTCTTTGGTCTTAAATAGTGTACTGAAATGATGGGCAGTCATCAGCACTGCAGTCTTTCCAAGACATCTTGAACTCATCAGTTAGGGAACAGAACCATCAAGGAAGAAGAGTCTACCACTGAGGGAGCTGTGGTCTCTGCAGGAGATGCCCAAGGCCCATCGAGAACCGTGATGACCGGCCGGCTCTCCTCTATCTCAGATCAAAAAGGAGGCTCAGCTCTACCCAAACCCACCAAACTTATCACCATGGGAGGAGGAGAAGCTGGGCTGCTGAAAGGTGAGCAGAAGGAGGAAATTCAAGGAAACTTCATTCATCTGGACAAGGAGCCCATGTTTTCAATTTACCAGCACTGAGTGGGGGGTCACTAAAAAATAGGATCAGCATTTGGACTAATAAAATGTATAATTTCAAAACCCCTTTTTCTACTTTCTGAATCTTACACTTAATATTTCAGAAAAAAGCCTACACTATTTTAGGAAGAGCCATTCTGCCTTGTGAATAATTCAGAGCCTGCTAACCTCCCCAGCACCTGGCTATTAGCTCAAGGGCTCAATGGAGAGAACAGAACTCTAAGACTGGAAGATGAGTTTCCAAAGACTCCCAAGGAGGCACAACCAGCTGAGCCAGGCTGTTACTGTCTTCTGCTCTGGCCCTGCCTGTGGGCATATTACTTTGAAATCATATCTGAAGGCAGAACTTCTCAACTGGACCATTTTCTCCTCTTTCAAAATGGTAGGCAGGGATTGGTGTAAGAATGGCAGCTGGATGCCTTCCAGAACATTCTCCCACTCAGAGGCCAACCTTTCATCTCAGCATCACCTGTTTCAAGGGAAATACCTGAAAACTCACAGTGCCTTGTTTTGTGTGGATAACAAACATCCTAATCCACACGGCCAAGCTGCTCCATTTTTGCCTTTGTCCCATGGGTGGCATGCCGCTGACAAAGGGAAGGCCTAGGGTGGGTAGCAAGGAAGGACTGCAGTTATGGCCATTTTGATTGAGTCTCAAGGACAGAAGAATTTGATTCTCTGACTGAAGTGATCTGAAGAACTTCCCCCTGGAATGCTCTTTTGCTTTCTGCCTTCATCCAAAAATATCTCCCCAGTAATTCTGTAGGGTCTGAGTTTCTACCCGGACAGTAACATTCCTCTCTTGTAATGTGCTCCAATTGTCTGCCACGAAGATAAAGTCCCAGAAGGAAGGAGGCGGCCCAGCCTTGCCTCAGCACTAGCTCCTCAGGTTTTCACTCTGCAGAACAGAGTGTATGGAAGAAGCACAGAACAGGCTGTGTCGTGGAGCTCCTGGGTGCATGGTGGGGTCAGATGGGGCAGGGAGAGGCTCACTTTGACCTGGGAAAGAAGCATTAAGGGAGAGAGCAAACAGTCCTGTATCCTTCATCTCTGCATCTGTTCATGGCCATGCTTAGCCTACAGCTCAGCCTCCCACTGGATTCCAAGTGCTGGAGAAATTTCTATAGAAATGCAAGGCAAAGGTTCATTCTCAAGTGCCATGGAAGCCTGCTTCTTTCTGACTAAGTGGAACGTGAACTGATGTTTTCATAGCAAAGTGCTTGTATAAAGGCATCTCTATTTCTCACAAGGACCATATCAGCAGCTCTGTCAGACTTGCAGGAAACATCAGTTTGCCGGCTAGTGCTTTAATTTTATCTCCTCTGCCTGCACATCTTCCTACCCCCAACTGGGGAAAAGTGTTTCTGTCTGGTCACTAATGATGTATACAAAGTCACTTAAGAGAACTGGAAGTGTCATCCTTCAAAAGAGAGTGAGTTTTGAGTTTGAGCTTTTTTTTTTTTGGTAAAACAAATAACGCCTCCATTGTGTACTCAATTTCAAGTGTTTCCTGGACTAGGCTTTCCAGCAAGCTTTGTAGAGAAAGATCTCAGTAGAATGTCATATTTTTTTTAACCGAACTATAGGAAGTGGGTTTAATTTAGGGGCTGAAGGAGCTTCTCAGAAAGGAAAGCTGCTAAGTTTTGGGACAAGTTACCAAGATGAATGATACCACCTCCCTCTGCAGAGCTGCCGATGAAGTGGGACTGGCCAGGGCACAGTGCCACCTGGGGAGAGGGGCACTGGCACAGGCACCCAGGGACTTCTGTGAAGGCTGCAGCAGTGAGTCCTCCAGCCTGGTCCCTTCCCTTTGTGTCATATGACAAAGCAAGAAAACAGAATATCTTGCCCATTCTGTCCTTGTTATGTGCCAGGAAATCTAACGAGATAAAAGCTCAGGTTTGCATAGGAAGTAAATCAGAAGGGTCTGTCTCCACAGATTCTGAACAGAGCCCATCTTGATAAATAAAATGTGACATTCATAACAAACAAACCAAAAAGCAGATAAAGGATGAGAGCCCTCAGCATTAATGCTGGAAAACCTTTGGCGATAAATAAGTAATATTATAATAAAAGATATTATAATGCTTCGTCATTTGTACAGGGAAATGTAATATAGTCCAAGGAGAAAGATAGATGGCTCAAGTTGTCTCTCTGACAGTAGAAGTAATAGCTATTGAATGTTACTTGTAGCATATTATAAAATCAGTGTTAGCAGGCGAGACAGCCCTCCAGCTGTCCTGGAGTCCACATCCAGCCTCCTGACATCAGCAGGAAACAAGGCTGGAATGCAGCTCTCTGGGGTGGAGGCCTTGATTCGGGCTAAATTGGAAGAAACAGAGCTTGCCCTCGGCCCTCAGCCTGAGGCGGACGTGAGCTCAGGGGTCACTGCAGTTATGTCTTTCTTCAGCCCTCTCTGGGGGCTCCTGCTGGTTGTAGGAGCCCCACTGTCAAGCTGGAATTCATGCAGCTCCAGAAACTTCTCTAAGGATGATGGCAGCCAGATCTCCTCTACACTGGGTGGCCATGGACCAACTCAGGCTTCCTCAGAGAACAGGAAAGCCTGCTTGTTCTACATAGGTGCTATGCACTGCCAGGAACTCTCCTCATATTTATTGTGTGAGTCATTTCTCATCCACCTGAGGGAGGAGAGGCAGCCCTGATTTCTGACATTTACTAACCAGGGCTATGTAGCCCCTTCCACTGTAGGCACAGAAAAGCCAAGAAGCAGAAATAATTCGGCCCAGTGCTTCCCAGGAGTGGTTTCTTAGTTACTTTTCTCATTGCTGAGACAGAATTCCTGTGGTAGTTAATGGAGTAATTGCCAACTTGAATGAGGAACACCTAGATGAATGGAGTTGGCCAGGTTCTGGGAGTGTGAGACCCACTTCAGGAGGCTTGTTGTCAAAGCAGTATAAGAGGAGAATGAGAGCGAACAGCTTCATTCTAGCTGCTTCTCTTTGGAGGGGGCTGGTTGCGCTCTTCAGCTGAGCTCTCGTCTTAACCTTTGCCAAGGAGCCAAAGATGGCTGCTGCTCCCTTTGGAGGAGATGCAGGGTTCACCTTCACCTTGAGCGCAATCTCTTGGCTTTCAGTGCAGATTCCTCAGCTTCCAGCACCAGCCTTTTGGCTTGCCGACCGCGCATTCCCTAACTTCTAGTACCAACACTTGGGCTTTCTGACACAGACCCTTCAGTCCTCCCTTAGTCTCCTGATATGGACTTGCACAAGACATTGCTGTGGGCTCCAGGCCTCTGGCTGGATTTTTTGGTTCTCTAGTGCACAGACATCTCTTGCACTCTTCTGTGGCCAGATTGTCAGCTAATCTTTATAAATTTCTGTGTCCTGCATTAAACCTGTCTCTCTTGAAAGTACTGACTACAGCAATAACCAACACTCAAAGTTAGAGGAGGAAAGCTTTACTTCAGCTCACAGTTTGTAAAGATTTCAGTCCATAGTCAGCTGGCTCCAAGGCAGAGGGGGATCACAGAGGAGAAACAGTCCATGGCAAGCAGGCAGGTGAGAGCACACAAGCTCTCTTTCTCTCCCTTGTATTTTCTGCAGGTTACCCACCTAGGGCAGGTGTAGCACTCGCACCCTTAATCACAGCCAGAACTATGCCAAGCCAATCAATGGACTGACTGCTTGCTAATCACACACTTTTGGGTCCCAGAATCACACATTCCAGATCCAGACATCTCTGAGAAGCTCCCCCTATGTCTGCATGAGAGTTTGGGTGGGGACATCTAGACATAAGCCAAAACATCATTTTGCCCCTTATACTTATCAGTGGGCTCCTTTGGCAAGTGATAGTCTTAAAACAAAATAAAGTAGTATTATTTTTGCATGCAGTTGGCATAAGTGAAAGCCTCTTGTTATGGCTTGCATCTTTAAGTTCCCCTAAAGCCTCATGAGGTCATAGGTGGGGCTGGATCTAGAGTGTGTGATGCTGGGATTAAGGGTGTGGGATTACTAAATTAGTCCACTGATCGGTTTAGCATAGTTTTGGGTGTGGATGATGGGAAGGCCCACTCTGGGTGTGGGTGGCACCAACCAAAACGTGGGTAGCCTAAAAGGGATAAAAGGAAGAGGCAGGCTGCTGCTGCTGCTTTGAGTGTTGTATATTTTGTCTCAGCAATGAAAAAAAGTAAATGAAATACAATACTACAAGGAAAAAAGTCAAATAATGAATTAAGGGAAGTTTACAGGCGTCCAAATACATTTCTTCAGTCAGGGAAGCTTATGAGATGGCTGTGAAAAAAACACAGAAAGTCAGGCTTCAGCTTCTGTTTTCCAGGAGCAGCAACAATGGCCCCAGAACTCAGTACGGCTACTTCTGGGCTCCACAGCCTCCTTCCTGGCCCTGATTCATTGGCCTTCTACATGACAGAGACACATGATTACAAGGACCCTACTGTGCGGAGGCTCAGTGCTGACTGTTCAGTGAGATACACGGCAGTCCATTCCTCACTCTCAAGCAGTTGAAGAGATAAACACTCTTGAAAACAAGGATGACCAGGCAGCACAGCTTCATTACCTCGCAGCATCCACCAACCCAGCTCTGCCACCCACAGCCAATTTCCTTTCAATTTAAAGAGCATGCACAGGAAGCCATCTTGGAGAAGTGGTTAGAATGGGTTTTTAAATCCTTAACTTTGCATCTCACTTTGACTACTTACTCTTCTATTACCCTGGGCAAGTTATTTCAAACTCTCTGGATGCTGGGTGTCAATGTATAAAAATGAGGCAAGCATTGTCAGTGCTTCATAAGACAATTTGATGAGTTCATGGAAGTATTTAGTACGGCATATACTAAGTGCTCAATAAGTGCTGACAGGAAGTTAAAGATGTGCCAGGCACTGGCTTGAGGCTGGAACACCCAGATGCTTAATGTCTTGTTTTCAGGAGTTCAGAATCTAATACTGGAAAATAACTGCAGAAAAATGGGAAAACACATACTGAGCTGCCTAGCTTTGTTCAGATGTTACAAATGAAATAAACTTTTTGGTTGGGATTATTTCTTGCAAAGAGATGTCTGAGTCTGGGAGATTGTTTCTTCCAAATGTGCACAAATGAGGTAGAATTATTTAGTGAAAGTCTCTTGGATAGAGAAGTAGGGACTATGATTCCAAGCCATCCCAGTTCCACCTCGGTGTGACCTGTGGAAGCTAGTAAGTTAATTAATTAAAATATTTATTAAGCGCCCTGTAAGAGTGAAACACTATGATTGGTGCTAGAGATATAGCAGTTGTATAAATCGCTAGTGTTTCCCCAATACTCACGCTGGACTACAGCTGGACTACATTTACCAGCCTTCCTTATAATGAGGAGAAACCATGTGACTTGGGTTCTGGCCAATAGCATAAGAGCAAGTGGATGCCCCAAAGTCAGATCTGACTCATAGAAACTTCCTGGCAATGATCATTTGTTCTTCTCACATTGACCAGATCCACTGGGACCCCTTTGGGGACCAGAGAAGGATGTAGCCACAGAGTCTTGAGTCCTTCACCCTTTGGCCCACATTGGACCATGATATGGATGAGAATTGCACATTCATTGTGCTAAGTTACTGAGATGTCAAAGTTTACACATTGCCACAATCAGTACTGTTTTGCATATCAAATCAGCAAACAATAAAGACATCTGGCATTGTACAGCTGAATGACATCTCATAAACGAGTCATTCAAAAGTAAATACAGTATATGGTCATTTGAGAGATGCAGATGAAAACAACACTGAAGATTCCCCCTCACCCCACAAAGAATGGCCGCTATCAAGAAATCAGACAATAACAAATGTTGGCGGGGTTGTGGGGAGAAAGGAACCCTTCTCCATTGTTGGTGGGAGTGCAGACTGGTGCAACCACTATGGAAATCAATATGGAGATACCTCAAAGAGCTGGGACTAGAGGTTCCATTTGACCCAGCCATCCCTCTGCTGGGTATCTTTCCAAAAGAATTAAAGGAATCATACCACAGTGATATATGCACACCAATGTTTATAGTGGCACAGTATGTAATAGCTAGAACTTGGAAACAGCCCATTTGCTCACCAGTTGGAAACTGGATAAAGAAGATGTGGTTTTTCTATAAAATGGAATACTACTCAGCCATAAAGAATGAGAAATTAGATTCATTCATAGGAAAATGGATACATATTGAGGATATACTCCTAAGTGAAATAAATAAGTTGCACATGTGTAAATACCAAATGGTTTCTCTGGTATGAAAAGCTATAATAGTACACAAGATCCTAATGAGATAATTGACCATGTGAAATAGGAAGGAAAGGGCTAAAGGTGTAGAGAAAATGGGAAGGGTAGGGGAAAGGTAATAAGGGAAAAGAAAAAAATATGAGAAAATTAAAAAATGGAAATAAAGTGTTTGTAAATGGGGATGGGAGGAGGGGGTGAAGGGAGGGCATGGACAAGGGGAAAAAATGAGAACCAAGACCTGTCATGTAAAGGTACAAGATCCCAATAATGAATGTGCTTGTACTGTATACCTAAAATGTACCAATAAACTCAATAAAAGAAAAAGAGTAAATACAGTATAAAAACTGTTAGGGCAGCGAAAGACACAGTAGTAGAAGCAGACAGCAGGAAGGGTTAAAGAAATCCTCTCAGAAAATGTGTTCTGATGGTGAGACCTGAAGGATGGCTTAATCTGCTCAGGCTGCCTTAACCAAGTGGCACAGACTTAGGGGCTTAAATAACAAGTGTTTATTTTCTCACAGTGCTGGAGGGTAAGAGTCCTCAGTGTTGGTAGAGTTGGCTTCTTCAGAGACCTGTTACCTCGGCCATGGAGGGTCATCTCTCTCCAATGTCTCTCCTTCAAAGATGTCTACATCCCTAATTCCCCGTCCTTATTAGTACACTTGTCATTTCCTTAGGGCCCTCCGATATTGCCTCATTTTGCTTTACCTCTTTCAAGGCTGTATCCAAATGTGGTCACATTCAGTTATTGGGATTTAAGACTTCAACATGTGAATGTTTGGGGGACACAATTCACCCCCTCACAGTGAGTAAGAAGGAACCACTTGGAGGGTGCAGTTGCTCTCAAGTTCTTTAGCTGGTCCACTTACAGAGAACACAGAAGGATGAAAAGAAGGCTTCAGTTTTCAAGGGCCAAGGTGCCACAGCTCTTCTAGTGAAGACCCGTATCTTAGCCTTGCATAGTGCTGTGATTGCAGGTGTGGAATTTAAGATACTAAAACTCAAATTTCAGAAGGGTAAAAGCTGTAGTGTACTGTGGCTCCCCGGAGATGGAACAAGATTGACAGCAGATGTAGTTTGTAGGCTCCCAATCTGCATGGGAGCTATCACTCTTGCTGAGAAACCTCAGGAGAGTCTTTCCAAGTAAAGATTGGCTCCAGAAAGATCACACGAGTGATAGCTACCTGACCACGTGCAGACACTGAAGATCAATGAGTGAAAGATCAA
The DNA here is from genome assembly GCF_012274545.1 of Fukomys damarensis. Classification (NCBI taxonomy): domain Eukaryota; kingdom Metazoa; phylum Chordata; class Mammalia; order Rodentia; family Bathyergidae; genus Fukomys; species Fukomys damarensis. Next base: position 45,770,039 of record NW_022900923.1, on the reverse strand, counting down.
CCCCAACGAATGATCTATTGATACATACACAGATTCTCACAATTAATCTCCAGGAGATGACAGCTCACCAGTTCCAGGGAGCTGCCAGTGGCGACTGACACAATGGGACCCATCTGCAGCTGCTCAGCTGTGAGTCAGTGACAGTCGCATTCATTTTCCAGCTTGCGTTGAATGGTTTCTGGGACAGCTCTGGCGCTAAGGGCTGGAAACACACTGCTCAGAAGACCTAGAGTCTCTTCCCCAGGAGTGGGTGTGCACGAGCACATCAGGACCAAAGTCTGCTCTGCAAAAAGGAGAAAGGGAGGCTTTCCCAAGTGACTCTGCTCTCAAAGTGTGGACCGTGGGGGAGGACTCGGAGATCTTTGCTTAGAAGTCAGAGTTGTTACCAAACATTGCAAGGCTGCCTCTGTGGATGAAAAGACCCATACATCTCCGTGGGGTGCCTACTTTAGAAGAATACCATGAAGCCAACCATGTAGCTCCAAAAGCACATGACTCTACACTTTCAGTCTTCTAAATCTAGAATTGTTAATGTCCTCCCAGTGAGTTCCTGCCCTTTCTTCACAGCCCATCTCATAACCTTCTCTAAAAGATCCTCTGGTTTTTTTTATTCCACTCTCAAACACTCACCCTAAATGTACCCATCTCTCCATGTCCATCTGAGCTGATCACCCAAATTGCTCACCTGTAACCACTCCATGGACCTCCTACCTGTCCTCCTGCAGAGAGCTTTATCCTCTGTAGTCAGCTCTCCCATAGCCAAACTCGACTGCTCTGTGTAGACTAGAGCACACTATTACGGTGGCACTCCAAGTAAACTTAGGCTAACACTTCCTGTCGCCATCCAGCCCCATGTCCACTCCTCCTGTTGACCCATCAACCTTCTCTCACCAACTGAGCTGAGTTCTTGCTATGTGAAGAAGAGGGAAGACTTCATCTCTAACATCCCCTCCTTCCAGACAGCCCTCTCCTCCCCTCCCTGCAGGTCAGATCTTCCCACAAATGTTTCCTTCTCGTACGCATGGATCTCAGCTCTTCCAAGGGGCCCATCTAAGCCAAGCCAACAAGAGCTGCTCCTGGTCTCCCTTCCCTGGCACCATCTCCTCATCCTGTTTATGGCCCTCACAATCTCTTTGCTATCTGGAATTCCACATTCTCAAAGTTGTTTATTACCTGTCTCCTCCACTACAAAATAAGTGCCATGAAAACAGAAAGTTTTCCTTTGGGTTTATTTGAATTTCACCAGCATGCAGAAGAGTACCAGGCACATAGAAAATGCTCAAGCGTCTCTTCATTGAGGAGCACACACACTCATTTGCTGGTCTAAGTTCCCATAGTCTCCTGTTCCCATCTCTATAAAGACATTCCACACTTTGTACGGTAGGGATTTGTCAGAATCCTCAATTATGAGCTCCTTACAGGAAAGAATGTTGTCTCAAGACAGAGGATGTCCGTGAAGCAGGGGACGCTCCTTACCCACGGAGCTGGTGCTTCTCAGATGGTAATGGGTGTGCAAATCACCCAGGGGAACTTGTTAAAACGCAGTTCTGATTCATCATCTGGAGTGGGCCTGAGATTCTGCATTTCTAACAAGCTTCCCAGTGGCGTGAATATCACTGGTTCTCGGCGTAGTCTGAGTACAAAGGCGTACTTGGGGGGTGCTCTAAATGTTGTCTTCCCTTCCTTTTGTGTTTGGTACAAAGCTCCTTAAAGCACCTCTTTGGGGGATGGAAATCACCCGCTAAACTAGCACGTTGTTGTAGGAACAAGTGAGGAATGAGCCTGATAGGTTCAAAGTTTTAGGAGGAAAAGCTGAGTCACGAACAGGTAGGTAACTTGCATACCTAAGACCTCATGCCTAGCTGGGCCTGGTCACGATTCCCTGTCTCTGAGGCTCTCAGGCCAGGGTTCCCTCATCTGGGAGGGTCTGGAGGGTTGAAGGGAAGGTGCACCGCGTTAAGGACAATCTGCGAAAGGGAGAGCAGCTCCTCGTCCCACAAAAAGTGCAAAAGGAAGTGAGGAGCAGCCACAGAAGTAGGGACTCGCTGGGCCCCAGCTTGCAGGCACAGCTCATGGGGAAAAGCGTCATCAAGAGCCCTTGTTCTCAGGGTGGACAGCAAAACACACCTCTTCTCTCAGAATCTTCAGGTCCGTGTCCTGGGACCAACTGCAGAGGGTGACCGGGAGGGTCTGACCGAGCGCCGACAGGGAAGTGACCGAGGGGTGTGGAGCTGAAGGAAGACCCTGGTGACCAGGGCTGTGCGGGTGGGAGGTGGAACAAAGCAAAGAGGGGGCTGGGACGGCGGGGCCTGCACAGCCGCTTCGAGAGCCACCTCTGCTGCAAGGTCGTCCAGGACAGCTGCCCCAGGCCGGCAGCCCCACACGGTACTGGAGCACCTGCTCCCAACGCCGGGACCCAGGCCGGGACCTGCCTGAGGAGGAGCCGCTCTGACGCTGGCTGCTGAGTACAAAGAACAGCTCAGGAGAAGACTGCAGCTGGGCGCATCCGCAGAGCAGAGACAGCGTGGGCCACACGGAAGCAGCGACAGCCGCCCAGAGCCGACCCAGGCCCTCCTGTCGTCACCACGCCCACCCACGCTGGCCCTGCGGACAGCGATTGTCACTTGTTGCATGAGTCTTTCCAACCTTTTACAACCATTTACAGCGGCCCAGGCCAGCTCACCAGCTCACCAGGCAGCTCAGGGACCAGCCCTTCCAGCCGGCGAGGAATGACACTGTTTCCTCTTCCCAGGTGACTCTGCGAGCACTTGGGAAAGTTCAGTCTCAAAGGACTGACACAAAGAGGCCTGTCAGCGCTTTTGTCCCTGCGCTGCTAGCAGAACGAAGAGAGCAAGCGCATGGGTCAGACGGACAGGGCTTCCTGGCTGGGACAGCGGTGGCACGTGGGAGGCAGACCCACTTCCCGCAGAGCTGACTGCTGCCTTGTTACTCAAACTGTGGCCCAGAATCCGAGGTGGCAGCTGCAGGATGAGGAGACGATGAGAAAAGCAGGTCTCGGGCCCCTCCCCAGCCTCTCAAGTCAGAACCCACAGGTCTGAGACCCCGGATGCTCCTGTAGGAGCTCCGGTCCTGGCAACCACCAGGAGACAAATTCATGGCGATTCAAGTTCCCTGGGGTTTCTTCTCTGAACTTCTGTTTTCCCTGCCCTGGTTACAGGACAGTCTTGCGCAGCGGCAGAAACTGAATTCCTGCTTTGTCCAAGGGACACGGGACTAGTCAAATAGCTAGGTACAGAGTAGTCAAGTATGGTAAACTGAACTGTCCACGCCTTACGGCTAGAATGGAGAGCGGCTTCTTTCACTGAAGAAGAGAGCAGGATCCACAGTGTTTCCCCTAACTTTCTCACAACCATCCCATTCAACGTTGCTTCCCCACAGTTTTCCTCTTCCTCTTCCTCAACACATAAAAGTTGCTGACAAAAAAAGGTCGGCACCGCTCAGAGTTTGACTGAATGGCTGAGAGCAGGAGTGGGCGTCCTCCGTGTCTCCATGCCTCCTAAAGGCTTTGCGTACTGCTGTCTTCCCACTAGCTCCTCCCACACTGCCCTGGTGCGGGGCTCCGGGCACCGAGGAGCATCCTCCACCCTCCCCGGAGGACTCGCCCTGCCGCGCTCTGCGGCTCTAACTTCTCTTTTGCCCGGCTGCACACCACGCCCCGCTCCTTGGGGAGCCACAAACTGCAGATGTCGGAGACATCTTCACAGGTGAGCGCCTACACCCCAAGCTGTGAAGACTACCATTGGCCGCCTCTTTATGGCCGGAAATATACACCCTCAGAGGCACTGTGGTGTGGTGAGAACCCATCGTGCTGCTTACAGCCAAATCCCAGCACTGCCATTTAATTAGTGTGACTTTGAACAACCAATGGGTCCAACTTTTCTTTGGAGTCTTCAGCTAGAAATCAAGGATAATAAGCACTTCCTTGCACGGTACCTGGCACGTGCATACCCATTCGTTTTCTCAGCTTTCCTCCTTCTGCAAACTCCCCCTGGTCAGAAGTGTCAGGTGCCAGCTGGTTCTGGCCACGCAGGCAACATACCTGGTCCTTCACTCTCCCGCATCTATAGGTGGCCTTTGTTCTGTGCACCAAGGGTCAGTGCCCTGGCAGCTCCTGGGAGTTACCTGCTCTCCTGTGTGGAAACTCAGTCTGGAAATGTTAGCCCCTCACACATGGAAGATGTGCTATTGCTTTGGTCAGCAAGCACTGCAGAGAGTACAGGACAGGGGCTCCTGAGCTTTGTCTCGTGTTCACATTTTAGCCACCCCTTGGCATCTTCTCAGCTGGAAAGAAAATCTGAGCCGATCAACTGAGATTTAATTTGTACTCTGTCATTAATCCAAAATAATTTAGTGGTCTGTTTTAATTAGGAAATCATTCCAAAGAAATAGAAATCATAGGAATAGTTATGCAACAGTGTTCCTCCCAAGGGAGGCTTTGACTTGATGTTCTCGGGAGATGTGAACCCAACATAACAATTTTATTAGCTCTTATTAGAGCTTTGATACATGTACTTCAAAGGAGTGGCCGCTCTTCTTTTCATCTGAAGTTCAGAAATCTTTCCTGGCATCCAGACAGTCTGGAGGTACAGCTGCTCCCCATAGGTCTCGGAGCTGAGACCCTGGAATAGGCAGAGCTTTCCCAACGACCCCCACCCTGCCCAAAGCCGTTTCCCTCCCTCGCCCCATCTCCTCCCACGGTAACGTCAGGACAGTGTGCGCCGTGGCCACTGCAGCCCAGGCCAGGTGTGAAATCAGCCTGCCCCAGAGGACAGGGTCACACTCTCAGAGTTGGAAGCAGTGATGGAGACCCTGGGTCCCCGGCTGTTCTGCATTAGAATCTTCAGCATTGGCTGCATTGGCATCCAGCTCCCACGGGGGTCACCGCGCCTCTGCCTTCATGCTGACCCCGGGCCAAGCTGCTCACACAGAGGTCACCTCAGGCATCTGGAGACGCCCCTTATTAATGAAAAATCATCTATACGTTGAGTCAGTGTATTTCTGTCACAGCACTGGCTGTCACTCTGGTTCTGCACTCCGGAGCAGAGCAGAATAATCCAATTCATCTTTTCCAGGAGACTCTTTTAAATGTCTGAAGCCAATTGTTATTACCTCTAAAAACGTGCTTTCTTGAGTAGCTTGCCAGCCTTCTCAATCAATCTTCAGTTGACAAGATATCAAGACACTTTTTGCAGTGGTCTCCAATCCTCTGCTTGTTAGGTGTGGAGCTGGGAACTGACTGCAGTGTTCTTAGGGCCTTTGCAGGAGTGCACTGCACACAGGATCTGAGCGGTGTATGGAGGGGCACATGGACGCATGGATGGGTGGGTGGACGGATGCACGGATGCACAGATGGATGGATGCATGGATGATAGACAGCCTGAGATGACTGGTAGATAGATAGATAGACAGACAGAGAGACAGATTGAACTTTTTATTTATCTGCTAGAGTCTATGGTCAGCTAAAACTCACTCAGATATTTTGCACGTGGACTAGGCTCAGACTACATCTCTCCTGTTTTCTACTCATGAAATCAAACTGTCTTTCAAGCCTAAAACCAAGGCTCTACCCTGATCCTTCTTAAGTGTGTCCCGTCTGCTGTGACACATCTTCCCAAAGAGCAGATCTTCCGAGACCTGTTTATATCGGTTGTCACCTAGCCAACCTTCACTCTGTGTCATCACAAACTTGATCAGCACATGGCTGATATTTCATTCAGGTCTTTGATAAATACTCGACAAGGACAGGAGAAAAGCCCTGTAAGCTGATACCAGACACCTCCTTCCGATGATATCACTTGAGAGAGAGGCTGCTTTGAATGATGTTATCCTATCAGCTGCCAACACACACAGCCTGTATTTTGCAAGTCAGTCCACTTAGGAGAAATTCTGAAATAAGCTGTGTTGTATCGCTATTCTCACTACCTAGAACCACAGGCTTCCTCCCCCTCCTCAGTGTGCCAGTCCAGGAAAACAAGCAGAAAAGACCTGTGCTTATTTGCATGAGTAGCTTTGGGGAAGTTATAGATCCTTTTCATGATCACTTCGTTATCTGCTTAATAACATTGTCTAGCATCTTCCCAAGAGCAAGCGCCTTGGTCAGGCCTCTTCGTGTTTACACTCACATTTTCTCCTTGGTAAAAGTGAGGACAGCATTTACCTTTTAGTCTGATTGCTCGTGATTCAGATGCTAGCATCAAGACTGCTCAAGACTGTATAGTCACAATAAAATTCAAGTTCAAATAATTGAGAAATCCTCATTTATAAGACATATTTCTTAGCCAGAGAGAAAAGCAGAGCCAAGGCCTCAGTGCTTTTGTTACTTTTTTTTTTTTTCTGTAGGTACTGGGTAATGAACCCAGGCTCTGTGCACTAAACTACATACCCAGACCTTTCTTATTTTTTTTAAATTTATTTCAAGACAAAGAATGGTTAAGTTTCAAGTTACCCAGTATGGGCTCAAATTTGTGGCTAAAAAAACTACAGAAAAGGTCAAATCCTAGCTCTAACCCTACCTAAACATTGGTCTCTGTGGTCTCAGTTTCCTCATATGTAAAATAATGCAATATATTCTACTTTTAACTTTTAGAGATATAAGAAGTTAGTTGCTGAGAGTGACTAGGCAGGTGGCTGGATCTCTCCCCATTTTTGGAGAGTTTAAACAGCTGTGAGACTTTCACTTATCTTCTGGAAATGAACATGACCTGGCCTACACACACACACACACACACACTCCAGCGGCCCTCTTCTGGTGCGTGCATCCGACGAGAATCAAGTCCACTGTTTTCATTATTTCTGTCAGGTGAATCTGCACCAGAGACAGCTCATGCTGGCATTGCCTGTCAATAACATGCTACTCGGGCCTTTCAGGACATTCTTCATGATCTATTTGTTACCAGAGAGCAGCACTGGGTCTGGGTCACACTTATTAAATATTAAAAACATTGTCATATGACTTGACACACAAGGTCTGAAGGGTTTGTATGTATTAACCTCCATACATAGTTCTAAGAAGAACAGCAAAACCCTCTGTGAGCTGAAATATTCTGTGATATTCTGTCAAACCCTCTTTACTCTTCCTGAGCCCCTCCAAGGTGCAGTTTTATCCCAACAGAACTGAAATAAGATAAGCACACTGCAGGGAAGCCAGAGGAACATGGAGAATGAAGAGGAAACCTTTCCTCTTTTGCTGACCAAAACAATCAGCTGCCCATTTCCAGTGGTTCCACCAATGACATCCAGGTGGCCAATCCACCACCCTTGGTCTGCAGAACCATGTGGTTGTTTGCTCCTGCTCCTGCTCCTCTCTGGCAGGTGAAGCAGTGCCTGTCTCCCCAGGCTGGGCTCACTCTGCCACTGGGTTGCTTTCTGACTCTCTCTGCTTGTGACTCAGGAAGGGCAAATCTGTGTCTGAATTATGATCCATAGAACATAATTAGACAAGAAAATGCTGGTCTCTAACTATACAGTGTGTAACAAAATATGGAAATAAGTTTGTAAATCCTACAGCCTAAGTTTCCCAGATTTAATGTGGATAATTGGAAGTTGAGTCTGTAAGCTGATACCTTCTACATTTTGAGGTTGAAGGAGAGGAACCAGAGAGAGAATTCACAAAGGCCCTGCCAGAGGCCACGTACAGCTCTAGCATTTTGCAAATGCTTTCCACTTAATTCTCACAACTGACAGAAGTCAGTGACTTTGCTTCGGATGGGTTAAGAGTTAGTTCTTCCCTGTCCTGTGCAGTAGCCATCATTGCCGAGCTCGTGAATTTGATTAAGCCAAATTGAAATGTGTCACAAATACACACTGGATTTGAAGAGTCAGTATGAAAAAGGAATGCAAAATATCTTACTGATAATTTCTTATATTGATTAAACAATGAAATGTTTTGGAAATAAGGGTCAAATCACATATGTAGCAAAAAGTAATGTCAGCTATTTCTTTTGTTATTGCTGTTTGTTTTTAATTTGACCTGGCTTCAAGCTTTCAGCTCCTCCAAGCACCTTGATCTCATCCTCTCTGCATCTGGAAAGCAGTGAGGCAGGGAGACTCAGAACCAGCTCTATCACCAGCTGCCTTCTAGTAAGTGGTAGAGCTATGAAAATTATTAAATTGCGCTAGTCCTTAGTTTTCTCATCTATAAAAGGGGTTTAATAATAAATATTTTGCAAGATTATAGTGATGATCAAATAAAACGGGGTACACAAAGCACTGTATAACCATGCCTGAGACATAGTAGTCATCAGGTAGTTATTATCTGTCAGAAGAAACACTTGAGTCAGGTCCCGTGGAATGGCTCTGTAAATCTGCTACTAAATCTGCTGTTAAATATCTGCATGCCTCTTAGCCAGGAAGTATGGCAGCTGAGGAAGTTTTGCAACAAACACTGGCTGCCCTGGAGATGTTTTTACCTTCACAGATCCAAAATATTCCCTGGGATCATCTTAAAGCTTTTTTTAATAGAGAGAGGAAGACATCTCAACAGAGATCAAGTTCCATCTGCTCCCTGTCTGGTCTCTGCCACCTGCTGCAGGGAGCCATCTGGATCCCTTCCTGGGGATACGGATCTCCTGCTAGCTGCCTCACCAACCCCGTGGCACAGTGCCCAGGGGCCTGGAGATGAGCATGCTGGGGCACCAGGGCTGGAGCCCTTGCCACTCCCACCCCATCACAGCACCTCAGCTGCCCGAAACTTCCGGGGTAGCCCCGGAACGCTCAGCCAGGAACATGTGGTCACGTATAGAAAGCTAAACAGAAGTAGTCTTTTCCTGCTATCCTTCACTTAACTTGCATGGTCCTTAGAAATAAATCTACAATCTTTAAACATTGTCTGCAAACCACAGGCGGCCTGGGTCTCAGTCCTGATCTGATCCAGGCTCTACCTTCCTTGTCAGCTCTTCTCATTTTCCACTCACTGCAGTGACTGTCCAGGAAGTGTCTCGGGTCAGCTTCCAACACACCAGGTCCCTCCCGCCTTGAACTTGTGTGCGGGTCACCTCCTCCTGCCCTAGACTTTGCCTGGCTGACTCAGGCCCGCCCGTCGAGCCCGTTTACTCACTGCTCCTGCAGAAACGTCCCAATCTCCCTTCTCAGACCACCCGGACCTTCCCTCCGTGCCTCGCTAATTTTACTCTTTCTCTTCACTCAAGATCATGGCTGTCTCATTCTCCCACACAACACACTTGCAATGACACATGTGGAAAAAAATGTATAAACAGATAAACACCGGTGGTTCAACCTGGGATGAATGCTGGGATTCACCCCTTGTCTATCTACCACCGTGTTCTCTGAGGCCTGCTGTTTTCTATCCCAAAGCCCCAGGTGCAGAGCTCCTCTTTGGTGATTCCTAGCACTCCTACACTTGCCCAGCAGAGGACATGGATAAATCATTCTACGGCCTGAAGATGTAGCTGAGGAGAGAGTAACACAAGGGCCCATCGCCCCTCAGGTGTACCACACAGCATAACAATAGCTCCTATTTCTCAACTTTGGTGGATGTGCCCGGCCACGCACCATGAGTATGATGTATGTTCCCTCATTTATTCTTCACGTCAGTCCTGCAGGAGATGGACTAGCCATCAGCTAAGCAAACTGAGACCCAGATTAGGCCATCAGGTGGTGCTGAGGCCACATAGCAACCAATCACAGGCAGGATCTGCAACAGAGTTAGTCCATTCCAGCTCACACCCTCCTACACTTTGGAGTGCTCTGCCTTTCACAGCCCTGGGCCCTAGCTGTGCCTTAGCCACACCCTACTTCCCTCCCAAACATCTTAGCTCTTTTCCCAAAGAGCAAGTCTAATGGTAGTTTCCAAAAGCAAGCTCAAATGCAGGCAGAAGTGACTTTTTTCTCAACATTCTGATGCTATGGATTGACCCACCTTCTCTCCTTTTCTGGTTCTCACATCCAGATTTCTTTAGCCAGGTTTCTGTAACTCATTCTTTCTCTCTCTCCCTCTCTGTCTCTCTCATGGAATCATGGCTCTTAAATTTAGTCACAGAGTAGGAAGAGGAAGAGCACCTTTCATGCGGTAGTCACTACTGTAAATGTTTCATATATATCACCTTATCCAATTGCCTAATTAACTCATTAAGCAGTTATTAGTATTCCTTTAATACACAAGATAGCACAGAGCTTCAGAGAAGTTAAATGATTTGCCCAAGATCACACAGCCACCTTATAGTAACCAAAAATTCCATTGCTATTTCTCTTTAACCCCAAAGTCATGCTTTTCCTCTCCAGGTATTTTATCCTTACCCTCACATGGGTCTGGTCCAGCTAGTCACCTCTCCTCCTCGACATTTGTCAGCCTTCTGCTTGTTTTCTCTCCTTGTTTTATGTGGGCTCAACCGAAAATAGTCTTCTCCATCTGCACACTGGGCTCTCTTTGCATCTCCCCCACAAATAATTTGGTCTCCCCCTTTCCTTTCTTGAGCAATGGTTTGCCCCACATAAATGTGTTTATATGTATATTTTTCCTATTTACATTTGCAGAGCAGCCACATTTGCATATCTCCTCCCCAGAGCCACATTTCTCAGAGTGTTAACCAAGGCGAAAGTCCTGTTTGTGGGCCAAAGGGCATTTTATTTAGGAGCCAGCCCAGTTCAAATGCAAACACACTGTCTCGTGTCATCACAGCAGCAGCAAGGGGAATGGGACACAAGACAGGACAGCTCTGATAGGATGAGTAAAACCACGGCAGTATGAGGCATGGGGCATGATAGGCAGCCAGTGGACCATCCGGTAACACGTACTGGGTGAGGGGAGTAGAATGGAGCAGCATGGGGCCTTGGAAGCACCGGGACCCTGAAGAAAGGAGGGAACCAAACAAGATCGCGAGCACATTGCTGTTTGAGAAAATGAAGAGTGAACTTCAAATGTTTATTCAGTCTGGTCCTAAAAATACCATCACCATTAACTTATTCCTAAAAACAATAATAATAAAGAAAAAGAGACACATAACCGGAAGGGGGTCCTCTGAGGAGAGACCCCGTTGGTCACAGAGGACTCGGCCACTCACTGAATCCCACACACGGGGGACAGCCAGAAAGTCTGCACAGCAGCGAGCAAGAGCCCGGGTCTCCCACACCCTCATCAGCTCGGCCAAATCACAGAGGCCCCGCTCCCAGCGAGATAAAGCCAAGCGAGTCTGATCTGCGGGACCTGCCCCCTCCATGACTGGGCCAGCCTTCAAGACTTTTCCCTGGGAATTCTCAGACTCTCCCTGCCTCCGATAAGGCTACCTGAGCTGCGCGGCATAAATAAGACCATGCAGTTCGTGCACAGCATCAGGGTTTGCGTTTAGGTGCAGCTGCTGTGTCTGACGACGAATGAGAGAGGAGTCTGGAGACCCCTGTGCACTGACGGGTTCCTGTGTACAGTGGCCGGGGCCTGAGCGCCTGGATTCTCTCTGTAAGAACTGTGGGAACATCCCGTTCACACCCCATGAGAGAGGGATCTCCGCTCTCTTCCAGGCCCACCCAGGGCACGCGTGGGCTGCACCCCGCACTCTGCAGCTCTGGGTGCCCGGCCAGACTCGGCAGCCGTCCAGCACAGAAAATAAGGCTGGCCTTCCTCCAAGTGGTCCCCATCAGGGGCCTGAGACCAGAGCCTCATCTCCAGGCGGGTCCTCTCCGGGGTGTCACTGTGCCCTAAATCTTTCCAGTGGATCTACTGAGGCCCACTCTGGAGGAGGACATATCCAACCGAGCCTTCCCCTGCCCTGCCGGCTCCCTCATTTCTCTGCCCTGAAAGCCATCGTCCAAAAATTCACCTGAACTGAACTCCCCACCTGAGGATCTGCTTCAGGAACAGGCGCCACAGAACGAATCCAAGCTTTCTCTGAGCGCAAGCCTGGGCCCCGCAGCCCCGCAGCCCCGTCCAGGAAGAAGTGAGTGAGGTGCCGCCACCTGGCCTCTGCCCCGCGCATCACCGGACTGGACCTGAAACTCACTTTCCCTCCGCAGCACCCGATTTATGTTTCTCATAGGATGAACCAAGCCTGCTCCTGAGCTCACCGTCAGGGTTCAGAAAGGAATCTGGGAACCGACTTAGCACCGGGACTCGCTGTGCTACGGGAGGCTGAAGCAGGGAAAGGCAGAGGGCTCCGGCCTGAGCAGACCCTGATGTCTCCTGGAATGATTCCTCCCCCTGTGCGCTGGGGCAAGGGTGGTAAGCGGTGCTCCTCCCCTGAACAGATTTCCCCTCGGCCAGGCCCCTGTCAGCCAGGCCATGAAAGCAGAGCTGGGCAGAAAAGTGGGTAAGGGAACCTGACCGTCCCCAGAGTCGCTCAGCGCCTGGTCCTGGGGACGTTCCACCCTTGTCTCCCTTTCCAAAGCAGGAGAAAGAGGATTCAGAAAGCAGAGGGAGATCGAAATACCAGCTCCACCCTGGATAAGCTGCACAGAAAATAAGGTCAGCTTTCCACCAAGTGGTCTGTTAGCGCTCATCCCAAATCACACAACTTACAGGCATGCAAGTCCAGGCCTCTCGTGAAGTTTCTTACTTGAAGGAAAGAGCTCAGCCGCCGCTGCAGGGGGAGGACGGTCCTGAGGTGAGCGGTGAAGGGCTGATGCAGCCCTGCCGCACTCCCCCAGCTTCACTGCAGCTAACCAGCTCACCTGGGAAAGAGGAGAGGGACCAATGGGCAAAGGCTGGCTCTCCCTGGTTTGGGGTTAGCAGGGGCCCCTGGGAGCCGCGTGGGTGTGGCTAGCACAGGGTAGGCGGGGGCAGGAGCTAGGGATTCGGAACTGCCGTGCCATCCGGCCAAGGACGGTACCACCCCAGATGCTGAGGGCAACGGCCCTCTACATGGACCCCAGCGCAGGGGACACAGCGGCTTTCTCCCGAGGACGCTCTCATGCCCACCCTCTCCTGCTTTCCCTGCTTTCACAAGAGGCTCGGCCTCTCTTGGCACTGTCCCCAGAGGACCAGACAGTCCTCAAGCCCTACAGAACCAAGGCTTGGCCCCCTTGCTCCGCAAAGCCCAGCCCAGCCACATGAGCGGGGTTATAAATGCATCTGTTGGGTTCCTGAAGAGCAGAGCTGCTGAGTGTGACCGGCCAACTACGGAAATAAACATGTTTATTACGGAGGCCTGGAAGGGACAGCCCCACACAGAGTCACACACACCATCTCACCGCATCCCTGCTCTTACCTACTTATTTCATGCTCCGTGAAAAACAGACAGGGAGCAACTTGCTATTTTTGGATGAGTTTTTGCTCTGAGAATTCTCTCCCCTCTGCTCCTTCTGTGAGACTGACACCAGTGCTCTCCGGAGTCATAGCCAGGGCCAACCCATTAGGTTTAGGCCAGGCCAGTGAGAAAGGAAAACCGACCCCTGCTGCCCAGGGGAAACGGTAAGCCCATGGGGTCGTGAAATAAGGAATGGGTCTGCAAGGTGGCTGCTACAAGGCCAGGCAGGGCTGCCCTACCTTAGTGATCGAATGAGACTGAAAAATCAAAGTCTGCAGATGAAAGTAATTTACGAACCCCTGCATGATAGTGCACACCTGTGATCCCAGCGCTCCAGGAGGCTGAGGTGGGGAACCACAAGTTCAAGCCCAGCCTGGGTAACTAAGCGACCTAGCAAGAACCTGTCTCAAAATAAAAAATAAAGGAGTATGAGGATGTAACTCAGAAGGCCCTGGGTCCAATCCCCTACATTGCAAAACAAACAAACAAACAAACAAAAACGAATTGGGAACTCTATTGTTTGCTAATATTTAGTTTCACAACGAATTTTGAAAGCGTTTCCCAAAGGGTCCTGTACCTCAGGCCCCTGTGCCGCGTCAGGTCACCTCTCGCATCGGTCACGCAGTTTTACCTTGGAACGCCGGCCAACAGCTTCGGGGAAGACTGGAAATGTTTCATTCGAAGCCCCGCAAGTAAAGACAGTAACAGCCCAGCGCTGCTGCTCAGGACGCGCTTGACGGTGTTTTGAGCACTTTGGAGACGCGACTCAGCTGAGGCTCGCAGGTGTTACCCATTACCCAGGTGAGGACACTGAGGTGCAGCGCAGTCAGGCAGCAGCTGGGGAGGGGCGGAGAGTGACGCGCACTCCGGCTGACTCCTTCTCCAGCCTGAGCCTCAAATACGCTGCTGTGCTCCCACTCAGGATCAGGGCCGCCAAGATCTTCGCAGAGATTTTGTTCTGGACCAGGGGCGCCTCGGTGCAACCAGACGCCATCCAGATGCGCTGCAGTAGCAAGCCCGCCTGTCCGGATCTCGGGCGAGGAGGGAAGCGGAGCCTGAGTTCCTGTGGCTGCTGTTGTTTTGTAAGTACTTTGATGAAAAACGTCCTTAGGCCGAATTCTGCCAGCTGGCTGTCAGTGTAGGAGCCCGGTTCTAGGAGAAAACTTCAGACAGTGAAGTCGGGAGCCACGGGGAGAGTGGTCTGCATGCAGCACGGTGCACAGGGACAGAAGTGTGGCTGGCACTGGGGTCATGGGCCTGGCCTCCTGTCTATTCCACACCAAAGCGTCCCCCACTTCCGCTTTCCCTGCCCCCACCCCATTCCCACCTCTCTGACATACAGCAGTAAGGCTTTTATTCTATTTGCAAAGTAAATAGAGCTGAGATGCAGATTGCTCTCAAGCACTGACACTTTTATTCAATATAAACAGAATCAAGGTAACTTGTTCCTTTCACTACACACACACACACACCTCACGTATCCCTGCTCGTGAAGGACAACACACACACCTGGGGAGTCACGTGTTTATGATACTGGAGCTGCCGTGGTCCAAATGACTCATTTTGCTAAGAATTAACTCATCCCCAAGAAGGATGCCAGGGCTCTAACACGTTTGCGGTGACTTTGGGGGCAGCAGATCTTCATCTTCTGAGAGTGGACTTATTTGATCTTTGGTGATGGCCAGGCTGTTTCAGAGTTCCGGGGAATGCAGGTGGAAAATGAGCCCCAAGACTCCGTGTCTAGGTTGAGAGAGGGGCGAGAGGCATGAAAAAGGCCTGTGATTCTGAGCCCTTTGCTCTGACCTCTTACCCTTACCGTGGTTTTGGAGGGGTCTGTGCCCTGCCTCAGGCAGCTCCCTCATCTGAACGTGAGAATCACAACAATCCCCTCAGAGGACTTTTATGCAGACTGAAAGTAATATATTCGAAAGGATCCTCATGGCCACAAACTCTAAATATCAACTTCAAAAGGTGTTTTGTAAAAGGCGCAGAGTGATAAGGAAATCAAGTGGGTAGGCAGCGTCTATGAAGGACCTCACAAGCCACTGGTCAACAGGAGCATGGAGCAATGGCCCGGTTGTAGAAGCACCAAGGACCTCTAGATCGCCACATTCTGTGCCTCTCGTTCTCTGGCGCGGTCAGTAAAAGGCTCCTGAGTGCCCAGAAGGGCCAGACTCTACTAGACTCCAGGCAGAGCAACTAGGATGCCACGTGGCTCCTCTTCCCTAGAAGCTTGCGATGGATGTGACTCGAAGCCCACCATTTGCTTCTCATTCGCCTCTTTACTGCGCAGTTAGATAAGGTATAAAACTGGAAGACGACTGAGGAGCAAGAGGAAGAATGCACAAGTGAGCGGGTGGATGAGGACCACAGAGGGGGCAGGGGCAGGGCAGAGGGGAGGCTTCAGGGAGGAAGTGAGGGGCCCGCGAGCGGAGTGTCCCGCACGGGGCGAAGCCCCTGCCCCTTGGTCAGGACGCTCTTGCCCTCTTCCCTCCCTTCCAGAGGTGCAGTGACGACCCTTCTCCTTGCTGTACTGTGTGCCTGGGCCACCATGGCTGTCACTTTACGCCCACTCTGACCGTACCTCAGGCTTTTCTGTCCTGTAGCCCAGAGGTTATGCAGAAAGGCTGCTGGCACTCTGTCGTGTCAGCCTCCCTCTGTAGCCAGTTTCCTAGTCTATAAATTGAAGGATTTGGGATGAATGATGAAGAAGGTCATTTCAGTGTAAGATTCTGAGATTCTCGGTACAGAGGGTGGTCAGGAGGAGTTAATTCATCTTCTGTCCGCATAGACGAGGCACGGGATATAGGGAGAATCCCTCCTTGACCCCTTCCCAAGAAAACAAAGCCACTTGTCATTTGCCTTTAATCTGTTTTCTTAATTTTCCTCCTAAGGAAAGTCACAGCTCCAATCAGTGCTCTAATCAATGGCTGCACTACTCCCACAAATGAGCTCGATTTATTAAAGGAGTCCTCTCTTCAGTGGAAATGGGCTCCCTGCTGTGGCTGCAAACACAAGCGAAGATTGACTGTTCCCAGAATAGGTGAAGGTGTTAAGAAAATGAGAGCAGGCAAGTGATGGAGAGGCAGAGGCCCAGGGACTCTGCATGGCCACCCCACTACAGTGGCCATGAACGCGTGGTCGCCCAGGCAACCTGGACCTTAGCATCCCAGTGACTCCCAGCAAGCATCCCTTCTTCCCTCTCCAAGCACCAAGAAGAAGAAGGTCCCCTAAAAGCAGGCTGAAGGGAACCCTTCAAAGCAGATAGGTAGGTAAGCTCACAGGAGCCAAGTTTGCAGACCGTCTAAGCTGGAAGGACCCACTGAAGATGCTAAGTGGCCCTCATTTTTTTTTTTTTTTTTTGGTGTTTTGTTTTTGGTACCGGGGTTTGAACTTGGGACCTTGCACTTGTGATGCAGGTGGCAGAGCCACTGAGCTAAATCCCTGGCCCTACATAGCCCAGATTTGAAGGGAATTTCCATGGAAGGATACTGAGATTTCTGAGTGATGGCCAAAATCAGAGGAAATTAATATTGTAAAGCTGTAAGGAGTTATTCATATTGGCAAAATTAAATATTTACATATTCATAGTTGGGAGCCAAGAGTTCTTCATGACACAAGTAGATGCTGATTAAACTTAGAAGAAGCCAATGAAGATGATCAGGGCAAGGACACCTTCGTGTGTCCTACAGAATGGTGTCAGTGGCTTTCACTGCAGGCATATTTGTACCTTTCCTGGGAAAGTGAGAAGGAAACTGGAACTGCAGGAAAGTCTGAAGGTCCTGGACCTCAGCACAGAATATGAACAAAGGCACTTGTGACATGACAGAAGATGATATACATTGGCATTGATATAGATGAGAGAGAGAGCAAGAGAGTGAGGGAGGACTGGATAAGAATCTTGTTCTAGAAATAACAGAAGCCAAGTTGCCTAGCACACTGTGTTAAATTTTCTATTCTCGGTTTTAATTTCCTTCTGTTGCTATAACACCTTGGTTCTGTTCGGCATGTTAGCATGAGAAAGACTAGCCTAGATAAACAACACAGCTACAGGATGGTAAAAGAGATCAACCATGTGAGCTTATCCACTAGGGTGGACGTGTGGACTATGTGTAGGAGTGCCCGCACACAAACACTCGGCACACACCAGTAACCTGTGCCGGCTTCCCTCCCCACAGGAAGGTGACAGTGTTGATTTGAGGTAATAAAGGAAAGGCCGGAGAGCTCAGGGTCACCTGTTTCTGTAAAAGACAATACTTGGAAAGAGGTG
This sequence comes from Fukomys damarensis, assembly GCF_012274545.1. Lineage (NCBI taxonomy): Eukaryota > Metazoa > Chordata > Mammalia > Rodentia > Bathyergidae > Fukomys > Fukomys damarensis. Next base: position 45,752,555 of record NW_022900923.1, on the reverse strand, counting down.
ACGCCAACATGCCCAGGGTAACACAGCTGGTCAGCCACACAGCTGAGTAACTCGGACAGCAACTTCGTGGTCCCCGTCTTGGGCTCTTTGAAGTTGAGACTCAGCCACATTCCCACTTCCTCAAGCGCAGCCAGCCTAGGTCCTTGGTGCTCACCCCCTGAGGGTGGGGGGAAGAGGGAGAGGAAGGGAGAAGGAGGAAGAGGAGAGGGAAAGAGGATTAATTCATAGTTAGAAGAAGGGTACTCTCCTCAATTGCTCTTGTTTCTCTTTTTCTTGACCTGGTTCTGTCTTTAACGTCTTGCAATCTGTTCGAGTTGAAAGACACCTTAGAGATTAGTTTGTTCCCTTATTTCACAGATGAGAAAAACTGCAGACAGAGGAAGTTACTTACCTCAAATTACTAGCTTGTAACCATCAAAGTGTGTTTGGAAACATGGATCAAAATCCACAAAGACAAAATGTGGGGGCAAAAAAGCAAGAATCGCCCCAGGCAGCCAGCTTCAGACTTGGCCGGGGAGTGGGTTCAGACCACCGGGGTCCTCCGTGCTCACTCCTGTGCGGGCTCCAGGGCTGAGGCAGACACCTTCTCTTTCCTGCCTGGAGCCTGCAAAACAGAGCGTAGTGTACAGCCCAGCTGCCTCCCGTCCTGCTCTACCCTGTGTGGGTCTCCTTCCCTCACACTCCTGGCTCCTTCAGGTAGGAACTGGATTCCAGCGAGTGCAGGACACCACTCACTTCATTTCCGTAAAACACTCATGCAATTTGAAACAAGCAATCGTGCTCAATAAATTCTTGCTTGATTAATCATTGGCAAAAACTGCAAAATGTCTCATGGCATGAATTCTCAAATGGTAGAGGAGAAAAAATTTAAAGGTGGGAAAATGAAACTTGTTTTTCTAATCTGGAAAATGGAGAGAGAGAATCCACAGTATCTTGTGGCTCCTTTTAAACATATCTTTTTGTGACCAGATACACTGGAGTCTGCATAGGTATCTTCCTAGCTTGGTGTTGTGTCCTTGCCAACCCCTTCTCTCTCATCCTACACACAGCCTTACAAAAGCTTTGCCAAACAGCATGGCTCAGGAAGTGACCAGGCTTAGGAGGATTCCGGCAGTGACATGGGCAGAAATTTGCGTAGGGTTTGTGAGGGGTGGCTTCCTCCCCGTCCATCGCAGCATCTGGCTGCGCTACGCCTGAATCCGAGGGTCAGCCAGGGACTCTGGGTACAATTACAGTCACGGGTGGCCCTCTGGGATGGGGACTGTCACACAAGGAGGGCTGGGGATGAGCGTGTCAGCTGCACTCACTCTCCCCAGCCTCTCCTTCTTCCAATCCACCGGCTAATTTCACTCTTTATGTCTGTGCATTATTAAAATTTTATTCATAATATAAAACACCACCATGATGTCCTGAGGTAACGACGGGAGCTATTAAACTATTTTTGGAAGGCTGGGTTTTTAAGCTGTTTGCTCTCCCCATTTCAAACCACTCTGAGCAGAGCGGGCAGGAAGGACCCACTGCTGCGGTCTTCTACATCCGGTGGGGAGACAGAGACAAATGACTGCAGAGAAGCTGGTGTGTTCCTGCCCAGAGTGCCCGTTACAAAGCCTTTCGCTTGGTGTTATGCAGCCACTTAACCTTTTCTACTTGAAAAGCAGAGTCCAGATTTATTTTTTTGTCAAGCCAGGGCACAGCTTCCCTCCCCTGCCAGGGAGGAAGTGCACCAAGAGTGCATCCTTCTTTATTCCGGCAAATCTAGGCAAAGCCAAATACAGATTTCTCTCTGGTCCCCATTGTCTGACCTTCACTCCTAAAAGTCACTGGCTTTCAAGGTGAATAGGGCCTGTCCTGGATCCAATTAAATATACATACCACAGTGGCTGAGTGTTCCTGAAAAGATGTGCCAGGGAGTACAGAGAAAGGGAAACGTTTCAGAATGAATTCTTGATCGCAATTTCTCTCCTACACGCACACACACACACACACACACACACACACGTATTAGGGTCTGGCGCACCTGTCAGGGAGCAGGAGTATCATGTGCGGCCTTCACAGGGTTAAGAAAGATAACCCCTCGGCTCTCAACTCTATGTATTTGGTGGATGGAAAATGTGTTGACATCTCTGTGGGTCTCCTTTTGTTTGGCTTTCCAAGAAAACCTGAATCGGCAGATTTCAGAAGCAGCCAAAACATCTGACAGGCATAGAGAAATGATGTGTGTCACTTGGAAAAATTAACTGAAAAGACTACCTTTTGGGTATAGCACAGATCTTGTCCCAGTCTCTAAACAGGTCATGGACAGTAATGGAATGCCATGCATCACTTGTCCCCTTAGTTGTATTAACCTGAGTGGGAGAATTAGGTGTCATTACTGCCACAGGTGGGGAAACTGAGGCAGTGTGGAAGAACTAATAAGATAGTGAATGAGGAACGTAAAGGAAAATTCATCTTGCATGAACCACTGGGCTCTCGCTCGTCTTCTGAGAAGTCCCATGGAGATCCAGACGGATACATGCCACACTCAGCCCACACCCTCACTCCCATCCGCTGCTACTTCCTGCCAACCAGCAGACGGTGCTGTCTCCTTAAAAGGACAACCGCGACGGCCAGAATATCACTGAAGGTTGCTCTGGACTAGATCACCATACGCTTATAAGCGTGCCGTGCACACGTACTGTCGCACCCTTCCTGGGGTGAGGAGTTGGCCCTGGTTCGGCTGGGTCCTCTGGCCAGCGTCTTACACAAGGCTGTGGTCAAGGTGGGCCAGGGCTGGATTCTCACTCGGAGCTCCGCAAGGACGAGTGTCCTTCCGCCCCTGCGGCTTTAGTTCCTCACCACTGTTTCGGTCTAGCTGTCCACAACTGTCCCTCATGGTCACCCTTCATGCCTTGCACGCGGCCTTGCAGACATGCACTTGGGCTTCCATGAGTCGGCACGGTGTCTGGGATCAAGACAGAGCCTTCCACAGCCCAGCACAGTCACCAGCTCCAACAGAACACCCACCTGCAGAGGACCGTAACACTGATCATGCCCAAAGTGTCTGTGAAGAGTGAACTCCACAACTGGCTTGTTTATAAGAAGCGAGTCCCGCCGAGGCCTATGTGCTGAGGTCAGAGTAACTCGCACCCGAATTCCGTTCCCACCACTTAAGCCTTCAGACTAGGACAATGTTCTAATCACAACCATATATTTTGTCTACTCTGTTCCTGATTTGAGAATGCTTTGATTTGTCCAGTATGAGCCTTGTTTACATTGATTTCCATAGAAACTGTACATTTTCTTTAACCTGGTTGATTGCCAATAAAAGTCAGTGCCTGGGACTGGCCAGCACCTTTGTCAGCTGTGCCAGCATTGGTCTTCCTGGCTCCCGCTTTCTCTCTCTCTCTCTCTCTTAGTTCTGTCTCCTAGTGTGTCTTTTTCTTAGGCCTGCACTGCACACTGGGAAGGGGGGACTGGAACCTGACTGCAGGGCTCTCTGGCACCCATGACCCGGCTACACCACCAAAAGAAGCAAATTGCAGGTCCTGTCCAAACTCAAGGAAGCAGGGTCCCCAGAGGACGTGGACACCAGGGGAAGGGCTTCTCTAAGTGTCACGTGAAGGATTTGGGAGTAGTAACTGCTTTATACCCTCAAGCTTTGTGGTAGGCTTTTAAGAAAAAAAAGAGTAAAGATTTGGTTGTATTATTTGATATCATCTATCTTGCAGAAAACATGAAGATGCAGCAGCACATGTGACCTGTACCACAGCATGTCATAAAGATCTCCAGGAAGCCTGAGTCATCAGTGGAGACCCACAGCCTCATACATACTCACCCAGCAGTCACAGTCCTCAGGTGGCTACAGTCATGTCCTCTTTTTTCAGTTTTAAGAAGAAGACTCAATAAGAGGAATACAGTTTGACTCATTAAAAAGTTATCCCATGACCACCTTTTGCTCTGACACCCTAAAAGCTGAGGATGGGAAGGGGATGTTTGGACAGTGGGCAGTGTTTCTCAGTGTAATCCCTGCTTTCAGACCAAGTGATGAAAGGCGGGATTCTGGGTGCCCTGTCTGACTTACAGACTCGAACTCAGAGCCCAAACCGAGCATCTGCACTTTAACAAGAACCTGGGACTTCTCATTCACACTGTAATTTGGGAAATGCTAGTGGAGCAGCACTTGGGAAACTAAAACACATCAGCACAGACCCAACTGAGTCCTATTAGATAGTGGATCCCGATTCAGCAGGTGGAGCAGGGCCACAACTCTGCGTCCTGCCGTGCTCCTGGCCGTTGCCAGCCATCTGGGCACTACTGCAAACAGCAGGGTTTGAAAATAATAAGAACAAAAGGATTAAAGGGCAGAACATCCTACCCACAGCTTTGCTGTGTGCGTATGCGTGTTCTCTGTGTGTGTCTGTGTTCGTGTATACACACCCATGTCATCTTGCAACTTGAGGAGAAAGGGATGTTTAGGATGCTAGGTTGGGAGGGAAAGGGCTTGCTTAGCTCAGGAAAGCAAGTGATACGAGGGGGTTTAATTGTGAACTTCCGGGCCACCCAGTTACAGGAAGAAGTTCACACAGGACAAATCGAGAGTCCCAGAAAGAGTCCGAGAAGGCTGAAGACTGGTCAGAGCTGTTAGAAGAGCCTAGACAGGGAGAGATCGCCCCTTCAGCAGAGCATGGAGGAGAGGCAGAGCACAGAGCACACAGACACGGAATCAAGCACAAAGAGAAGAGAGAGAGAAGGAGGCATGGTTCAGAATTAACTAAGATTCTCTGGTCAAATGCAGGGGAGAAGCAAGGACAAATGATGTCCCGGAGCCGAGGACAGTGGTCTGGCCGGTGAGGGAGATGGCCACCAACTTAGACTCCAGAGAGCCAACAGCGCTGGGTCCCAAAGGCGAAGGTGTGATTCAAGCTAGAGGTGGGGAGGAGGAAGTGTGCATGGGAGGCCCAGGGTCCTGACTGAGTCAAGCTGCGCAAGGGTGGGGCTGTGTTGGGGTCCAGGGAAGGCGCAGGGATCTGGGAGGCAGGAGACCAGGTTTCTCCTTCAGATTTACTTACTACAAATGTGCTGAGTGTCAACTGGATTCTAAAACCTTGTGCACAATTCTGGAGGACTTATAACAAGGAAAATAATGATAGAAACACGAAATGCTGTAACACAGCCGTATTCATAGCTATATTTGCATGATTACTTTGTATCAACTGTTGTGCATTTTACTCTCCAAAGTACTGGGTACCTTAAACACCAGAGCCATCTTGGAGGAGGAAGACTGAGGTGAAGAAATCATGAGACACATTTTTCCTGCTCTAATGGAACTTATCCTGTAGCAGTTACACCCTCAGTCAACAGGGTGACTTGGGGAGACTTTTCATCCTTTTTTCTCTCTACAGCCAAGGCAGTTGTTTTCGTTCCTTTCCTCGCCGTCGAGATAAAATACCTGGTACGTGTAGCTTCCAGGAGGAAAGCTGTATTGGGAAAGCTCACATCTTAGAAGTTTCAGTCCTTGAGGGTTGGCCAGCTCCAGGCAGAAGCCCTGAAGCGAAGGGTCTGGCGGAGGAAGCCACTCACCTCATGGGGACCAGGGAATGGAGAGCAAAGGGAGGCGCAGAGAGGGAGGTGCCCTTCCAGGCCACACCTCCTAGCAGCACATTTAGCTCTAAATTCATCCGGGGACTAACCCACCAGGAAGTATAGCACCCCTTCATCTGGTCACTTCCCCAGAGCCCCAGGCTCGTGGGGCTTTGGGGAAATCTAGACATAAATCATAGTAACAATAATAACCAAAAATGCTGAGAGCTTGCTCTGAGGCACATGTCTAATCCATTTAATCCTTGCCACAACCTTATGTAGTATTTACTATTACTATTTCCATTTTCAGATGGGGACACTAAGGTTCAGATAGATTCTGTCATTTTCCCAAGATGTCACATCTAAGACTTCAGCCCGGGAAGGCCAACTCCGGACTGCTACCATACACCAAGCCTACATATGAGGCATGGGCAGGCTGGCCTCTGAGGTCCCACGCGCTGGGCTGTCCTTGATGTGCCCGTGGGTTCTGGGAATGGCATGCAGGTTTGTATGTGAACCCACAACAGACAGAAGCTACCAGACTGTCGGGGAGAGCTGAAGAAAAAGGCAAGTAGTGACAGCAGAAGATCTGTGTGACCCCAGGGATACCACAGCAGGAATGGTTCAGCCTGGACGGCACACAGACAGGCCAGGTCCGCCTCCCAGACTGGACAGCAAGGCTTGGGTGGCGTTGGAGGCTTCAAGGCATGGAGAATAAGGGACTGCAAGCACACGGTCATTTTTTAGCATGGATCCAAAAACCTTTCCTGATGGAGATGAACAGGAAAGGATTTAAATTGAGGTCCTGAACTGAAGGGAAGAACACATTCATCATTCTCATTGCTGCGGTCAGGAATGAATTCATTCTTCCTGCAAGGAATGCTGTAGCGCAGGAGATCAAGTCCACAGGTGAGGAGGTGGGGAGTTGCCTGAGGGGGTGACAGAGGTGGCTGGGTAGACATCGAATAAGTGCATCTCCGCACTGTGCGACTTCCTATCAAAGCAGTAGTCTCCATAAACCATGTGCCTCTGCTCGGCTTATGGAACAGATGACATCAAATTGAATGACTACTCCCCGATCTGAAGCCTCCAACTTTGCCACAGCCAAGTGAATCTTTCTCCTTTCCTTCCTTCCTTTTCTTTCTTTTTCTCTTTCTTTCTTTTCTTTCTTTTTCTTTCTTTCTTTCTTTCTTTCCTCTCCTTTCCTCCTTCAAATATTTAGTGAATGCCCACTGGGTTCCAGGCCTAAGGCATTTAGAAGTAAGTAAAAACAAATGGACACTGCTTTTATCAAGCTTATTTCTAGATACAGAAAATATTCAAAGAGCCTGACAATTATAGATAAAGGAATAATTACAGGAGGTGATTTTAGGTGGTGATAAACATCGCGGAGGACACAGATGGGCTAATCTGAGGGAGCGTGGCAGGAATGGCGCACGTTGGATACAGTGGTAAACAAAGACAGTGAAGGAGGTGACACTGGTCTGAGGCCTAGGGGATACACAGGAGCCATGACACCGGCAAGAGGGGAGAGGAAAGAGCAAGTTCAGAGGCTCTGGAACTGGGCGAGTGTGGCCCCTCTCGGGACCTGACGGGGGTCCCCACAGCTGGCACCTCAAGGGAACTGCTGAGGTGAAATGTCAGAGCCAGAGCTGGGGCTCTGTGCCACACCGGAGAGGTGGGGTTACGTCCGACAGAACGTGAAGCATTTTAAGCAAAGGAGCGATCTGATTTGCCTTGTGCAATAAATCTTTCTGTAAATCCATAGAGAGGGAATTGAAGGGGTCCAGAATGGTAATAGGGAGGCCACTTGGCAGATACTGCAATTGTCTGAGAGAAATGATGAAGACTAGGGTGAGGGTGGGCACCGAGGAGATGGAAAAGGTGGGTGGATATAGCAGCTGTTCTGGAGGCAGGATTGATGGGCACTGTTGATGGGTTAGGTGTAGGAATAAGTGCAAGGGCACACTTTTGTGTATGTGACCAAAGGCCAGCCACAGGGAAGAGAGAGCCCTGGCCTTGGACGATGTTCCCAGCCTGGGCCTGTAGCCTCCCAGCATAGCTTTGGGCTGGCTTTGTCCCCCAAGGACAAAGTGTGGAGCCCTCCATCTCAGACTGACCTGCGTTTTCCACTGAGGAGGAATGAGCACTTTACACATGTGCCATGCGTGTGTGTGTGTGTGTGTGTGTGTGTGTAGCTGAGGTTATAGTTGGAAAAGACATGGAGAGCAGAGCCAGGCTGGCTCTCATCTTTCCATAGAAGGGGCAGCCTTTAGCAAATCTGATTTAGTAGAAGACAAGTGACTGCACCCTGGATTCCTGATTTCTAGCATGTGGGTGGGGCATGTAGCAAAACAACTAACCATAATCCCGGGTGTTCTGTCCCCAGTGTCTAAGCATGGTCCCCAAGCAGGCCCCTCCAGCTGGACACCAAGTCTGGGTCATGGGCCAGAGGGGACCTGGTGGAACACTGCCCTCCACACCCTTGTGAGAGCCAATTAGAAAGGGGGAAGACAGATCTTCAAAAGCTTTCTGTGAAATACAAATCAACCTGGAGCTGGGCCTTGGTGACCTGCCTTAGAACACCAGGGGAAAGGAAGTGGACACAGATGGGACAAAAAAAATGTGGCCATGAAAGATGGCTCTAGTTTAGCTGGAGAGGGAAGGGGGCTGTACAAGGGATGGTGGCCCTGGACCCTGAGGACCCTACCCACTCCCCAGGCCTGCAGTCACCATGCCTCAACACGTTACCTCACCCCTGGCCTTCTTGACTTTGTAAGTGAGGAGGGAGGGAGAGAACTCTGGTCTGTGAGTCCACACCGGAGCCCACGTCCTGCAGTGGTGTTGCTCAGAGGAGGTGCACACACCGACTCAGAGGGGTCCTCACCAAGTGGCTTCAGGCAGGTCCCTTACCTTTCCTATCGTGACTTTACTAGTTTGCCAAGTGCAGTTAACAATAAGGCTGCTATGGGAACTGGACGAGTCAGCGTGAGTTAATGATTTAGAGTAGCCCCTGGCATATGGTCATCCCATAAACGTTAGCTGTGTTTTCTTCCGGAAACGCATCTTCTGCACCGATCTCTCTGCAGTATTGACTCCAGAAACAGCAGCTCAAGACTCCTGGGGCTGCCAGGATGACCAGAGTCGCGTCTCTCTCCTGCCCCCATGGAAACTTCATCCGAATGATCCCAGAGAGGCAGGGGTTTGAGCTACATAATAGAATTTGAGGGAGCACCCTGAGGTGCCTGGTTTCCATGGTTACCGCTGAGCTGCTGGGTTTAGATGTGACTGACACCCTTTGGACTAGGAGAGTTGATGGACACCACAGCCACCTGAAATGAAGCCGACCTGGAAACAAGATCAGCCACTGGGCAAAATGTCAAGCAGAAAGCCATCTGAAGAGCCAGCTCAAGCTCTCATCCCCTGATCGATGTTCTGGGGACTCATGAAGAAGAAGAATCTCTTCCCAGACTTGTTTTACTTCATCGGACCAAAGACTCATTAATTAACCATTAGTCTCATTAAAAAGAAGAGAATGATTTCCCAAGGCACCGGGACCCACTGCTCTCAGAACCAAGGACAGAAGCTTTCCGAGGGCTAGAAAGAGAAAGCAACTTCCTGACCCGGGCAGCAGGTCAGGGGCTCAGCAGTCTCCCTTCCTGACTGCATCTTAGAAGGCGGTCAGAACGGGAATGGTAACGGCACACAGATGAGTGCGGTCCGACGAATTCCGAGATGTCCAGGGGTAATGGCCATCTCATTCGTTCCAGGAGAAGCCAGCAGCACCGCGAATGCTGTGAACAGAAAACTGAGGCTCAAAGAAGTGGAATTTGTCCAAAGTGAACAAGCAGTGGGAAGGCTTGAGGCAGCGCTGCGGCTCCCAGCTGCCCAGGCAGCCTCCTCTCAGGTGTTTCAAATAAGAGAAGGAAAAAAGACGTTTTCTCCACAGATTCCCAGCCTCTGCAACCTAAAGGAGGCACTGTTTTGGAAAGAACAGGGAAACCACTATCCCCTACCTGCTCCCTGCCTGGGCTCCCCCTAGCATGCCAGACAGCTGCGGGAGTGACTTTCCTAAAACCCAGATCGCTTGCTCGTCTGGTGAGACCCTGAAAGGCTCCCATGGGCTTCAGAATCAAGTCCAGCCCTTAAGGCAAGGCGGTCATTAGCAGCTCCCACCTCCCCTACAGGCTTCATCCCCGCCTCACCCCCGACACACACACACACACACACACACACAAGAACACACGTGCATGCATGCGCACACACATGCATACGCGCACATACGCACTGCGCTCTGTGCATAAGCAGCTGCCGTCACCCCTGGTCACCCTCTCTCCTCCTCTTCTCCCTGATGTTCGGAGCAGATTGCACCCTGCCCTTCGCCCTGTCAGCTCTCTAACTCCAGGCAGGCTCCTCCCTCGCCTTCAGGCCTACCCAGGGCTCCTGCCTTGCTCCCTGAGCCCAGGACGAGCCGACTAGTGCTCCGCCACCTCTGAACCTACGCTTTGCGAAGCTACCTGCGAGCTCTGAGGGCGCAGTCTTAGCCGCACTCAGCGCCCCGTATGGTCAGTGCCGGAGTTACAGGTGCGTCGTCCTCTGAGCGAAGTAGTTCTCACTCTTCTTTAGTAGCTTAATTACATATATATGCGTATGTGACGTGTATGTGTGACATGTGTGTAACTATATATGTATCTCACTGTGCGCACGTCTATCTTGCTAACCCCAAGAGATGCAGAGCCAGCTGTTAACTCCTAGCACTGCACCCCTGCTTCATCAGACAGAAACAGCAGCAGCGGCCGGAGCCCGGGGCTGGTCCGAGGTTGGAAGCCCTTCCTGGCCGACTCCGGGGTTGGCGGAGTAGAGGTTCGAGGGCCTGAGAGGAGTAGGGGGAGGAGCGGTCTGTGTGAGCCTTGCTTCTGTGATGTGATCTTTGCATTCACTGATGTTGTTCATACACCTGCTCCCCAAGGGTGCTCTCTTAACAGAGACAAAGAGGAGGAGAAAGCAGAGAGAAGCTGCAGGAAACACGTGCCACTGCGATCTGCCCAGAGCACGCAGTCCCCCCTCGAGCCTGCACCCCGGAATTGGCAAGAAGCAGGAATGCTCATGAGCCTCTGTAACCCTAACCCTTCACGCCATGCTATATGTTAGGTTTTACAAAGCAGTTTTGCACTACTCATTTATTTCTCCCAGTATTGGGAAAAGTATGAAAACTCTTTTATCCTGCTTCATTTTGTCTTTAAGTAATGTTGTAAGCAGCACTGTACCCACAAACAACACAAAAACCACAGCCTGGACAGAGGCATGTCCGTGTCCATTTGGTGAGCTTCTCCCACCCCATCCACCATCCCATGCTCATCCCATAGTTGTATACAGAATGTATACATTCTGCTTATAGGAATACATTCTGTTTTAGTGTCCTAGCTTTATGAAGTGGGCATCATGTCATGTGAGCTTTTGGAGCCTTTTTAAAAAATGAATAAGGTGCACCCATAAAGCTGTTCCTTTTCCTACTAGATAACGCTGCCCTGCGTGACCACCTGTGCCCTCTCTGCCACAGCCTTCCCTCTCTGTGCCCCTGAGTTGTCCACCGTTGAACAGCCCGACTGTGAGCAACCTCATAAATGTGCACCCTTACTGTCTTCCACGGGGCTAATTCACACATTTATGTTAGTGCCTGGCCCCTGAAGGCACTGAGTTTGAGGTCTCTGTGATTTGTAAAGTCTATGATTTTAGACTTACAGAAGAATTACTGTAAAGTGGTTCCAAGAAAAAGAAAAGAAAAGAAAGAAGGAAAGAAAGAAAAGAACTTCCTAAAAGAATGCAGAACAAACTGACTTGAATGCCTTATAGATTTTTCATAAATTGTAAAACTTGATAAAATGGGGGCTGTGGATATTCGGCACGCAACAAGGTGAATTATAATCCAAGGACTTACCATCATTCTAGTGCAAGGGACAGGCGCAGTCAGGATGTACTTGAGAGAAATGGTTGTTGAAGTCATGCACTGCTGCGATGAATCCTCACACTGATCCTTGAATGTATATATATATTTTTTTTCATTTTATAGGCAGGGAAAATGAAGCATAGGAAAGATAACAGGCCTCCCAAGCTAACACATAGGAAGGCTGGGATTTGGACCAACAACTGAGTCTAAAACCCATGGACGCCTGTACATCATGGACTCCCAAACAGCACTAAATGCCTTCTTTCTTAAGGCCCTGCCCAGGTTTATGAAAAGCACCTGATCAACTCCTAGCAGCTCAGCAAATATCAATAGCAAGTACAGCACCCATTCTTGTTGTTTTGTCTATAAGGAAACTGAGATCTGGGGAAATTAGGGGGTTCAGCTCAGAGCGTGCGGTGAGGAAGTGAGGGTGCTGGAGTGTGAACACAGCCCTTCTCACACAAACACCACCTTCTCATCCCCAGCTCACCACACACCCAGCGGCTGGATTCATCTTAGAAACAGAAAGCCGACAATGGTCATATGGAAAAGCTGAAAGGAGAGGCACTGAGAGGTGGCGTCCTTAGTTCTCCTGGCTAGAGGCACAAGGCTCCTCACAGCCGGACTCAGAAGTTGATGGTCCCAGTGGAGTGTGTCGGGAGAAGAGAATGGCTTTCCCTCTGGATGTAAGCACTGAATTTCTGCACAGATATGAGCGCTGCACTCTGAGAGCAATCATGTCTTTTGGAAGCTGTTCAAACAGGAGAAAAGCTCCATGCCTCGGAGATGCACTGCCACTTCAGCCGAGGGAGAGTCTTAGGGGAAATCCAGCAAAGAACAACAACAAGATAAAGACCTGCTCCATGGAGTTGCCAGTGTGATGCCCTTCATCTCAAAGTAGGAGGTTTGGAACATTGGAAGAAGAAAGTACCTGACCGCTTTTTGGGAATAAGTTCGACTTTGAATTTTTCCAGTCCAAGTCAGCTTCCCTACCTGCTGGGCCCAGCTGAGAGTCCAACTGCAGAGGTCAGGTTCAGAATAATCCCCCAGGGAGCCAGCCCTGGTGCATTTGTAGGAATAACACCGATTTTGTATACACTGAGAAAGAGAGACCGGCCCCCAAAGTCAGATGTTGGAAATTGCCTCTACCCTGGACACCCCAGCCTGGTCCTAGCGGGGCCACTCAGCTGCCTTCCGGCATGGAGCTAGATGCAGGCGATGTAATGATAAGCGGAACAAACCTGGCACTGAAAGACTTGCGCTGTAGTAGAAACGCAACTTAGAAACAGGCAAACATCGTCAGAGCACTGTGTGCAGCGGCAGAAGGCAGATGAGAGGGTGATTAATACAAAAACCACACCAAAAAGGGGATGAAAGGGCAGAGCGTTGAGGACAAGTATAATAACCTGTTCCATCTATCTGGTCTCTAACATGTTCCTGGAGCTCTGTGACTGGAATTACCTTTTGACCAAAGAGGCAGAGTTGCAGACTCCTGTGTGGCAGAGAATCAACACTTCGATGTGTAGACCTGCACTTAGAAGGCATAAGACAAACTACAAATATATCACCTTGCAGGTATTCTTGCGGTTCACATCCCTTCTCCTTCAATGCATGAAGAAGACAGGTCTCCCAGCTTTCTCCAGCTCTACCTGGATCCCTGAATACCTCTAGGGACAGAAGCTGAACCAGTGCCCACAGCAGCAGTGTTCTCCTTTAGCTTTCTCCTTATTGTTCAGCAATAGCAGCAGCCCCTTCTGCCGTCTAGCCATCCTCAGGATTGCACAATATCTCTATATCTGTGGCCATCAGACTTCCAGACCCAACTGCCTCTGCTGTCTTTTCCAGGAACACTCAGGCTTATATTGTTCCCGAGTAATAGAGAAGAAAAGTGTGTGTGTTTTGGGGGTAGAACTGGCCTCACCTGGCCCCAGGCAATTTTAGTGTCTTGACTCTTTTGCCCCCCTGCCTCCCAGAAAAGTCAAACAAAGCAATTCATGTCATCCTGGTCTGTCCTTTTCCCCGCACTATATAAAGCCAGCTACAGATGGCACGCATGGATTGATGCTCCAAATCTCCTTGGTGCCCACTGCCTTCCATCAAGCTGGTTCCTAAATCTGTGGATGCAGCAGACCTCGGAAGAGGGAGCGGAGTGGTCACACAGCATGCGCCTTGGCACGCTGGTGCCTGGGCTGTGCCAGGGCAGCAATGCTTGGAGTCTCACCCGCTCCCAAGCAGCACTTGGGATGGCATCTGGTTGCCCCACTGCCCGTGTGATGGAGCTGATGCGGAAAGCCAAGTTTGTCTCTTCAGGGCACCCTGGGCAGTAGGTAAAGAGATCCATGAGAAAGCAGAGAGAAAGGAGAGGGGAAGCAATCAGAGGAGGAGTTGAGCAGTCTGGAGGAAACAACCTCAGACACTTCCTTCTGTCCTAGCTTGTTTTCCTGCCCCAGCTCCCTGGGGGGAGACGTGACAGACCTTTCTGCCTTGGGAGCAGCAGTGCTGCTATGGATGCTGGTCAGTATCCTGTCTCAGTCACCCCACATTCCGTGGGAGACCCCTTAACTACAATCCTACTCACAGACGGGTACTTGGTGTGTGGAGTGGGGGAGAAAATGCTTTGATTCATGTTCCCATTTGGTCTTCAGGCAGAACGAAGGGCTGGTATTAGTTCCCTCATTTTTCAGACACACAACCAGAGACACTAAAGAAATTGCCAAGATCACACAGCTCTAAAAGGATGAAGCCTGGATTCAAACCCAGGTGTATAGAACGTCAAAGCTTTTGTCACTAAAGCATCTCCTCACCCTCAACTAGCTGTCATAACAGAGCAGATGTGCTTACCTGAAGCTCTACCTCAGAGACATTTACATTTTAATGGCCTGTCTCTTAACAAAGCTTCAATGCGCAAAGAAATGAATTGCTTGTAATGCTGTGAGGGGCACTGTAATAGGTCACAGAGGAAATACAAGGGGTCAGGGGTGTCTCAAATAACAGTGTCTGTCTCAGCTCTGTATAATGAAGCCCCATCATCTGAAGGAAGGCTGAAGCCTCTGCTCTGCACTGATTCCGACAGAAGCTGTGCTTACTGGGGATTGAAACAGAGAGAAATTGTATTTGGATATAGGAAAGCCTTCCCAGTAGGGGAGCCTGTGAAGTTTGATAGATGACTACTGCACACACACACACACACACACACACACACATGGATGCACACACGCTCGCACATGCACACACTCAGGTATTATACTCCAGTCTAAGAAGGGCTCAGTCCTGCCTGGTCACAGAGAGGTGAGTCAGTGATTTCCCATCCTGGATCCACTTGGAACCCTTGACCTTAACTTGAAGTATCTCATTTTATTTTCCGAGACGTCCTAAAAACCCACAAGTAGTTGACATTTTCTGTCCTTGAAACATTTTTCTTCACATTCTCTGAAGAAAAATAAAAGAGTGCTCTCTCCCAGATCGAGTCCCAGGCCAGTTGTCCAGCCAGCAGAATTCAGGGTCCCACTGCCACTGTCCTCGTGATGTCCAGATCTTTCCGAGGGGCTCTGCAGTCACAGCCCAAGGTGACCGCCTGTCCTCCTGCACCAGCCCCTACAGGAAATCACTTCCGGACAAGAGACCAAGTGCAACACCTGGGACACAAGCGGCGGATCCCAGGGCCTTCGTGTGTCTTTTCTCTACCTCTCGCTGGGTAGAGTACCCGTCTCCAATTCCGGGCCACCAAGGGTTAGGGGGCCTCACATTCTCAGAAGGCTCCTACGCAACAGGAGAGGACAGATAGCTCTGCATGGAGAAGACCCGGTCACATTCAGTCCCCAGCCAGGATCTCAGCACATGCAATCAAGAATGGATAGGCAGACAGAGCCAGAGGCAAGGCAGCCACTCTAGGAAATCAAATTCAGAGAGCACAGGGATGGATGGAGACCTAGCTAAGCCAGCATCCCCTTTCTGGGGCTGAAGCCCCGAGCATTCTCACTCAGCCCATCACAACGATAAGTGCTCTGACACTTTCACAATTGGCTCCTAGCGCCACAAGGCATGTTGCCCGGGTCCTGTGCACCTAAGAAAGGGTGCTCAAACCATGGGGTGCTGGGAATGCAGCAGAGTCCCACGTCAGGGCCCTCTCGCCCCTCTGCAGTCCACTGCCCCACCTCTCTGGCTCGCTCCTCACTGCCTGTGGTCCCGCCTCATGCTGCTCCAGCCCAAATTACCTCCTCCCGGTCTCTCTCTCCCAGAGCCTTCACCCTGGCTGTCCAGGGTAGGCATAAAATTTCCCCAGAAATTCCCCGTCTCACGCCCCGACTGCATCGTCCGTGTTCGCGTTGTGCCACATCGTCCGGCACACTCCCCAGACTCCCTCTGCCCCAGGCTATTTTTGTTTTTTCCCTAGCTCGCATGCAGTTCTGTGCCTTGCTATCTAATCTATTTGCTTATGGTATCTACTGTTTGTTTTTCTCCCTGCTAGATGTAAAATATATGACAGCAGAGAATTTTTCAGGTTTTTTTTTCATTAATGTATCTCAAAGGTCTAGGATAATGCTACTTAATAGACACTGGAGAAGTGCAGGCTGGGAGAGGGCCGAATGGGGAGACGCATGCCTCTAACAGTGGAATGTCAGGCACCGCGACAGCCGGACACCTGCCTCTCCTGCACGCGCTGGCCGCCCACGCCAGCGCATGCAGAACAGGCCGCGAGCCTCCCGGGTCCTCACAGCCTCGGCCCTCAGCCTGTGTAGATCTGTTTCCTGTGCACACGTCTCACCCTGCACCCAGACTTGCAGTGAGGCCTCCTCGCTTTTGCCTCCCGAGTCACTTCCCATTGTAGAGTCCAGGTACGCTGACCCTTCAACTTGCTTCCGGGCCTGCAGGCTGGGGTTGTGCCTGAGCGCGGGAGCCTCCGTGAGGACTGCAGCCCCCTGCTTGGTGCTCGGGGGCCCTTCCAGACAGCATGACCCTAGGCACAAATAAAACCTCTAAGTGCCCTCCTCCTCTGCTCCCAGTAATGCCTGAGTACATTCAAGTCGATAGCAACAGCTCTCCCTCTACCAGGAAACAAGGCTAATAAAGACCATGACCTGTAATTACGCCTCTCTTTGTTCTGAATGTCAGATCTAACCTTGGATTTGTACATCAATATGACAAGAGCAATACATGCAAAAATCAGAAGCCACCACAATGAGAAACTGTCCCCAAATTGCACATCTGTTTTACAGAAAATCTCTCCCTCTCTAACTCTTTCTGACAGCAAAAATCAAACGATGCTGTACCTTCTAGCAGCAGCTCAAGCTCGAGGCTGGGCAGTCATTTTTTAGCGTGTCATCAGCCACGCTGCCAACTGTGCAGCATGGACACCCCGGGCCCCCACACCAGGTGGGGCTGACGTGTGTGAGTGCTGGCCACGCCTCACCAGCACATTGTGGCTGCAGATTTCAGTGTGGACCTTAATCACACACCACTCCCATACACACTAACCATCCCCCACTGTGTAGGACATGACCCTATCTTTCCACACCATAAATAAAACTAACGTGAACAGGCACTTTGCAGACTCAAGAACACATGCTTGTCCATAACCCAGCTTCCCCCCATCTGGCTCATGTTGTGAAAGCCAAAACTACAATGGGAAACATCTTGGGAAGTAAAAAGCTGGAAGGACTCGGGCTGGGTGGAGAGCATGGGGTGTGGAAAAAGTGGGTCTAAAAGGGCCGAGGTCCAAGGCTAGGAGGAACTGAGGAGATGCAGTAGTGTTGCCCACATTTTATGGCATGGAAGCTAAAACTACAGGTGACTGAAAGCGCAGAGAGAGACAGAGGCTGTAATTTTCCTGGCCTCCTCACTCTGGTGCCATCTACCTGGGACATCTCGTCCCCGTCCCGCTGTGCACTCCCCCACTGCACCTGTTGCACTGTCTCACAGCTGTCCTGTCTCTCTCTCCTCTGAGGGCCTCCTCAGGGCAAGGCCACATCTCCCTCCGCTCCATTCCCCCAGATCTTAGCACAGTGCTCGATGTGGAAATTCGCAGTGAAGATATCTCATTGTGAGGTGTGGCACCCGTGACAGTTATGCCACGAGAAGAGGACACGCCTCCCAGTCCACATCCTGGCCCGTGGCGTCCTCACAGGGTCCCCACGCCCAGGGAGAACTCATGTGTGTGCTCCCCCACTGGCAGCAACAATCCGCCAGGAGGCTAGAAGCAGAGTCTGGGTTCGGGTGGGGGAAGGCGCGGGACCACCACAGCCATGGGGCGAGGATGATTCCCAGGGCAATGGTGACAACAAACAATGTTCATGAAAGCCACACACGTGTGCACACCCAGAACCACCAGGTACAGTCACCCGGTCACACCTTTGCATTTTCTTAGCATCAGTGCTTCATGCTCTTTGATATTTGCCTTCAAACTCCACCCCCAATTCCAGCCTCTGCTACAGGGTCAGGGAGCTCAGTGCATAGCAGCTGGGGACTTGAAATGGAGACAGCCTATGCTGCTGAGCAGACCACGAGAGGGTGAGGACGGGCGCTGTATCTAAGAGTGTGGGGGCCACAGCATGGGGCTACGAGTGCCAAAATGCTTGTTTCAGCAGGACCTCCCTGCGGCGGCTTCTCAGGGGTGACCGCTCTGGCCAGGGCTCCATGGCTCTCCAGTGACCTGTGCCTGCATCTCAGGAAGTCACCACTGCAGAGTAAATGGTGCTCATTCTGTAACTGATGGCGTGGCAGGCCACAGCCACTGCACACCTGGGCCCGGTGAGTGTGCAGGGGCTCCTGAGGCCTCGAGGCCAAGCTCTAGCCAAGCCCCGATCCCTGACAGTGCCCATGTGGCCGCCCCAGGTCCACCGCACACGGCCTGCTCCACCTACCTGCACTCCGTGGTGGGATCTGTGCTCACGTCATCATCCTCAAGTCCGCGGAGATGCGTGCTCCTCAGGAATGCATTTGTCTCCTTGACCACATGTGACACTGACCATACTTGGGTTCCCGCTAAACAACCCTCACCCCCCGACCTAGCTCCGTGCATCACTGCCTGGCGCCACTGGGACCCAGTGAAATTGGGAAAACTTAAATGAAGAATGGTGTTGCTGTCCTCACCCTCTGAAGGAGACACAGCCTACATGGCCAGCTGGTCACGAGGTTGTCCCCAGCCTGGAATCTCTGGCTGCCCAGGGTCGAAGAGGGGCAGAAACTGCAAAGTCAGGGGAGGTGAGGCTCTGTTCTTCTTGATTCTGGGTTATCCGGTACTAGAGAGTATTGCCATGACAAAATACATAATCTGATAGTTACAAAGAACATACTTTCAAAAATATAAAAATTAGACTTATGGTTTAACAGGTACTTCCGAGACCTAAAGAAGCATTTAAAACTGGGACTGTTGGTAAAAACCCTTTGGCACAGGGTCACTCTCAGTGCCCTTCTACAGCAAATGCAGAGCACAGAGCTCAGGGTGGATTCATTAACACAAATCACCAGTGCAACGATCGCCAACCCATGGTCCAAGCACAAGCAGGACACCCGGCGCTCTGCACTTGAACCGCTTTGAGAACTTCTGGAGCTAAGCTGGTGGTTTGGAGGTCTCTGTGTCCTGAATTCAAAGGGCAGACTCAGCCACTCCCAAAGAGTTTTCCTCAGGAATTTACCTATCTCTTTTGTGTGTGTGTGTGTGTATGTGTGCACACGCACAAGTTAGATCAGGGTAAAGTAACCATTTCCCCTTAATACCTAAGAATTGCTTCATGTAGAGTCCACAAAGATACCCAGTATGCACAGCACACATTCCCCTCTCTCTCTGACACACACACACACACACACACACACACACACACACACACTCGCACAAAGGACAGGGATGTAAAAGCAGGTTCCATTTGGTTGTAGCTCCTAGGGGGGATGCAGAATGGAACAGAATTTGCATAGTATGCCAGACAAGCCCTCCGGCCCCTGAAACTTCACACCTGTCTCCTGCCAGGACCCAAAGTGCCATCTGTTTCCCTGGGAAAGCCAGACACAAGGCCCCTTCTTTATGGCTTTGGTAGATGAGGAGAAAACCTGGCATGGGGGGCTTTAATTGCTCAAAAATAACTCTGTGGTATGTAATGGAGTTTCATGAAGATCTGAGGAAAAAATCCTTGGCAGGATCTTTTTCACTCAGGATGATGGTTGGGGCATGCAAAAGGGAAACTATTTAAGGACTCAACCTAGTCCCAAATTATTTCCACTGCCAGGAACTCTACACAGTGTGGCAGAAAGTTCCTCAAAGAAAGGAGTGTGAAGCTTCCAGGAATAATGCTGGTTTTTCATCTCCTCCAACGTGAGTCAATCTCTCTCTCTCTCTCTCTCTCTCTCTCTCTCTCTC
>NW_022900923.1:45704229-45732464 GCF_012274545.1 Fukomys damarensis | reverse complement strand
CACCGTGAGTCACTCTCTCTCTCTCTCTCTCTCTCTCTCTCTCTCTCTCCCTCCCTCCCCACCCTCCACCCCACAGTACTGCAGGCCAAACCCAAAGCCTGACAAGTGCTTGGCAAGTGCTCTACCACTGAGCGACATCTACACCTGCCCAGGCCAATCCCAGACTTGCAAACCTCCTGCCTCCATCTCCTAAGATGCAGGTGTGCACAGCCTCCTGAAAACTTGTACCGCCTCACGTAAATAACGTCACTCATTAGTGCTGCTTTTAAATTAACTGTCTCCAGTTAGGGAAGGAGAAGGAGATCCCTGCTTTTGAGGCTATACTGCAGCATCTGAGCCAATACCTGTGGCCTACAGTGAGGGGCAGGGAGGAGCAGAGGGGAGATACACAGGATGGCCCCGGGCAGAAGGGCAGAGGCAGTCGTGTGTCGAGACTGGCATTACTGACATTTTGGGCCACTGGGCGACTCTTGCATGGCAAGATATGAGCTCCACCAGCTGGATGCTGTGGCCCAATCCCACCCCGTGGGTAACAACCCAAAATACCTTCAGACGGGTCACAGTGTGCCTGTGTGGAGAAAAACAAAACCACCTCCGCTGAGAGCTGCTGGACTTACTGAGCTTCATTGAAGTCAGGGATGGCAGAGGGTTCTGACACCGCAGTGACCACAGGGCATTGTGCTCTCACCCAGGAGTCTGGATCTCCCAGGGGCACCGCCACCCCCACCTCCCAGCCGAGCCGTCTGAGGTGAGGCCGGTTCCTGGCACACGGGCCATCAGATAGCGGCGAATCCCTCTGCTTTCCCAGCCCCGGCTCCCTGTGCCAAGCCCTGCGTGTGTGTCAGTGGCAGGGCAGGAGGGGTCTTCAGAAAACTCATAAAATAAATGACTGTATAAATGGAACGTCTTGTCTACAGAATGCAGAGATAAGATAAATCATTTGGAGTCCTGGGAAAATTATCTCCACCACCCTGCCCGGGTTTCTCCGTTCAGCCAGAAAACACTTTAATTTATCTTCTGAAATTTTTCATCCACTGGAAGAACATTAAGTATTTCTTCTCATTCTTCTTCTTTTCTTAATACTCCCCTCTTTACAAAGGTGGGTTGGCTCCCGACTCATTGGAATAAAAGCTTCATTAGCCTCGGGGCGCGTAAGGATTGTGGGGTTGGCCTGGGTCGGGGCCAGGCAGAAGGGTAAAGACACCTGACACTCATTCATCACGGCGTCAGGGGCCATATGCATTTCATTAAGGAGGAGGCCCCATCAGGCCCAGGACAGGGTGGGAATCCCATGCTGGAGCCCCAGCCTTGTGTCTCAAATTAACCCCCAGCCAACACCCACAGAGCTCATAAACACTGCCCTGTATCTGTGCCAGGGAGCTCCCCTGCTAGCCCAAGCCCACACTCTCCCTACATGAGTTCCAGGCCAGGCCTGTCGTCCTGCCTCAGACTCCCAGAGTGCTAGGGTTACAGGTATGCACCACACCTGCCGACACCCGGGCTTCTCTCCTTTCCCATCACACACATGCTCCTGCTCCCCCACAATGCCCACTCAGAACGCACCCCCCCCAGCTGAGGCTATTACTTGCAAACACGGGTCCAGGAAACCCACCCTCAGCCCCAGGCTGTGGCCTTTCCTCGCCCCCAGTAGCCGCCATGTGGTTGCCTTCAGAGGTCTGACTTCCCCAGCCTGCTAACAAGCAGCAACCTGGATTGGATGACTGGAAAGCAGTGGTGTGATCTTGGTGATGAAATACATTCTCTTTGGAGTCATTAGGATCTTGCTAGATTCAACTTAAAGCGCATTAGCTGCACCAGCATCCTCTTCTAATAATCGAAGACAACCAGAAATGTGTGCAGCTTCATTCTGTGTTCTCGGACAGCCTGACACCGCGGCCCCACTGTGTGGCTGCTCTCGGCCACAGCGGACTAAAGCCAGCGTCCACGCCCTCTGATGGTCTTCGGGCTCCCACACCCAGGAGTTGCCCCTTCTTTGTGTTTTTTGCATATTTGATGCTAAGGTGGAGCCGGGGGTAGGTGAGGAAGCAAGGCATCTTAGCCCACTGACAGCCCTCAACTGACGACAGAAATATATCTCAGGGAGAGGCAGGAAGAAGAGCAGGGACGCACACTAGGAAACAAAGTCCCCTGAGGCCAGGCGAGAACCTGCTGGAAACGACAAGCTGAGGAGGAGGCTGTGGAGGAGGAGCCACTTTGTCCAGAGAGGCCAGAGAGCACCCGGAAGTTTCCCTTTTCCAAAGGCCTGTGGGGACATCATGTGTTGTTTGCAGCGCAGCTGTACCCACAGTAAGGAAAACAAGGGAGCGGCCAAGGGTCATCCGGTGGCGACTCCTCTGACAGGGAGGTCTGCAAGGTTAGGAGACCATGGTCCTCTGTTCAGGGGAGACAATGCTGAGCTAGCCAGCGGGATGAGTTCTGAGGGTGTTGCTAACTCCAGAAAACTATCCAAGTCGCAGGGGCCTCCAGCCGGGCAGAGCTCAGCAGCGGAGCCTTGTTGCGGTGCAGGTGAGCGAGGGTGGGGAAGGGTAGGGCTGGCGGGTGTGAGCCTGGTTCTCCTGCAGGTTAAATGCCTGACGGGCTGGTGTGGTCCGCCAGGTCCCGGTGGATGTGTGGATGACACAGCTTTATTCTCATAGTCTTGTCGATGGTCGTGTGTGTGTAAGATTGGGTACACTTGCGCCTCCTTGGCCATCTGCCCCACAGGAAGGTTTCCAGAGATATTTCCATGGATCTCCGAGCGTCAGTGGTGAGAGTGCAGGCAGACTGAGGGGCCAGGAGGGTGTCCGCTCCTGTCTGGGCCTCCCCGTGAGATCGGGAACTCTGCTATCTGACGTCCACACACCCCTCTCTCCGGCTCAGAGCCTCGCCTGACTCTGAGGCAGCTCCTCGCAGGCACCCTTCGCACACCCCGCTCTCTCTCCCCTCCCCTCCCGTCCGCCTGCTCCCTGCGCTCCTCCCCCTCTGGTTTCTTCGATTTCAATGAGTTCATTGGCATGACGAATGTTGCCAAAGCCAATAATCCCGAGTCTCACTGTCTGGGGATGGATTTCACAGTGGGAAGGGAGACGGGGCCTCGGACCACATTCCCACTGTGGCTTTCTGCCTCTGCCCGAGGTGGTGGCAGGCTGCCAGGGACCTGGTTCACTTGGGTTCCCAGTCAAGGCTGAACCCGCAGCCCTGTACGCAGACAAGGAGGACATTCTTGGGATGGCAGAGGTCTCGCCTGGAGCTGCAGGTCAGGAGGGAGGTACTCCTATGTTCCCCAAGCAGCTTCTGAACAAATTCCACGCCTGCCCGTACCACCCGCACCGTCAGAATGCCAGCCCTCCGCACATTCACACACCGGGCCTGGCGGACAGACAGGCGGGCTCGGCCCAAGGCTCATGCGAGATTAGAAAGGGTCAGCAAGGGGTCTGCTAAGCAAGGGAGGGAGAGGCCTGCTTTCCACTGCACGTCGCACACATGCACACACACGAAAAACGGCAGAATGTGATCTAGTCACAAGAAGATGGGTTTGTTGTAGGCAGAGCCTCAAACTTTTATTTCAAAGGAGCTGAGGAGGTCTCCCTCCCAATGAATGTAATGTGTGACTCTTCCGGAACTTCTGTCCTTCCTCGAGCACACACACACACACACACACACACACACACACACACACACACACACACACACACACACACACACACACACACACACACACACACGTGCATGCTCAGCATAGCCGACTCCCCTCCAGGGTGCCTCAGCTGACAGAATTTTCTATTTGCAATGAAAATCAACTTTGGAAAACAAACGTCACAGTGAGCAACTTCTTTTCTGGCTGCCCCAAGATTGATCTGGTCCATAGGATGCCCCAGATCATTGCGTGCGGTAATTTCATTCTGTTTATGATCTATCTCTTATACGATCAATATGACAAATGCACCCAGGAGCAAAGTGGGTTTCGCCCGGCGCCACCAGGGTGAGGAGCGGAGGGGAGCACTGGGCCGCAGAGCCTGTGTCTCCTGAAGCAGAAAAGCAATTCAGTGAGACTGAAGGCTCCAGATGGACGGTGCGTCCTCCGTGATACCAGCAGATGATTGGACTGCCTCTCACCCAGTGGCTGGGTGGGGGTCCTGGATCCCAGCTTCCTCCTGGGAACCCATTAGCCCAGGAAGTGGGGGTGGGCCAGGCTCCCTCTTCCCGGCACACCCGTGCCTCTAAGAGTGCGGGTTTGAAAAGAAGGTAAGGAAATCAGCCATCAGCCAGCAGGAGCCACAGGGAGCGAGGGGCACCCCGGCTGGGCCCCAGCCTTGTCCACCGCCCCACTGCAGCATTGCCAGTCTCTCACGCCAGGCTCTGCGCCACACTTCTGAGCACCCTTGGTCCAGCCACGGAATACCCCACGTGGAAGTTTCATCTGTGACCGGGGTCCACTCTGCCTCTCCTACCGCTGCCCCTAAGAAGTACTTGAAGGAGGGCAAGAGCGGAACTGACGTAAATAACGTCTAAAAGCTGTGGGTGTCAGGAAGGCGCCAAAGCTGGGTCATCACCGGGGTGCTTCCGCCTCTTCCATCCATCCCTTCTGGGAATTCCTGTCCCACCCTGGGCCTCAGTTTCCCCAAGGAACAAAAGGCAGGTGGGTAATTTCTAAGGGCTCTTTCCGAGCCGGCATGGGGATGCAGCAATCCAGCATGATCCGAGCTTGGAAGGGAAGTAAAGTAGAGCTAGACTGGAGAGCAGAAGGACATCCTCACTCGGGCCTGCGGGACCGGGTCTGCCCTCTCCTCCTCCCATCTACGTCCAGAGGACACAGCCCACGGGGGGCCTGCCTGGCCCGCTGCTACCCCACTGCCGAGGTTTCTAGTGTCCTTTCAGGAAATTAAACTTGAAGCTGCTCAGCCCTGCCAGTTGCTTGGTCCCTTGCAGATCCTTCCCCTGCCGAGGTCCCCGGGAAGGGGACGGTGTGAAGAGGCTGTGCTGGGCACTGTTGGGCAGGATGGACACGGCCCCTCTCCGACTGGAGACTCCTCCCCTCCTGCAGGGAGCCTGGTCCTGGAAGAGAAGAGCCCAGGCCCTTCCGTTTTCTCACCCAGTGGCGGAGGCCGCGGTGAGGCCCTCCCTGAGAACTGCCATCACATGGCCATGCTCTAAGTGGCCTGAACTGTGGCCTACCCGATGACCACGCTGTCATGTGAGAAAGGTCAGCACCACGGCCTGGACACTTCCCATCTGCAGAGCGAGGGGATTCTTCTCTCACTGTGTGTCAGGTCTGCGGAGGCCTTGTCACAGCCTGAACTCGAGATGACCTTTCATTCAGTAGATTTTCACCTGTTGCACAGAAGAATCCCGAGTAACTAAAACAGCTCCTCCTTTTCTCCATAGCCGAGGTGACTGAAGCTGTTCAAGCCGGGAAAGTTGGAAAGGAGAAGAACCCGGGCTTGGCCGGCATGGAAGGGCCCTTCGAAGGTTGGAAGAGGACAGTGTGAGGCTGATCGTGCACCATTGAAAGAAATCAAACTTCAAAACATGGGATCTGCTTATTTTAGTCAAAGATTTTTCACCTCCTCTCCGTCCAAATGTCTTAGCAAGTATGAATTCAGAAGGGAACGCAGAGGGACGTGAAGGATTAGAGGGTGAAGCCCAGCCTCCTGAGCCTCATAAAATGAGGGGAGACAGAGCACTGGGCTTCCTTATCAGTGACCCCAGGGTCTCCAGCAAAGCAAAACAATATTATGGGCTTGGAAACCAAAAAGGGAGACATGTCCATCCGCTGCCTTTCCGGTTCATTTTCTGTTGACTTTACTTCAGCTTCTTTGGGTTCTCAGCCTTGAAAATGTTTCTGACTCACTCCTTGCCCACAGCCTGGGCTGCTCTTCTTTTGTGGGTAATGAGTTCAAGTCCCACAGCCAGCCAGAACCTGCTTCCTAGGCTTTTGGGGAAAGTCCCGGGAGCATTTCTGCCAGGGCCACTTGGCTGAGGGTTCTCACCAAGCACCAAACAACCTCAGCTGCAGCCTCTGCCAAACGTGCTCGGCCATTCCAGAATAAGTCACATACCAAGGATCAATGGGCACTTTCCAGTGGGAAGACTTCCAGAATCACCAAAGACTCGAATTACCTTTCTATAATTGGAAAAAACCTACCAAATAGCAGAGAAGTGATCTCGGTTTCTCTCTGGCTTGCCAACTGAGACGCCGTGTGCTCCTAATCCAAAGCGTGTCGTGAGGCCCGTTCCTACTGAGCGCAGCCCCCGTAATTGGAAGCAGCCCCGCATTGCCTTTGGTCTTGGTGTTTTCATCACTGGGCTGCTAGAGCTGAGACTTACATTTCGCCAAAGAAAACTTTCCTTTGAAACTTCCATCTAATCCAAACAGAGAGTTGGAATTGACTCTTGGCAGCTCCAAAGATGGTTCTGAGTTATGGAAAACAAAGTGTATGTGTCCTCAGCCTGCGAGGCTGTCCCCAGTTCAAACATGGCAGCCTCGCACATAAACCCTTCTTCCCACCGGTGAGGTGACAAAGCCAGGGCACTGGTGACAGTGGTGGAGCTGCCTCGTTCCTCTGAGCATGTGTGCCACGAGAACAAGGGGGGCTATGAGGAAGGAGCAGAGCCTGAGTGCAGAGCCCCCCATTATATTCTTCAAGCGGAGGCCTTCTCCAGCCAGCTCTTGGTAAGGCTGCAGTTTTGGAGAGATTAGGCACAACAGGCTGTAACTACACTGTTAGGAACTAGACATTTTCAGGCACTCTCCGTCTCCCTGGGGAGGGCAGGGGTCTTCATGGAGAGAATTGTGTTCATAGCCAGAAGCGGATAAGAACATTTTGCCAGCATCCCAACCAGTGGTCTGGCCTGGTGAATGGAAGGCCTGCTGTCCACGGGCAGGGCAGGGCTGGGCAGAGGGAGAAGGGCCTCTCCTGAGGGACACCGACTCTGGGACTTGCCTCCCAGGCCCCGGCGTGCAAGCTTCCTGTGCTCCCTCAGCCCAGGCGTCTGCTCTCCCGGTTGCCTTGCAGCCCCGGCAGCACACCTGCAGGGAGTCACTGTCCTGGGGAGAGAAAACTCCTGGGGACACAGACTCGGAACGGGATTCGGCCTTGGGGTCCATGCAGGCAGGTCACCAGTCTCAGGCATGGATGCTGCGTGGCAGTGTGTGCCCTGGGGCAGGGGTCTCCACAGCAGTTCGGCTGCAGCTTCGACTGTAGCTGCACAGGGCCCGAAGGTCCCCAGGGGCTGCCGCAGACATCCGAGAAGGCTCGTCCTCAGGGATGAGTCCGGTTCCCTTCTGCTGCTGGAGTTAGAGCCCTGCTCCAGCCGTGCTCCTGGGCAGCTGTGGACAGGGGCCTTGGCCTGTTGGTTGGCTTTGTTCCACATCTGCAAACAGTGAACCTGACTACTTCTCTCGGTGTTTGTGAGTTAAAGTGAGCAAGATGCCTACAAAATGGCTTGGAAAGTCCGTCCTGCCTTCGGTCCTCGTTGTGTAAAAAGTATGTCTTTCTATAAATAACTACACATAGAAAAGCACTAACAATTAGTGTAATGAGCACTCGTGCATCTAAATAGTGTCACAGGCACCTAACACCAACAACAGTCAACTTGTGGTCATTCTTCATAACCCACTCACTTGACTCACACACCCAATTATTTTGAAGTAAATCATATTTAATCTTTTAGTATTGATTTAGGGACTCTTTAAAATTAACCACAGTAACATTTGATTACATCCCCCAATATATCAGCATTAATAATGCCAAATCTCTCTCTCTCTCTCTCTCTCTCTCTCTCTCTTCCCCCTCCTGTCAAATATGTGATGGAAAAACATCTACATGTTGTAGTGCATTGCTGGGTCTTTTACATCTCTCCACAGGCATCTCCTTCAATTGCTATTTTTTACTATCTTCCCCCTTGTGACTTTTTATTTAACTGAGGCACTCGCACAGTTTCCAGTCATTTGTATTTTGATGATCTGAGGCCATCTGACGTATTTTTCTGCCATCCTGTATTTCCTGTAGAAAAGAGGCTTGATGGATTCGATTTCAATACTTGGATGAGACTGCCTGGTGGTTATGGCCTGTGTTTGCATCGTCGGTGATCCTGGGTCTGGTTGGTTGTGTGTTTGGCTGTGTTAGCGGTCTCAGTGGTCATTGCCTAAATGTAGCTGCTCACAGTGGGGCTGCCTGCTGAGGAACCTACTATAATACCCAGGCACATTTTCATTTCAGATGAGCCATAAACAAGTCTATGTAAGTCCACCCAAAACAGCTCATGAGAAATGCCTATGCTCATCACCCCTTTGCTGTTTATCTGAAACACAAATCTAACCATGAGCCCATGTGTCTTTATAGCTATCCTGGCAACCTCGTTAGGAAGAGCAAAACGGTGACATTTTCATCCTATTCTTTACTTCTGTAGCTGTAATATTTTTATAAAGAGGAGCTTCCCCTCGTCTATTTCATAGTCCTGCAATATAGGTCATGTAAAAGAAGCAGGGTGAATCTTAATTTTTTCCTTTACTTAATCTGTTTTTAAGATAACGAGATAGTTCCTTCAATGACCAGTAGAGATATCATTATGAACTCACGATGTAAATGGATTTGCTTGAATTCTAGTCTGTCGCGGTTATTATCCTTCCTAACGCTCCAATTATCCCATATCTGCACAGTGAGAGCGATTCTGGTGGGCCTCAGGGTCCTTTGCAAATGACACGAGTAACATCCAATATTTAGTTTACTTTCTGATATAACACATTTTCCCAGATTTTTCTTGTGTATTTCATCCCTTAAATCTGGAATCAGATATTTTTTTCAGGAAACCCTGTTTCCTTTTAAGAGAAAATTATATTTAGAAAGCATAGTCTGAGAGCTAAGAGGCTCTGTGTTACTGAATCATTTGTTACTTTTATTTCCTTTTGATAGATCACTCAACATGGACCCTTTTGGAAGACAGAATAGATCACAGGGCCCTAGTGATGCTTCCTATACAAATGCAGAACAGCAAGTTTGCCTTCACCTCAACCTCACATCTTTACCAGTTTTCTGCCATGAAGAAAACCCCTGTTCTCCATGACTTCTTTATAATCACTCACATAGGACACACAGCTATAAAATTATACACATATGTGTGTGTGTGTGTGTGTGTGTATAGTGTATCACGATTCAGATACATTACAACTTCAGAAGAGCGATACCAACACTACTACTAACAATATGATCACTAAAGATGATTCAAGGGTGTTTTTCTACTTAAATTCCTTTATTGGTACATTTTAGGTATGCAACTCATTTACACTTATCATTGGGATCTTCTACCTCTACATAATCTATCTTGGTTCTTATTTTTTCCCCATTCCCCAGCCCTCCCTTTGACTCCTCCACCCCTCTCTATTGACAGTGACCTTGTTTCCATTTTTCCTTTTCACATTATTTTTCCTTTCCCTTCTTTCCTTTCCCCTATCCCTCCCACTTCCCCTACCCCTTTGGACCTTTTTTTCCTATTTCACAATATAAATTACTCATGTTAATCCTTATTTACACTTTCAATTTCTTACACCAGAGAAACTTCAGTATTTACACATCTGTGTCCTATTTATTTCACTTAAGAGTATGGCCTCAATGTGCAACCATTTAGTTATAAATGTCTCTAGTTTCTTGTTCTTTATGGCTGAGTAGTACTACATTTTATTTTTTAAAACTCACATCTTCTTTATCCAGTCTCCAGGTGATGGGCACTTGGGATATTTCCAAGTTTTAGCTATTACAAACTTTGCTGCTATAAACATGGGTGTGCATATGTCACTGTGGTATGATGCTTTTAATTCTTTGGGGCAGATATGCAGAGGAATAGCTGAGTCAAATGGAACCTCTAATCCTAGTTTTTAAGGTATCTCCATATTGATTTCCACAGTGATTGCACCAGTCTGCACTCTTACCAACAATAGAGAAGGGTTCCTTTCTCCCCACAAACCTGCTAGCATTTGTTATTGGTTGATTTCTGGATAGCAGCCATTTTTTCTGAAGTGAGGTAGAATCTCAGTGTTGTTTTCATCTGCATCTCTTGAATGACCAATGATGTTGAACATTTTTTCATAGGTTTATTTGTTGCTTTTACTTCTCTGTCTGAAAAATGTCTGTTCATTTCAGATGCCCATTTTTGAATTTATATTTGGGGGGTCTGACTTTTTTAACTTCTTTATATATTCTAGATGGTAGTCCTTTGTCTGAGGTACAGCTACTAAAAAAATTTTCCCACGTTGTAGGTTGTCTCTTAGCTCTGTTGGTGATTTCTTTTGTAGTGCAGAAGCTTTTTAAAGTGATGAGATCCTAGTTGTTGTCTCTTTGTGCCAATACCCGTGCTACTGAGGTTTTGTTCAGTCTTTTCCTATGCCTATGTTTTGAAGAGTTCTACCTAACTTATCTTCCAGCAAGTTTAATGTTTCTGCTTTAATATTTTTATCTTTAATCCACTTCAATTTTAGTTTACTACATGGTGATAGATATGGGTCTAGTTTTAATCCTTGGCAGGTTGAAATCCAGTTTTTCCAACACTGTGTATCGAAGAGGCTATTTTTCCTCCAGTGAGGATGGCAGGCTCCTTTGTCAAAGATGAGGTAGCTGTGTATATCTGGATTTGTTTCTGCATCTTCTAATCTATTCCACTGCCCCTCAGGTGTGTCTCTTTGCCAGTACCATGTTGTTTTTATCACAGTGGCTTTTTAGCATAGTTTCAAGTTGGGAACTGTGATATCCCCTGCTATGTCTTTGTTGCCTAGAATTGCTTTTGCTATTCTAGGTCTCTCTGATTCCAAATGAATTTTTGGATTGTAAAATATAGTGAAATATATTGTGAAATATAGTGTTGGGATTTCAATCATCATTGCATTATATCTATATAGCACTTTTGGAAGTATGGCCATTTTTCCTATATTGGTTCTTCCTACCCAGGAACAAGGGATGTCTTTCCATTTTCTTATATCCACTTTGATCTCTTTTTTCAGAGTGCTGTCCTTTTCAATGTAGAGTTCCTTTTCTTCCTTCATTACATTGATTCCTAGATATTTCATTTTGGGGGGGTGTTATTGTGAAAGGGATTTTTTCCCTAATTTCTCTCTCAGTCTGTTATTTCTGTACAAGGAGGCTACTGATTTTTGAATGTTGGCGTTGTACCCAGCTACTCTACTGAATCTGTCAATTAAGTCTAGAAATCTTTTGGCAGAGTTTTTTGGGTCTTCTATGTAGAGTATCATGTTGTCAGCAAATAATGATAGTTTAACTTCTTCCTTTCCTACCTTTATTCCTTTTATTTCTTTCTCTTGTCTAGTTGCTGTGGCTGTTTCCAGAACTATATCGAACAGGAGTGGTGATAGTGGACATCTTTGTCTTGCTCCTGATATTAGCATGAACGTTTCCAGTTTTTGACCATTTAGTATGATGTTGTCTGTTGGTTTTTCATACATAGCCTTAATCAGGTTGAGATAAAGATCATCTCTTCCAATTTTCTGCAGGGTTTTTAATCATGAATGGGTGTTGGATTTTCTTGAATGCTTTTTCTGCATCCATTAAGATGATCAGATGGTTTTTGTCCTTAGCTCTGTTAATATTGTGTATTACATTTATTGATTTACATATGTTGAACCATCCCTGCATCCCTGGGATAAATTGCACTTGGTCAGGGTGTATGATTTTCTTGATGACCCTCTGTATTCTTTTTGCCAGTATCTTGTTGAGGATTTTTGCATCTATGTTCATTAGGGAGATTGGCCTATAGTTCACTTTTTTGGTTGGGTCTTTCCCTGGTTTTGGAATCAAAGCAACACATACTTCCAGGAATGAATTTGGAAGTATTGCTTCCCTCTCAATTTCATTGAAGAGTTTAAAGATTAGTGGCAATAGTTCTTCTCTAAATGCCTTGTAGAATGATGGCAGTGAAGCCATCAGGACCTGGGCTTTTCTTTGTTGGTAAATTTTTAAATACATTTTCAATTTCAACGATTGTAATTGGGTTGTTTACAATTTATCTTCTTCACTCAACTTTGGTAATTCATATGTATCTAGGAATCTGTCCATTTCTTCTGTTTTCCATTTTATTAGAGCAAAGTTTTTCAAAGTAGGTATTGATGATCCTCTGGGCTTCTGCTGGGTCTGTTGTGATTTCACCTTTTTCATTGTTAATTGGATGGAATTGAGCCTTTTCTTTCCTTTTTTTGATAGGCTTGGCTAAGGGTTTGTCGATTTTATCTATTCTTTTGAAAAACCAACTCTTCAATTCATTGATTTTTTTTTGTATGGTTCTATTAGTCTCCATTGCATTAATTTCTGCTCTGATCTTTATAAATTTCCTCCCTTGTATGAGCTTTCAGTTTGTCTTGCTCTTCTTTTTGTAGGAGCTTAAGGTTCAACATTAGGTTGTTTATTTGAGCTCTCTCTGTTTTCCTCATATGGGTATTCACTGCTACAAATTTCCCTTGTAGAACTGCTTTTATTGTGTCCCCTAGTTTCTTGTATATTGGATTGGAATTATTATTTAACTGTAGAAACTATTTAATTTATTCTTTAATTTCCTCTGTGACCCATTGTTCAGGAGAGTGTTATTCAATTTCCATGTGTTTGTGGGAGTTTTGTGGTTTCTTATGCTATTGATCTCCATTTTTCCTGCACTATGATCTGATAATATACAGGGGATAACTTCAATTCCATTGCATTTACTTAAATATGTCCTATGAGCTAACATGTGATCTATTTTGAAGAATGACCCTTGTGCAGCTGGAAAGAATATATATTCTGATTTTGTGTGGTGGAATAACTCTCTAGACATCTATTAAATCCACTTGTTCACAAGCTTGTATCAGTTTTATGATTTTGTGGTTGACTTTTTTGTCTAGATGATCTATCTATTTATGACAGTGGGGTATTAAGGTCCCCCACTACATTTGTACTAGGGTATTAGTATTGGTTTTCATGTATATTAATATTTGTTTTGTATAGTTGGGGGCATTACTATTTGGAGCATATATATTTATGATTGTCATCTCTTCCTCTTGGATTGTTCCCTTTACAAGGAAATAGTGATGTTATTTGTCTCTTTTAATTAGTTTTAGTTTGAAATCTACTTTGTCTGCAAATAAGATTGTTGCCCCTGCTCTTTTTCTGGGTTCCTGTTGCATGCAGAACTGTTTTCCATCTTTTTACTTTGAGTCTATGAATTTCTTTTTGAGTTGGGTATGTTTCTTGTATACATCATATTGTTGGACTTGCTTCTTAATCCATTTTGCCAGTCTATTTCTTTTGATTGGTGAATTGAGGCCATTAACATTGATGTTTATAATTGACACATATTGACTCATCCTTGTCATGATGTTTTACTATTGTTGGCTCTTTAATTTTTCCCATAGTTCCCTTAAATTTCTTGCCTTGCCTGATGGCTTCTCTCTGTTAGGCCTCATGAACTTGTAACCCTCATGGTTGTTTTCTAGCATATTATTTAGAATTATTTGGAGAGCTGGTTTGGTATTCATGAAATTTCTCAGGTGCTCTTTGTCGTGGAAGTATCTAATTTCCCCACTGATTTTGAAAGATATTTTTGCAGGATACAACAGTCTAGGTTGGAGGTTGTTTTCTTTTAGTCCTTGAAATACTTCACTCATAGTTTCTTTGACTTGAGGGTTTGTGTTGAGAAATCTGCTGTGAATCTGATGGGCTTCCCTTTGTATGTGATTTGTTTCTTTTCTCTAAGTGCTTGTAGGATTTTGTTTTCTGTTGGGTGTCTGGGATCTTAACTATTATGTCTAGGTGTTGGAATTCTATATGCCTCACTTATCTCTATGTCAAATTCTTTCCCTCTGGGAAGTTTTCTGCTATTATTTCTGTGAACAGTTTGTTTATGTCATTTGTACTGTCTCCTGCTTTTTTGTTCAATCCTATCAGTCTTATGATATTCTTCTTTGCATCATCTAGCAGCTGCTGGATCAATTTCACGTGGTCCCTTACTATTTTTATGAAATCTCTCTTTTCATGGTCACTAACTGTAATCCTGTCTTCTATATATGATATTCTATCTTCACATTTGCTCTATCTGCTGTGAATATTTTCAGGGAAGATTTTAATCTGGATATCTGTTTGAATCTGTTTCGTGGGTTCCATTTCTTTCCTATGCTGGGCCTTCATGGCTTCCAGCATGGTCTTGATCTCATCTGTTATTTTTATCTGTTTATGTTCTAGAGTCTTCGATCATATCTTTCATTGTGCTCACCATCTCTGTAGTTATCTGGGAAATTATTTCTGTTTTGAATTTTTCTAGAGCCTCATTCATCTGTTTTGTTACTTCCTGTGTTATCAGTTCAGGGTGTCCAGGTGACTGATTATCAGATTTTCCTACCTTGTTTTCCCCAGAATTTGCCTTTGGTGAGCTGGAAGTCTGGGTATGCACCTTGCTAGGGTGTCTTCTCATTTGTAATTTTGTTGTTGATGCCATCTTTTGCTTTAATTCCTGGGCTGATACTTCCATATTTCTTATTGGGAGTATCTTTATTACTTGTGTTTAGAGCCTTTATAGAGTGATTGCTTCTCAGAGATATTTTCCATGTATTGCTGGTCTTTTTAGGCTTTGAGTCTCTAAAGACTTTTAGGCAATCAACCACAGTGGTCCAGTGTGCCCTTACTGAACAGATTTTCTTCACTTTCTCAGGCAGCTTCATTTTCACTGAGGAACCTCAGAGAGGCCCTCTGTGTTGTTCACTTCTGCTCTATCTTCTGGGGCTCATAACCATGGCTTTTATGCCCCCCCCAACACCTCCTCTGCAGTGTGGATTCTGACACCACATGGCTCATGCTGCATGGTCCAGCAGGGCTACTGCTGGCATCCACCTGTTGCTGCTTTCTTTTCTTTTGTTTGGTACCAGGGATCAAACTCAGGACCTTTTGCTAGGTAGGCGGCAGAACCACTGAGCTAAATCTCTGGCCCCCACCTGTTTTTGTTTTTAATTCTTTTCGCACTCCTGATCTATACCAGTAGGATTATAAATAAAACTCTTTTCTTTTAAGTTATGAGAAGACTTTTTACTACAGTCATTTTCCAATGGGTAGTACATTTAAGTTCACTCTTTTTTCCTTTTCATTTTCCAAATTTTTAAGAAGGGTTTATATTTTGCTATAAAGGCATGTAAAAATATTTACATGGGTCCAAAAATTAATCTGCAAGACATGATGTATTCAAAGGAGTCTAACTCTTGGCTGGTCTTTAAGAGTAAGACCTCTCCCTACTCTTTCTAGGGGTAATCCTGTTGGTTTTATGGGTTATCCTTCATATTATATTTTAAGGAAATACAGAGAAATATTTTCATTTTACTGTGTCTTCAAGGATGGACTCCAGTGTTACACCTCTAAGGCTGCATCATCATGAATAGAATACTCATCAACTTGACTAAAGCCAGAGTCATAGTCCACAGCATGCTGTGTGGCCACACTGATCATTCACAGCTAGATTCGAAATGTTCACCTCCCTTTTGTAGTTACTGGTGCCTGAGAGTTACCTGATTGTGCTTCCATTGCACTTCTGTCTGCTTCCCTTGGTTGCAAATGTTGCTAGGATTTCCTAGAAAGCCAAGACCAGCCCAACTCTAAAACATTTTTCTAAATATTACAGACATCTACAGTCTCAATAAAAATGTGTTTAATCAAATTCCTGAAGCAATGTCTCATAGCTATAATACCTATACAGCTTTTTAAGCTCTTTAAAAAGTACTCCAAAAAGCCAAGTTCCACTCATGACCCATGGAATCTCCAGAAGTAGTCACCAAAAATATGAATTAAATAACAGAACATGCTTCTGTACCATGGCAGTTCATGAGCTATCCAGAAAGCATAGTCACTCCACCGCACACATGCAGAGTCCACGCAGAGCCCATGCAGACCTTTGCAATGAGAGTATTCTAATGGAGTCTTCCCTGTGTTGTTTGAAGTGGGGCACTTCTGTGGGCAAAGCCAAAAAGAAACTTAACTAGTCATTTTATTTATACTGAGATTTTCTTCAGAGTGAACCTCAGAAGCCTGGAGGGTGGGCTTTCCACCTTTGAAAGTGAATTGGTTGCATGTAAAGGTTAATTATTTTTTAAGGTCACACAGTCTGTTAACATCTAGGATGAACCAGCATGGTGACCCTCAGACCCACAGCTTTGTCCAATGGGAGCAAAGCAGATGCTTCCCTTCATCAGTCCTAAGGTTGTCCAGGGCAGGGGTGACTGACATCAACCTTCACATACACCCAAGGGCAATTTCTCAGGCAGGACTTTGAAGCCAGAGGAACTGAAGGGATCGAGTCCCTAAAGTGAGAAGACAATGAGCCAAGTTGGGGGCATTGAAAGGCAGTGTCCAGAGGAGAATTGAGTCTGCCTCCCCCTTGTTCATCAGGCTTTGGACATTGTGCTGAGGCAAGAGAAGCACCCCCAGCTCTGGCCACCAGAGCTCATGGCATGAACAGAGCCGCATTACACTTGCTGACCTCCCACTTCAACCCACAGTGCAGTGCCACTCTGTGTGGCCACATGGGGAGCAGAAATCAGACTGCACTCCACTCGCTTGAGATTTAATGACAATGGCCACTCCTGGACCTGTGTCCCAGTAGTTAGCTCCCTGTGAGCTGGGGGCAGGGGAGGATTATCCCCTTCTCATACAATAACTTTCTGTGAGTTTCCTCTTTTGATTTTTCTTGACCAGCTAGCAGTGAAAAAGAGGCAGTGGGTGGGTGGGATGGCTGGGGGCGGCTGCACAGCTGGTTTCCTCCCAGTCTGTGTCTTCACTTTTATCCTCCTGGCTCAATAGTCCGGAGATGGTCTAATTGGTGTCCTGGTGGACAGAGAGGGTGGCTGGGCTCTATAGAAATAAGACTTAGGTTTCTCAGCCATTGTGCAGGGCCTCATAATCCTCCCCCTTGGCTGTGCCCTCTCTGCAGTGTGAGCCAAGCACAAAGCCTGGAGGTGGGCCCCTTAGTACATCTGGCTACTTCAGAAAACTCCAGGGAGGAGACATCGTGATTACTGAATGTATCAATTAAGCCCAACAGATCTTTTTTTTAATCCCAGGTCACGTACACATGCATGCACCACACACACACACACACACACACACACACAAAACACACAAACACACACACACACACACACCTGTGCAATTGCCTGTCTCAGTGTTCTCTCCAGGGCTCCCCTGAGCTCTCCAGCTTCCACAGTGTAAGGCACAGCAAAAAACTATTGAGGTCACAAGCCCAAGGCCCAGAAGGGTGAAGGGAAGCAGAGGGGCAGCAGCTGAGGAGGGGACAGGGAGGCTTTAAGGACAGAGCCCTGCAGGGATGTGAATCCTCAAAGTTGGACTGATGATTCAGGTGCCCAGCAAATGTGACTCATGAAGAACAAGAGCCTCCCGGCTGCTCCCAGTATTGCCCTCAGAAGGGAGGTCTGTGGTGGGGAAAAGCCTCTGCCTCAAGGATTCCCGAGAAACCATTGCTTCCACCAGGTCAAGACTCAAAAGGAAAACAGGCTGGAATTTAGCACTGTAACAGGATTCGGGGTTACTAGAATATATTCTATATTCTTTAAAAGTTACAAGGTAGTAAACACCCTGTGATTGGGTGGATCCAAGGGGATAAAGACCACTTTCTGAGTTGATATAAGACATATTCTTATTGAAAGTGCAGGGGCATGGAATTTAGTTGTCCAAAAAGATGTGTTCAAGTTCTGATGCCTTAGGTACCTCTAAATGGGAACTTATTTGGACAAAGAGTCTTTGGAGATGTAATCAAGTTAAGATGAGGTCATACTGGATTAGGGTGAGCTCTGAATCCAATGACTGGTGATGTCCTCCTAGGAAAGCATGTAAAAATAGAGAGGGACAGAGAGATGACAGACAGACAGACAGACTCCATAAAGAAACTTGAGCACTACAGCTACAGCTACAAAGAATGCCAAGGATTGTGGATGTCCACAGAAGCCAGAGGAGGCGAGGCAGGGCCACTTCAGCAGCCTGCACAGGGAACATGACCCTGGCACTGCAGAAATTTGGCTTGTGGCTTCTGACCTCCACATCTCTATGAGAACAAACTTCTCCTGTTTTAAACCACCCAGTTTGTGGTCATTTGCCATGGGAATTCTAGGAAACTAAACTACAGGGTGAGACTGTTACCAACCACAATGAGCTCTAGTCCTAGACGACGGGGTTTCTTTGCTGGAGTTCACAGAGACCTCTTTCTAGCCTGGCCCCACACTGTCCTCTCCTGAGAGAGGCAGGTGAGGCTGGGAAGGAGAGAGAGAAGGATGGGAGCTGCGCCGGCACCCAGGGAGCACCTGAGCAGACCCTCTTGCTTCAGGAAGTGGTGATTCTCACGCAGGTGGGCTCCCTCTCTCTCTCCCTCCTGTGAAGAACCGCACATTTGGCACCTGTCCCCAGGACAGAAGCCGGAGCCCAGTCCCCAGGGCCAGCAAGTGGCACTCCCGGCTCAGGAACTGCCTTCAGTCCCAAACGATTAGCTAGCCCGTCCACACTGCAGGTGGTGCCCAGTGACACCAAGGGAGGCAAGGTCTCCCAGTATAGGGGCACCAGTGCCATCCTCCAGGGCACCGAGGGCTAATGAAAGAGGTGGCAGATGCCTGGAGGACAAGGGATTATCTGGGGACTTGTAGGAGAAACTGCACCTCTCCAAGAATAGCACTCAGGCTAGGAACAAACAGACCCTGTTTCAGTGTTGGCTGTGCCATCTGTCATCTGCCTCATGTTGGCAACTGCTTCACCTCCTAAGCCTCAGTTTCCTCACCCGAAAGCAGAGACAATTATGCAGCCTCTCAAGGTTTGCAGGGTGAGGAAGGTGCCGGGTTCTGGGTTAAGCTTGGGAATGGGAGTTGTCTCCACCAGTTACCGTGCATCGGGAACCCACGCTGTGGCTGCCCATCTTAACGCGCTGCTCTGAGAAGCAGCAAGCATCAAGGCACAGGCTTCCTGGTTTCATGAAGAGAAGAGGCACCCTGAATCTGCAACGGCTGAGTGACAACACAGTGACTGTCACAGGAGGTCTGCCCCACAAGCTAGGCGTAGCTTTTCTTGCACCAAGCAATATGTGAAGCCTACCGTTTACCTTGAAAAATGGCTCTGGGAAATCCGCTGTGTGCATTTTAGGACGAGGAGACAGAAGTTGCAGAGAAGCTCAGTAACTGCAGTGACCACAGTGGAGCAAGCCAGGAGTCAGCCCACTGGGACATCTCTGCTCTTAACCACAACTGAGTGCAGCAGCTTCGCATATATACCCACCTGCTTCTCATGCGGGGCGGCAAGGCAGCAATGCTGGCTTGCCCCATGTGTGACCGCATTAATATTAAGAGAAACTGCTGGATTTAACTGAGAGGTGTCAACTCTGAAGCTTTTCTAAAGCACAGAGACAAGGGATGAGGTGGACACAGGAACCCTAAAGAAATCTGGCAGGTTCTTCCACCGCAGGGCCTTTGGGGAGCTCACTGGTCCCGAAGAAGAGGAGTCCGTGCTCTAAGTGCAGTCAGTGGCCTCTGTGTGAGAAAGAGCCAGCTGGTGTCCCACTCAGGGGGCAGAGCTGGTGGCCCCAGTGCCAGCCTCAGAGGGACAGAGGTGGGGAGCACCCACCTCTCAGGCACACAGGTTCCCAGAGTCTGAACCAAGACCTTCCAAAGCTGGGCCCAGCTTGGCAGTCTGGATACGTGTGGGGCAGGGAGTGACCCTGGCTCAACATTCAGCTTTCATCTCCAAGGAAAAACGAGCCTCAGAGGCTTGGTCCTTACCAGGAGGAATCTGCAATCCAGGGAGGAAGATGAGAAAAAATGGAGCACAGGAGTTAAGCACACAGATCAGCAGCAAGCGTCAGGAGGATCACTGTGGGCATACAGCTCAGCGCTGGGCAGAGGCGTCAGCTAAAAATCAGATCACTTGGGTTCCACCAGCTTCTTGGCCACTTACTGACCACGTGACCTATGAGTCACCTGACTCAACTGCTCTAAGCATCCTTACTTTTCCCATCTCTGGAATGGCTTTATTAGTACATGTTTGCAATTGGCGCAGCCTATTATTATAATATTACAGCTATCCCCCTGTTAGGTGTCTTCCCCAAAGAGCTGAAGGCATCACACCACAGCGATACTTGCACACCCATGTTTATAGCAGCACAAGTCGTAACAGCTGAATCCTATATTACAGCTTATTTCTTGTTTTTTTAATCCCCCTTCCCCTCCCCTCCCCTTCCCCCATCCCCTTTCCCATACTTGCCGATTCATTTGTCTTGGCTCATGTCATGACACAGACTGTTTACATCAATAGGGACTACTAGGGTCCTGTTCCAGGCACATCTTTACTCTTCTCATTGCCCCTTTCCTCCTCCTCCCCCTCGCCCTTGTTCCCTCGGACCACTGCCCTACTGGACAGATCTGTCCCCTTGTCCCTTTTTATCCATCCTTTATCATTCCTTTGCCTTACTCCAATGAAAAATAGTAACAGTATCGAAGCTTGTGTGTCTGGCTTATTTCATTCTACATTATATTTTTCAAGTGCATCCATTTTCCTGCAAATGCCTCAAATTGTCACTCTCTACAGCTGAGTAGTATTCCATTATCTACATTTTCTTTATCCAGTCTTCCATTGGTAGGTACACAAGAGGCTTTCAGGATTCAGCTGTTACGACTTGTGCTGCTATAAACATGGGTGTGCAAGTATCGCTGTGGTGTGATGCCTTCAGCTCTTTGGGGAAGACACCTAACAGGGGGATAGCTGGGTCATATGGGATTTCCAATTTCAGTCCTTTGAGAAATCTCCATACCCATTTCCATACTGGCTGTGTTTGTGTGCATTCCCACCAACAATGCAGGAGGGTTCACTTTTTCACAACAGGCACATGATGGCTTTAAAAAAAAAAAGAATCGGATATGACCAGTGAGAGAAACTCAGCAGAGGGGCTTCTCCACAGGAAGCTCACGGTGGTACACCCTGAGAACTGGTGCACACATTCTTAAACTAGATGGGCAGAAAGTTCCAGAGCCTACGTCGGAAAAGGTATCTCAAAAGAGATGGGTCCGAGAAGGTCCTAAGATTGCCTAGGTGGTGGACACTACGGGAAGATGAAAGGGCCACTGTGGGGCACCGGAAAAGTCGTGGGGACGGGGCAAACCCGGCATTATCCAGGGACAGAGAGCAGCATGGGCCCATGAGTGAGCAGCCGGCATGGGGCACCCTTAGCAGCGCCTGCAGCCCTCTGACACCATGGTGGGGTGAACCGTGTGAGGTGAACCTTCATACCGGAGGGGAGAACAAAGGCAAAGAAGAACTCGGCCCCAGACATCAGGACAGTCTGTTGCTCTGCGATTGTGCCTCGTGGAAATGCGCTCCAGCAGAAAAGAAAAAGAAGGGTTAAGGGCAAGAGCTAAGTACAGCCACAGGCATCGGGCTCTGCTGAAGGCTCCAGGCACAGCAGGAGGACAGAGCTGTGACTTGGCTGCAGGAAGAGACACAATGGAGGGGAGGCGGGGAGAGGACAGTGGGGAGGAGAGGTGGAGAGGAGGTCCCGGCTGCGCTCTCCTGGGAAGAGACTGTAAATAATGGGGAGGTGCAGTGCACTAGATGGGAAATTACTCTGACAGGGCCCTTTTAGGAAGGAAAATGGAACTAAATACACGTTCCATTATTCCTGATCTCCATTTACATGGGGCTCCCCGGAGCTGATGTTTCCCTTTTGCTGTCCTAAGCAGTCATTGACTGGAGCCGATCATTTCAAAATAACGGCCTGCGATCCTTCCACTGTCGTGATTAACACAGCCATAATTATTAGTCTGGCCGGCAACCGCAGAGCAGGAGGACCCGCGGCCAGGAAAGTTCCCTGTCCTTCCACCAGGGGGGGTGACGGCCCGCGGAGACCCAGGCTTTCCACTTTCCCCTGCAGGAGACCGCTGGGCTCCCACCCCTGGACAGTGGCCGCAGCCCTGCGCAGCAGTGGGGAACTAGGAACTCCACAGGTGAGGGCAGAGGGCAGACTGCAGGTGTGCACGGCTGGACGTCCTACACCCTCGGCCTCCAGAGCAGAGGGACAGGTCATCAGTGGGACAGAGACGCAGCCGCTCAGAAAGATCAGCACTCAGTAGGATCCCTAACTTCCAGCACAGGAGCACTTACCAAAGGCAGGCAGGCAGAGAAATCATCCAACCTGAGAAAATTCAAAGGCAAAGTCCTATTTCTCAGTTCTGCCCCTGGACTGGACTCTTTCTGCCATTTTTTGAGCTTTTTTGAGGTTGGTGCCCTTTCTTCTCTCCCTAAGGAGAGTATGGCAGGGCTGGCAGCTCTGCAGTGGGGAACACCCAGCCTAAATCCCGCTGTCCGGACCGAAGCACCTGGTGCCGGTAACACGGGTAGGGCGCGGTGACATCAGGACTTGAACCCTCTCACCCGATTCTCAGGGCTGGGGTTTTACAACCTTTATGTTTGTCTTGTTGGGGATTTTGTTTTGTTTTGTTTGGGGTTTTTTATGGAAATAGTACCCCTTTTCTTCCCAATGCTGATTTTGAGTTCATAGAATCTATTTCAGAAAAGTAATGCCATGGCCTCTGGAAGAGAAGGATAGAAACGCAATTTCTCTTGTTGATCTTTCTCTTTAGCTCTCTCTCCTCTCAGAATCCCCTCTAAGAGAATATTTCACAAAAAGAAACAAAGTGTGGCGTTAAACTGGCCAGCAATAGAACCCTTGGTACGGACCCGTCTTTCCAGGAGTTTAAAACTCAGCCCAAGGAGAGCCAGGCCAAAGTGGCTCCTCGTCCATTCGTAAGCTAGTGATCACGTGGCTGCTCCCTGCCTGCTGAGAACTTGTGCCCGTTCTGGGTTTGTCCTTTCAGACTCATCACTCACGCCCTGGCCCAGATGTTCAGCATCCGGGCAGGACACAGGTATCTGATTGACTTGGCAGAAGTGGGACAGTGGACTGTGCCCCACCCCGTCCTGGTCCGGGCCCAGCCCCACCTGTCGGCTGCAGGCTCCAGGCCTGTCCCATCCTCTTGTTGCCTCACACTGCCAGAGCAGCTCTGGTCCCAGGGAGGGCCTGGCTCCGGGTTAGGGCCTTGATGTCAGTCAGGAAGGGCGGTCAAAGGCTGGGGCGGGGGAGGCACAGCAGCCTGTCCCTGTGGAGCTGGCACCGAGGCAGCGGGACACTCTTCTGCTGGCATTCCTGTCTTTCTTTCTCCCCTAATGAGGAGGAGCCGAGAGTTCATTTCTGCTGGGGTTTGCAGGGCATGGATACAGTCACAGAGAAGGCAGCCCTGGCGGGCTTGCTGCCCGGCTCCCCATGGCTGCCCACAGAGAGCAGCTGGCCAGATCTCCAGGGTGGGGGTGCCACACACTGCCCCCATGATTCCTTATTTTGAAAGCCAGGCGTGGCCCACGTGTGGTGCTGGCCGAGGTAACACAGCCAGTGGAGGCTGCATTAGTGAGACTGTTTACAATCTTCACAGGAACAGTCACCACACTGCCCCTCTGTAGGAGAAGATGTCCACCTGACCCTCGGTGGCCAGAGCTCTGCGGGCTTTGCTAGGCTCCGGAGGGGTCGGGGGCCCCACCGGCTGCAGGGCTCAGCCACAGGCCAGTGGATACCATGAAGAGGGCGAGGTCAGGAATGCCCACTTCCTGGCCTTTGAAGTGCAGACCCCTGGACTTGCATGACTGTCCTCTTCAGGAAAGACAAAAGCCAGAGAAACAGAAGTCAGGCAGCGAGGGTGAACAGCATGGCCACACAGTGCACTATCAACAGGACCCTGGCTGTTCTGACCCTGTTTCTGCAGCAGTAAGGGTGGCTCCAGATGTTTACCCTGTGAGATGAGAGGTGTGAGGTCTAGAAGTCATCTCGGCACACTGCCAACCAGTGGGACTGAGCTCGGGGCCCACCCAGGACATTCGACACTCACCATGATGCCTCCTTGCTCTGT
This sequence comes from Fukomys damarensis, assembly GCF_012274545.1. NCBI lineage: Eukaryota > Metazoa > Chordata > Mammalia > Rodentia > Bathyergidae > Fukomys > Fukomys damarensis. Next base: position 45,708,511 of record NW_022900923.1, on the reverse strand, counting down.
GAGGGTTCCTGACAGCCACAGGATGATATTCCTTGACGTGAAGAAGCCTGGACCCAGGTGACCTATGGATTCTCAGCTTTTCTGATCTCCAAGGGCTCAACTACGCTGGTTTCTCCAGCCTCATTCCAACCCCGGAAGGCCCAAGCTGGCCTGACTGCAGGAAGGTGAGCCCTCAGAGAGCCCTGGAAGCCCTACTCCCACTGAAGTTTGGAGACAACCATCGCCTGCCCTCGGCTGGGCATCACAGCCAGCAAGGACGGCGACTTCCTGGGGCCCCAGGAAGGGTCCCCAAAGTGCATCCTCTTACTGCACCCAGCTGGTGAGAGCTGATGCTGCTTTCACTCCTGTGTCGAAGCTCCTCTGCCACCCTTTCCTCTTCCTGCAGGAAGGATGGGTGGGCGTGCACAGCACCTGGTAACAAGGCCAATCCACACAGGAAGGTGGCAAGTCGGGATCTCCCAACTCTGTAGCATTTTCACATAGAAAGAGAGGGAAAGGGGGGGCCCTAAGGTGAGAGGGAGCTGTATTCGTTACTTTCCCAATACTTGGGCAAAATACCCACTCCTGCAACTTAAGGGAAGAGGTTTATGTGGCTTAGTTTCCAGTGGGTTCAGTCCATGGCTGATGGGCTCCAAAGTAGAAACAGCACCGGGAAGGGCCTGGCAGGAGACAGCTGCTCCTGTCATGGCAGGCAGCAAGCAGAGACAGAGGGGAGTGGGCAGGCACGCTTCCAGGCCGCACCTCCAGGGACCTGCTGTTCTGACCAGTTCCCACCTCCTTACAGCGCATCAGTGAATGAGTCCACTGCAGAGTAGGGCACCTCCCCATGACCCAGTCACCCACCAAAACCCCACCTGGGAACACCGTGGAACACCGTACACTTCAAGGGGTGTTTTGGATCAGAATTGTCATGGGGCGCTGCAATGTCTCATAGGCAAAGGGCTGTTTTGGTGAGCCCAAGTGTTTTCCCCGGAAAGACCAGAAGCTGCTGTTGGGTGTGGCCTGTGCAAAGTCATTTTTCCCTCTGGATGGGATGCGCAGCTGGTAAGATGACAGCGCCCAGTATTCACACGCTTTCCAGTGCAGGAGACTTGCAGGCGGTTCTTGTGAATCTTTTTGCAAGATATGTGAGGAAAAGGATACCATTTTCTCCTTCTAGGTGGAGAAACTGAGGCACTAAGGGATTTGACCAGAGATCACATAACAAATGTGTGGTGTTCTTTCTGGGGGGGCCTTGCACACAGTAAGAGCTGGAGCAGCAGCAGCAGAGGCCCAGAGCATTGGCATCGCTGGTGCTGGTCCGTCTGCAGCTTCCATCCTGGTAAAGCAGAGCCCTGCAAACGGCCCCAGGGCCCTGGGGCTACTGTTGCCCCGATTTAGGGGCAGATTTTCTTCCCAGAGTAGCACGGGGTGCTGGCCAGAGGCAGCTGCCCGATGGTGGCGGAGGAGCCACGCAAGAAAGAAGGCCGCGCCCTGCCTCGTGTGTGGCAATACCCAGAGCTGGCCCAAGAGCGCTGGCGCTCATCTCACAGCAGAGCCAGGCCGAGGTGGCAATGGCGTGACGGGGGCAGACCAGGCTGGCGGCAGCAGACGCACCGCGACCCCATCCTCCACCGCGCCCAGCCCCGGCCCGGGCACCCTCAATGTATGCGGGCTCACACTCACACTCACGCGCACAGCGCTCCGTGCAGAGCCCGGCTCTGCCCACCCCACCCCCGCCCTGGAAAGAGCCGGCTTGGGCGGAAAGCCTGCCAAGGCGGCTGCTTCCAGAGCCAAAAATACCTCCTGGGATCTGAGGGGCTACTGTGCTGGCGTCTGTTTGCAGACTGAGGCTGCTGCGTGACAGAGGACTTCCCTGGGGAGGGCCAGTTGCTCCCCAGCACAGGGTCCGCTTCCCTGGCTGGACAGGTGGAGCTGCTGTGTGCAGAAATCCTCAGTTCTCAACAGAACAACACCGCTCCGCTCTGGGATGCGTGCCTTGTTCTCTTCTGCTTTCCTTACCCTCCTCCCTGGGTCACCCACCTAGTGACCAGTAACCGAGTGGCCTGTGCGAGGGGTAACTGCACTGTAGGCCGAGGCTTCAGGAAGGGCCGGGGTGGGGAGGAACTTCTGACAATTTGCCAAAACCAAGGGTCTGCCGCATCCACGGCCCCATACGCTCATTCATTCATTTGATGAATATTTGCTCCACACCTGCTATTTGTCCAGAGCTGTGCCGGGTTGAGGCCGTCCCTCCCGACGGAAGTGGAGATGACCTGCAAGGCGCCGGCAGGGACTCTGGCTTTGACATCTGCCAGACGGGTTGAAAAAGGACAGCAGCAGCCAGCTACATACCAGAAAACGTGGTCTCAGGAAGAACAGTCTGGGCATATAGAGTCCGTCGGTAAATGGTGCACTTTAAAAAAGTACTAAATAGGTGGAATAGTATGCAGCCACTTGAAAGAGTGCACTGCTGTAACTCTCCACAGTATGGAACCCCCCAAGGGCCATGGATAAAGTAAAAGAAGCCCGAAACAGAAAGACAAGCGCTGCATGACATCACTCATATTCAGAAACTTAAAAAGTGGAGGTAGAGGAGCTGTGAGTTCAAGGCCAGCCTGGGCTACAGTGAGACCATCTCAAAAAATGTTTGTAATGTTCTGAATGAGTAACTATGCACTACATACAATTCTACTAACAAAGTGTAGTATATTTGCTCCTCACAAACATGTGTGAGTGAACTAACTAATACCAGGGATCAAAGGAGCAGGGTTATCTGAGCACCTTAAAAGGACAGAGATGGAAACCATCACCAGTGCCTGGGAGGAGTCATTTCTAAATAAAAACCAATAATCTGAGTTTTTAATTCCCAAAGTATATTATAGTTATATGCTGAACTAATAAGATCAATATTCAGTCTGGCCTATTACAGCTGAAAGTAGCAACAATCGTCCTGTTTTGCCGACACTATATATTCTTCAAAAACTTTTCCAAGAAGGCGTTTTGATTCTCTCAGCTCTCGAGACATGGAGGGTAGAAATCCCCAGTTTACAGACAGATGAGCTGAGGCCCAGGGAGGCCAAGGGTCCTCCTACCAGGGCACCTCCAAGCAGCATAGGGTGCGATCTTTTGGTCCTGGCCTGCATCCCAGATGCTCCCAGGGTCACAGGGGACTCAGCTGTCCAGTGCCGACCAGTGCCGGCATGGAAACTGGGTGGCACTGGGTCACCCTAGCTACCCTGTGTTCTTCTGCCCATGAGCGCACCTCTCCTCCTTTCTCCCTTTTTCTCCCTGTACTTGGGAAGGGGAGAAGTCAGGGTGAACTTCGAGGCGAGTGGGGGAGTCTATTTTATTGTATGCTCCCTTGCTCCTCAATCCAGGATTTATTCCTGCATCCCACAGCTGGGGAGATCATACCTGAAAATTATTTCACTTGCATTACAATCTTCTCAAGATGGGATTAAATGGAGGCAGGGGCAGAAGTGGACCCTCTGCCCTCATTTTGAGCTGTCAGCTTTACCAGCCAGGTGTCTGCAGCTCCACCACAAACGCTGGCAGGTGTAGCCAGCCAGACTGATGCTGCATGAAGCAAATAGGAAAGCGTTCCGCACACCTCCAGGTCATCTCTCTTAATAAGGTGGGCTTCAGATTCTGTCCCCTCAGCTGTGAGAAGACAGCCAGACTATGGGTGAGGAGGTTATCCCAACAAATACGAAACATCCCGGGATGAACAGAGTTGCTGGAAGTGTTAAGGACAGTATATTCTAAAGAACATCCGGGAAAGAGACAGGGTGGATTCGGGATGGCTTAGACTCTGGACGCGCAGGTCAGGGGTAATCAGCCGAAGTTTCAGACACCAATTTAAGCAGATTAATCACATGAAGAGCTTTTGACGACTTGGGCGACTTGTCCGCCATTTCTGAAGAATTGGCTAACTGGAGTAAACCCTCGGTTCCCGCGATCCTGCACTGAGTGGAGAGGCACTGGAGATGATGGTGAGACAGCAAAACTCCCCTCTCCTCTCTCTTTTTAAGGCCCCCTGCGTGTGAATTCACGGGAGCTGTTTCTGCTGTTTACACCGCTGAGGACGGTGGCCACGAGGGGGCGGAAGAGGAAGCCTATCCGACTCTCGGACCCGGGGAGCAAACTCGCGCTGGAGCCGGGTCCAGCAGATCCTGAGAACTCGCGGGGTCCGGCTCGCAGCCCCTCGTCTGAAAGCCAGATCCAGAGGCTGCGGGGATGTGGACGCGAGGAGGCGCGGGATGCGTGCCCGCGGGCAGCGGGGGGCGCCGTCCCCGAGATC
>NW_022900923.1:45665684-45702711 GCF_012274545.1 Fukomys damarensis | reverse complement strand
AGCTGGGTCCGGGAGGGCCTCTGTGGCGGAAGCAGGACCGGCCATGGCCACTGTGGCCAGCGATCGGTTCGGGGGCGTTCGCTCCGGCCCCGGAGTCCCTGGTGCCCCTGGCTATTCCTGGGGATGGGGGATTTGGAATCAGGGAAAGAGAAAATCTCCATTCGCTCTGGGTCCTGGCTTTGAAAGGGATTCCAAGGCTCTGGATGGGGATGAGTCTCGTGCCCCACCCCCAGTTCGTGTCGCGCCCTGGGGACTGTTCCCCAGGTTTGAACAAGAGGGACATAGAGATTCAGGGGGATTCACCCAGGTCCGAGAGGCCCCTCACCGCGTCTCTGAGGATATATCCCTCCATGTGCGCCCTTCTGCCCCGCCCCACAAGTGGAGTAAGGTCTCAGGCAGGCCAGCTGTCACATCCAGCCCAGAATAGTGTGGGGTTGTCCATCGGGACCTAGCTGCTGTGAGAGTCCCTGGGAACGGTCACTGGAGGCCCCTGAAACACGCCCACCGGTGTGGCAGGACCCTTGACCTGGGAAAAACACCCTCCGCAGCGGAGGAGTGGTAGGGGGAGGGTGCTGTGACGCTGGGCACCCTGGGCAGCTACAGGTCTAAAACGGAGAGCCCATTGGTGGCTCTGGAGGCACGAGTGGGTCCACAACTCTGGGAATGGCTGTGGTGAGCTGGGGAAGGAATGCAGTGGGCAGCTGCCTAGCTGGGAGCGTCCAGCCTCTGTCGGGCAGCACAGGGGACAGGGCTCACCGAGGAGATGACAGGTGGACCGGTGGGACTCAGGTCCAGCCCCGCAGGGCAGCAGGCTCCTTTCCTGTAGGCTTCTTCCCCAGCCCCTGAAACTTCACTCTGCCCTGGCTGGCTTGGGATTCCAGGGTCTCCTGCTGAGTGACAGTCCCCTCGGGAGCCAGGCCTGCCAGCTCAGCTGCTCCTGACTGAAATGCACCACCCAGAAGCTCCCAGGAAGCTCTCCCCTCCCCTCTGACCTCCAGACAAGAAGAAAGAATTCATTAACTTCCCCTGTCCTTACCAGAGCCCTTTGAACTAATTACCTGTGATCTCTCCTCGGTGGCCCAGGAGTGAGGGGCGGAGGAGAGAGCGGGGGAACCAAGGGGGCAGAGAAGAATCTGTCAAGGACCCCATGCCGCTGCACCTGGTGTCTGTCACCTCCACCCCCCTCGCCCAGCACTGCCCCTGCTGCCGCCAGCCAGCGTTCCCTAACCCAGCGGCAGGGCCGACCCTCCTCGGGGGCCTGCTAATCCAGCAGGCCCGCCACTGCCCTTCTGCTCCCTCACTGTCTCCAGCAGATTGCATTAGGATGGGGCAAACTGGCTTGCAGAGCAGCTAAATGGAGAAGGCGTTGCAGCGACATGCTGCCCAGAAGCAGCAGGACCTAAGTGGTAAAGAGCCGGAAGTCTCTGCCCAGGGACCACAAGTCTGGTGGGGAAGCCCAGCCCGCCCTTGTGCGTGAGGGAAATAGGGACAGGAGCCCTCTCAGTGTGGAGCTGAGGAGGTGGCCGGCAGACCTGTCTGCCCCAGCGTGAGGGCAGAGCAGACGGTGACTTCTCAGGCCCACGACAGGCCCTGGCCGTCCCAAGGCCAGCCCCCTTACCCCCATCAGAGCTGGCCCGAGTGCCTCCCCTGCCGCCCGTGCACACCACCCTCTCACGCGCTGGGCCGCCAGAAGCTGCAGGTGCAGACAGTTTAAAAGTTCCCCATCTGCTTTGCAGGAGTCTGGGCTCAAAATGAGGTTAGCAAGAAAATCCTCAAAGAATGGCCCTTTCCCTGCTAGGTTCCTTTCCCTTTTACAGATACTTCTGATTATCCAGCTAATCTTTATTTCATGGGCATGTTACAAGCAAACACAGGAGCAGGAGGGGGAGCCAGTAACACAGTTAAATACACAAGGCGGCAGCTGGCGGCAGCTGACACGGCCAGTTCAGGTACGATGACAGCTTCCAGGTGCTGAGTTGTCACCGCTTGGGGGGCTCGGAGTTTCTGTCCGACCTTGTGTTCTGTGACCACCTCCCCAAGACAGGGTTCGGTGTGCGGGAGGCAGTTCCTGTCTCCACCCCCCACCCCAGCTGTCTTCATCATTGTGCACAGCTGTCACAGACGGGGCACAGTGTACTCCTGTCCATCATGGCAAATGGAGAGACCTGGGGTGGGAGCCAGGCAGCCCACCCCAGCCTGGCCCCTTGGAAGGAGAGGGGGCCTTGTGTTACAGTCTGTTCACTAGAAATAATTCAGGCCGTCCAGAGGTCCTGGAGGGGACAGGGAGGGTCCAGCTCCCGAGCTCTCCCCACCCGTGCCCAGGGATGCCTGTTATCAATTCCTTCTGAGCAGGAGTCTTCTGCTCTCTACACATATGCTGGGATCAAACAATGATGAATGGAACCCAGGCCCTTGCAGGGAAACAGTTTTCTCACTTAGTAACAAAGATTTCATGCCTGATTAGAGTAAATGAGGGGTGGGTGTGTGTCCGCTGTGTTTTTGATCATTTCTAAAGGTGAGCCCTGTAGAGACAGAGAGAAAAGGCAGTCTCTTCCAGGGCCAGACAGCTGTCCCAGGGCAGGCGTCTCGCAGAGGTGGCTGGCAGGAAGGGACCACCCTCTCCTCTGCTCAGCTCCCGGCACTGAGGCACTGGAACCTCTTTATGGAGCCCCACACTGCTCCGTCTGGATTTCCAGGGTGGAAATAGAGGTGAGAAGTTCTTTGCTGGGCAGCAGGTCCCCTCTGAGTGGGAGTGTAAGGAGGGAAGGAACGGGGTGAGCTGGAGGGAGAGACTTAGGCCCGAGAAGTTAACCATTGACCTCGGGCCCTGTGCGGGCCCTGTCTCCTGCCTGGGAAACCCAGACCAGCCAGTGTTCTCCAGGTGCTCCTGCCCCAGAGTTTGCTCTGTCTCCTATGTTCCACTAGACCCTCACCCTTCTCTCCCGCAGCCTGTGGGTCGCGACCGGGCACAGGCAGGGAGCTGGGGTGACTCCGTCAAGAGGAGAGGGCTGGTTTCCTGCAGAACACCAGGCAGGAGCTCGGTGTAGACAGCCGCCTGCCGGAGGGACATAAATAAACCAGTTAGACCCACGTTAGCTTGGGATGGAGTGAGGAGGAAGCCTGCTGCCCCACTCTGGTTCCTGGCTCAGGGTTGTGGGCCCCCGGCCCGACCTCTGCAGTTAGGCCCTTTGACACTCTAGCTGGCCGGGCCCAGGTCCTGAACTTGGGCGAAAACCAGCAGGTGGGCCCGAGAGGCAGCTCAAGATGCAGGTGCAGAAGTGTATGTGGAAAGACAGAAGTCAAGACGGTGACAGGGGCATTGCAGATAAACAGAGAGGCAGGGAGACAGAAGGGGACACAGAGTGACAGCACTGGGAGGAGGGGCTGAGAGCAAACCCGACTCTTCCCTGGCGGGGATCTGGGCTCCACTGTAGGAAGCTGAAGTAGCAGGTTTTCTCCACTAGAGGGGACTCTTGAAAACCAAGCATGACCTGAAGCAGTGTCTTTTGTGCTTTTGGGGGGGTGGTCAGAGACTCCCAGCTGTCACCACCCAGAGACCACAGCCACTGGGTCTCGGGCAGGTGGTGGGAGCGCTGGAATGGAGGCAGAGGCTGCCCAGTGGGCAGTCCGGGGTGGGCAGCACCGAAAGGGCCCTGCACAAGCCCACTGCAGGCCGCCCAGCCCGCTGCCACCCTGCCAAGAGGCCCTCACCTTCCTTTATCAGCAAGAGTGGATTTTGGCCCATCCGCAAGGCGCCTTCACCGTGCTGCCCTCTCTCTAACTCCCAAAATGCAGGTTTTCAAAAACACTCTCAGGTGGTATCCAAACTGCTCGGGAGGAGACTTTTTTTAAAAAGACCTTTCAGGAACTGAACGCGTGTCGGCGTATCAGTGATTTAATCTTTGCCTTCCTATTCTCCGTGGGAGCCTTTCTCTGAATTCTAATTCCCCCTTTCATTTCAGCGAAGGACAATATTGCCAGAGTGCAGAATCCAGCGGCTCCTGTCACCTGGGAGATAATAACTCTAACAGGGAATGGGAAAATATTGCAGTTTTTGGATGGACATGGGCCAGAGAGCTTTACCTCTTCAGATCTGACACCAAGCTCTGATATTTAATCTCAGGCTCCCTTTGGCTCAAATTTACCTAGGGTCATGGGTGAGGGGAAGGGGAGACAGAGAAAAAGAGGGAAAAACAAGATAAATGTATTGTTATGAAAGTTTAATCCTGCTTTTCCTTGGCTAAAATTACTTTCAGGATGAGAGATGAAAGGGCTAGGGAATTGTCCTTAGAAAGTTCAACTCGTCTTTCAAAAGAAAGGGGGGCATCCTGGTGCTTAGAGTGATTCTTTCCCTTTGTGCCCCCGACAGGCACGCACCATCTGCACACGCTGTCACGTTCTCTCTGAAGCCAGGTGACCCCGCGCTCCCCAGTCCGCCCTCGCAGACTTTGTTTTCTGTCCTCCTCCATGGCAGCCTCGGGGGCTGGGTTGAGTGTGGAGGGAGAGAAGCAGAGTGAGGAGAGCCGCAGGCCGCCTCCAGGCTCACCTCGTCTAAGCGCTTACACACCTGTTCTTCCCCCTTGCCCTGAACCCAATAGAAAGTTGTCGAAGGCAGAGGCATCGGAATCCAGTTAAGTTTAAATAAATAGGGATCGATCAGAGATGTGGTGCCAAGAACACAGTGACTGCCAAGCACAAGGCGGAAAGAAATCATGGTCCCTGTGCACGGCGTCCACAGAAAGCCAGGGTGAGATCGAGGGCCACAGGAGCCAGGCAGCTGGACCCCCAGATGAGCGCCGGGCTGGGGTGCACAGGGCTCTGGGCTCTAGCAGAAAGGCAGAGTGTTTGCTCCCCAGAGCCTGAGCCGGGAGCTAGGTCCGCCCTCTTTACACTCAGTGTGGAACCTGCTGCCAGTCACCCCGCATCTGAATTAACTCTCTGCAAGGACAGGGCCTGGCTGAGCAACCCAGATCTCTACACTGACACCTTGGGAGCAGGCGAGGCTGCTGCCTGGGACGGATACACGGCCTTTTACTGCTCCTTCCAGGAGAGAGGCTGGAGGGATCTGACCTCCACTCACACTAGGAACACCCACTGCCCCCATGGAAGGCAGCACCCTGCCGGAACCTGAGGGAGCTCCAGCTGGGACTGGGCAAGGCCCAACCCGGAAGGCACAGAATCAGGGGATACTCCTGGCTTCCAGAGGCCTGACGCCAGACCCAGCACTCTGGGAGGCTGAGGCAGGAAGATTCCAAGTTGGAGCCCAGCCTGGGCAACTTAGAGGCTTGAGCAAAACTAAGGGCTGCAGATGTAAATCGGTGTGAAGGGCCTAGGGTTAATCCCCAGTGCTAGAAAAGGCGGGCACGTGAAACCTTCATATTTCTGCGCTTTCGGGAACGATGTGGGTATAGAGGTGCTCAGCAGAAAGAATGTGTGACCGGCCCTGTGAGGCTCCACACGGTCCAGTCTCAGGCCTGTGCAGCTCTGAGTTTCTGCACTTTGTTCTGGTGGCCTCCTTCCAAGGTACAGATGGCCTGCGCAGGGTGAACTTGGGTCTCAGGAATGGCTCAGGATGTCAGGGCAGCCCGGCCGCTGCTGTCGCTGTGCGACCCTGGGCCAGTGGCCTCACCTCACTAAGTAGCAGGCCAGGCCTTGGGGGAGAGAGGCAGAGGCTGGGGAGGAGAGGCGCGGACGCCCCCGCCCGGGCGGCAAGGGGGTGCTGCTGCTTTGAAGTGGTTTCCTGCTGCATGAAAGTGAAAGGCCCTGGCTGCTGGGTAAATATTACCCTGGCCTCTGACCTCCCACCTCCCTGACTGCTCCCCAGTTTCCCATCGCCCCCCACCAGGGAATACAGATAACTGGGAGAAGAGCCTATTTTCAGAACTTTTGGGACTCAGGTCTTGGCAGTACCCGGCCCCTTCCCTCTGCAGACAGGAGCCGGCGGAGCCCAGCCTCTGCCCTGGGTGGTGTTCCCAGATGTCAGTCTACTGGGAGGCCCGCCGCCCCTCGCCCACTGCCTGCACCTTCCTGACGTCCCCTCATTCTCACAGTGCCAGGGGTTGGGGGCAGCGGCCACCCCAGGCCTCTCTGGAGACGGCCCAGTGCTCGTCCACCGCCCACCTTGCCTGATCCCACTGCCGAGCCCCTTTGGTTTCTGGGCACAAGGGCCTGGAATGCTGGAAGTGTCACGGAGCTGGGAAGCTGTCCCAACGCTGGGCAGGGGGCTGGCCCTACGTGGGGTCAGGCAGATGGTCAGGAAGGGCCTGGGCGCAGAGAGGGGGCCTCTCACACGTGGGAACAAAGGGCTTCTCTGCCTCCTTCCTGGAAGATTTCTCACCTGGGATCCAGGGCTCGCCCCATTTGCTCCCTGGCCACGGGGGAGGAGAGGAAGCAGCGGCCACACTGGCAGAACTGATCTCCCCTGGCCAGGACCTCGGTCTCCCTGTCTGTGCGATGGGAGTGGATGCTTCTCCCGCCTGCTCAGGCCCTCGCTTGCCCTCATTTCTGGAGCCAGAGGGAGACGGCGTCAGGGGAGATGGAAAAGTGGCAGGGGTTGCAGATGTGGAAAGGTGTGTTGAACTGCAGAGCAGAACAAAAGGCAAGGTGTTTTCCTCCTCTCCCTCCCTCCCTGCCTCTCGTGTTTGGAATTTTATAAAAACAGATAAGATCTTCTTTAAAGCCACTGTGTGTGCTAAAGTACGAAGGGCTGAGCACTTAGTGGAGGCCAGGACCAGAGCAGAGCCCACGGCCTTGGCAAGAAGGCAACAGGTAGAGCTTGGGGTCAGCACTTAAACAGGGGTTAGAGTTTGAATTCTAAATTTGCTAGCGTGGGTTTCTGGAGTAGAAGTGCATGACACAGTCATAGAGCTAGTGGCCTTGCTCCAAGTCACCCCTGGTGGGGCCGGGACAATGTACCCTGCAGAAAGAGCTCCTCTAGGAGGCCCTGGGGGCACGCGCGGACATAGCATAGAGGGCTTAGCAGGGGCCAGGGCTGGGCCGTGGGGCTCAGCATCAGGCCCTCGGCCAGCGCTAGTCATTGCTAAAGACACAGGACATCTGGGTAAAGTATCAGCTGCCACCTCCTGAACAGTGCATTCTCCACGGCCCTGCGTGGCCCTGCCGCCCTGTGCCTGGTGGCTTCTGGAGACTCTGTTCCTCGGGGCTGGGCAGGCATGCAGCTCAAAGGCAGCTGTCTTCCCCAGAGCCGGCCTCGCCTCCTCTCCATCCATCTGCCAGCCTTTAGCACACACCCTCTGCCTGGCCTGGGTGCCGGGCAGGGTGCTGGAGGAGGCCCCCTCTCCTGAATAGCTCTGGCCAGCTTTCTTCCATCCATAGCAAGCCCTGCTATTTGCTCGGTCAATGGGTATGGCAGGGCCAGGCCGCCCCTCCCTCCTGAGAGGCGGTATGGGCATTGTTTGTGTTTCGGTCTCTGTAGACTCAGCATTCACAACTTGAAGAGGCAGAGACAATGACCCGAGCAGCTGCCTGCAGCCTGTGCTGGCTGAGGCGTGGAGCGAGCGCTCTGGAGCCACAGGGAGAGGGAGGCCGTATCGGGCCACCAGGGTCTGGGCGCACACCTGTGAGCTTTCCCAGGCAGCTGTGGCTGCCCGGAGGGAACAAGGGGACCGGGGTCCAGGGGCCTGGTCCAGCCACCTGACTGGCTTCCCTGCATTTCCCCAGCATTGTTGGCAAAGCTTTCCACCAGCTGTGGAGTCCCCAGGGGGGCCTGGCTAGAAAATGAGGGCCTAGTCCTGAGCATACAGCTATCCCTGGCCTGCCACAGGAAGGGGCAAAACATTTATCCAAATAGCAAGCAGTGGAAAGCTTCACCCCGGGGGCCTCGCCTGGGAGGAGGTGCATTCTTGCAAGGAGTTGGCATTGGTATCACATAATTTAATTCGATGGAAACACGTGTTTTGTGTTTATGGAACATCTATGTGCCTAGGATGACAGGCAGGAGATTGCACCAGAGTTGTCCAGCCCTGGAAGCGGCTAGCAAGTGAGGGAACACATATTTGGAGAATTCAAGCAGAGGCTGGAAGACAACCAGGTCTCAAGACAGGGTTGGACTGGAGAGCAGGAAGGAATGGCAGGTGTTGCTGGGATTCCCATCCACCGCAGGCCCTCTGGGCTGCAGTCTCCTTGCTGCTCTGTAAACTTGAGGGAGGGAAGGCACCGCCCAGGGTGGGTGTGTACAAACGACCTGCAGCTCCTGGCCCTAAATCCAGAGCAAGCAGAGCTGGTTCTTACCTTCACCCGGATTAGCCCTGCTGTCCCTGGAGCCGAGTTCTCCTAATCATGTTAAAATCAGCACTCCCTCTGCAAGCGAGGCAGCCCCTCTGCACTGGGACCCGGTCAGCTCCGCTGACGCAGCTCCAAGTTCCAATCATTGTCATAAACAGGACCGAAGCAGCTGCTCGCTCCAGTGTATCATCAGCTTGGTTGGAGACAGAAATTTAAATGACAGCAAGATGCTTAGCAAAGAAACGAAAGTCAGTGTTAAAAATAAAGAAAACAAGACAGCCTGCTTCACTGAAATAGAAGGGTTATTAAACAGCCCTGAATTAATCAGTGATCTGCCACGCCAGGGACAGAAGAGTGACAAGGCCAGGCCTTAGAGGTGGGAGCGGGGGGTGCCCCAGATGGGGGGCAGGAGGTGCTTACGTCTGGGGCTGTGGCAAAGCTGTGGTCTTCGGAGGGGAGCTGGCAGCAGGCGCTCTGCCCCGTCGGTGTGTGGGGTGGGACCTGGGACACACCAGTCCCACTCTGCACACATTTGGGCTGCTGGACTCTGTCCATCTGCCACCTCCTGTGCGAGCCCCAGGCCGTCTCCAGGGCTCGGCCGTTCCCGCCTCCTTCCCACCAGCCAGCACTGGGCAGCAGCCAAGCGGCCTTCAGCAGCTCTCACCTCTGGGCTTGTTCCTCTCAACTTTCACAGGGGGTCCCCTCAAACTCACCTCTGAGTTGCAGCTTTTTATACTCCACCTCCACTCCCCAAAAGTGGAGACTGGATCCCCTAAGTCTGGGCACAGCATTGCCCACGTGGAAGCCCAGGGACCTCAGGAGTGGGCGACTTCCCCTTGGAAGTGCCAGCTGGGGGTACCCACCACTGCAGGCTGCAGGGAAACGGGAGACGTGTTCAACTCCGGGATCCTAGCGTCACCTCCGCCACTCACGTGACTGCAGGTATACCTGTCTTGTCCCCCATGGGGCAGTGGTGCTAAGGCCGCTCGACCTCACAGGCCTGAAGGACAAGTGTGTGAGGGAACGGCTGTGTCCGGGGGACCCTCACCCCATCGCAGGGTGCACAGGGGTGGCGGCCGGGGGCCCGGGCGGATCCAGCCCATCACTGCTGGGAGCTTCGTTGCTCTTTGACCCCAGCATTCCTCCCCTCAGCCCTGCTCCCTTGCTGCTCCTGGCTGTTTACCCTTTCCAGGCTTCTCCCTCACACCCCATTCATCATCCTGGGCCTGGCTCCCGCTCGGAGACCTCTCTTCATCCCCCCAGGCCTCCCGCCAGCCAGCCTGCCGTGTCCCCCACTTGCCTGCAGCACATTCTTCTGCCTGTCTTGGACTCTCTGACCCTGGGCTTCTCATTTCTCCTCATGAGAGGGCAGAAGGCCGCTGGACCTAAGTCCGTCTGGGCTGAGAGGGCCTTGAGGGCCTCCAGAGCTGCCCCCACAGGACAGATGCTGCTGGCCGTGCCTAAGGGTCTTCCAGGCTGAGAGCAGGGGCCTCTGGGCAGGATGAGGCCGTAAGTGAGGACCTCTGCCGGCATGCCGTCCTTCCCTCAGCCCGCAGGTTCCCTCTGTCCAGCCTCGAAGTCTGCTCCCGGCCAGGGCGGTGAGGTGAACACGGTGCTACCCGAGAGGCAGCTGCCAGCTCCAGATCTGTTCCCCTGGGAGTCTCAGACAAAGGGGAAAGGTAATAGCCAGAGCAGTGAGAGGACAGGGTGGCACGCACGGCTTCACAGTTAGAGGCTGCCTGTGGTTCAGAAAAGGGCCAGAAAGGAGAGGCGGGGGGACTGGAAGGAAGACAGACCCCATCCTATATCGCTAAGAAGAAGCTGCAGTCCTGGGGAGGTCCTGTCCTTCTCCTCCTCCCTCTGTCCCCTTTGATCCCACCCTCCTGTCACAGGTGGCCGGATGATCAGCACACAGGGTCTTTAGGTGCCTTGTGGAGAGGGCGGGTGACCAGCACACAATGGGTGGCACAGACAGAAGGTGGCTGTACCCAGGGGCGCTGGGTCTCGGGAGAGCATATCCTTGTAGGGTTTCTGCAGACAGAACAAGAGTGTTTGCTCCAAGTTCGAGGGTTGACGACACAACTTCACGTTCAGTATCCCGTCATCCTTACCACAAGCCTTGAAGTATTGCTTTCCAGCCCAGGAAAGATCGGCGCAGTCACCCAGGCAGTCACAGGTAGAAAGCTTGAGCCTGCTTCTGTCTCCAAGGGTGCTCTGCACCCTGGCTACGTGGTGTCCCCTTTGGTGACCTTCCTGAGGGTCTCCCGACCCCACCTGCTCTCAGTCCCTTCATGTTGTCGGTTTGCTATAGTTTGGTGTGACGCGCTTCTCGTGTTCGTATGCGGTCTGTGGCTCTGGAGCTTTCTCACCAGGACTTTTCACACACATACCTGGGCTGCATCTTTCCAAGGCAGAGCTGGTGTCTGCCGTTCTCCACCATCTCTCTGCCCCATCATTCACCGAGCCAGTGAATTACTCTTCTCCCAGGGGCTTCCGGAGAAACAGCAGCCCGACGTGCCCCAAGCCGTTCATCCCTTCTCCAGTAGCTGCAAAGTATCAGAGCTGAGAAACGTCTGAGCGAGCATGTTAATTCAGACCGTTTCCACACGCCATTATGTAGAGTAACCGAGGGGAACATCAGCTAAGAAAAAGCAAACAAGCACCTGTCTCCCCTCTCCGCAGCTCTGCTCCACGCAGAGCACACGTTGCTTCCTGAAAGTTGTCATGCTGGGGGCATTCCTGCCCTCTGACGGCCTCTCTCTCGGTGGGGAGATGGGATGGAAATGTGGGAGGAGAGGGAACCTTCCTGATTCTCGGCCAGCGTTTTAAATTGATGTTGGGGGACAGAAGGGCCTTCGAGGCTGGGCGGGGTTTGGAGAGGCAGGGAAGCAGAGACAGGCATTGGAGCAGAGGGCGCGCAGCAGAGGCACAGCAGAGGCACTTACGGAGTGGGTGTGGGGACCGGCTTCGTGGGAGTGGAGTCTGAGGAGGACCCAGCTGGGAGGACTGAGCTGGGTGTTCCGACCCTGCTTGGGCGGTCAGTAGCCGGGAGCTGTGTTTCCGTGGGTGAATCTCACATGTTGGCCAGGCACCTGGCACAGTTAGACGTAGGGAATGAGGCACAAGAGGTGGAGCGGTGTGGGACACCCCTGCAGGGTGTCTGTGCCCCATCTCCACGCCCGTGCTTTCGCCAGGGTCTGCTGCAGAGGAAGCCCAGGACAGGCCAAGATGAGACCACCTTGAGCACCGTTTCCAGAGCAGCTGTGCTGGGCTCCTGGGGAGGAGCTCGCCCTCTGAGCAGTGGGGGCCCAAGCCGCTGGTGGTGGACAGCACTAAAGGCTGTGCTTCGCTCTGGCTCTGGCACTGATGGCCACTTTCCCGGGCCTGCGGCAGGACGGTGGGGAATGGGGAGCGCTCCCTGTCCCTGGAGCCCCTGGGGCTGGTCCCAAGCCACCCAGGCAGGGCCGGAAGGAAGGAGGGCCTGGGAGGGCAAGCAGCAGCCACCTTACCTGGCGTCTCCTGGGGCTGTTAACATTTGTGCTTCAGGAGGAAACAGGTGGGGCAAATAAGGGAAGTTTTAGGGCCAGTTCATGGACTGAGAGTTCAGATGGATGCCTGGTGCTTTGCTGGGCTGTTTCTTCTAGATCCTTTGCTTCTCTGTTTTCCTTCCCCTGGTGTGGATTAGAGGCACGTCATTATTCCTGGGAAACATTATGTTTAATGGCGGCATAATATGACATTATGATGAGTAACTGTAACTTATGGAGTCGTTTAGTTGGGCACTTTTTGACCCACTCTCCTGCCTCATTTCGGCCTCCATGAGGCTGGAGCTTCCCCCTGTACGGGGATGGGAGGAGAGGTAGAAGATAACTTTTCCAGAGTCCTTGGAAAGCTCATGTGGGGCTGCTCTGAAAGGTGACTTCCTGACACTCTGGCCCCTGGGGAACTGGGAACCACAGCTCCTCTGCCCCCTCTCAAGTTGCTCTCTGTCACCAAAACCCAAGAGCAGCCCCGGACAGGCAGGAAAGGGACAGTGGCACCTGGACACATGACCTTTGAGTGCTTGCCAGGCCTTACTCTACATTCTGGTGAGTTCTCCCAGCTAGTGAGAAGAGGATTTGACTGAGAAATACATTTTAAAATCTAGGCGGTGTGGAGTAGTGGTGAAAGCAGGGGCCTCCGAAAACCCTGCTTTCTAGGTGAATGACGCCAGTCAAGGCGCTCACGGTGCCAAGACTCGGTTTCTCAGTCTGTGACATGGGGATAAGTGCACTCGCCAGGCAAGGTGATCACAGAACTGTCGGCGGCATGCTCAGTCTCTGGCTCGGCCCACCACATGGCAGGTGACTATTTAATAACAAGTCATAATAAGTGCAGCTGGTTTTGTTACAGAAAACAAAGGGGAGTGGCTATTTTGGTGCTTCCCTTAGGAGACTTGATTTCGAAAAACCCCTTCTGTGTTTTCATCTGGCTCCTGCCTTCTCCTGTCCTTCAGTCCAGCGGTGCCTACCAGAACGTCAGCCCCACTACCAAGGCGGTTTACATAGGGCCCTACCCAGGGTCGGGCAAGGGCTCAGGCACCCTCTGAGCCCTGTGCCCCCTGGAGCCCTGCTTTTGGGCAGAGCTTCTTCCTCGCCTGGGGACGTTGACCACAGCAAGTCCACTCCTCCTTGGTCCCCCCCAGAGGGGTTTGAAGAGGGCAGAGCTTCTTCCTCGCCTGGGGGTGGACTGAGAGTTCAGATGGATGCCTGGTGCTTTGCTGGGCTGTTTCTTCTAGATCCTTTGCTTCTCTGTTTTCCTTCCCCTGGTGTGGATTAGAGGCACGTCATTATTCCTGGGAAACATTATGTTTAATGGCGGCATAATATGACATTATGATGAGTAACTGTAACTTATGGAGTCGTTTAGTTGGGCACTTTTTGACCCACTCTCCTGCCTCATTTCGGCCTCCATGAGGCTGGAGCTTCCCCCTGTACGGGGATGGGAGGAGAGGTAGAAGATAACTTTTCCAGAGTCCTTGGAAAGCTCATGTGGGGCTGCTCTGAAAGGTGACTTCCTGACACTCTGGCCCCTGGGGAACTGGGAACCACAGCTCCTCTGCCCCCTCTCAAGTTGCTCTCTGTCACCAAAACCCAAGAGCAGCCCCGGACAGGCAGGAAAGGGACAGTGGCACCTGGACACATGACCTTTGAGTGCTTGCCAGGCCTTACTCTACATTCTGGTGAGTTCTCCCAGCTAGTGAGAAGAGGATTTGACTGAGAAATACATTTTAAAATCTAGGCGGTGTGGAGTAGTGGTGAAAGCAGGGGCCTCCGAAAACCCTGCTTTCTAGGTGAATGACGCCAGTCAAGGCGCTCACGGTGCCAAGACTCGGTTTCTCAGTCTGTGACATGGGGATAAGTGCACTCGCCAGGCAAGGTGATCACAGAACTGTCGGCGGCATGCTCAGTCTCTGGCTCGGCCCACCACATGGCAGGTGACTATTTAATAACAAGTCATAATAAGTGCAGCTGGTTTTGTTACAGAAAACAAAGGGGAGTGGCTATTTTGGTGCTTCCCTTAGGAGACTTGATTTCGAAAAACCCCTTCTGTGTTTTCATCTGGCTCCTGCCTTCTCCTGTCCTTCAGTCCAGCGGTGCCTACCAGAACGTCAGCCCCACTACCAAGGCGGTTTACATAGGGCCCTACCCAGGGTCGGGCAAGGGCTCAGGCACCCTCTGAGCCCTGTGCCCCCTGGAGCCCTGCTTTTGGGCAGAGCTTCTTCCTCGCCTGGGGACGTTGACCACAGCAAGTCCACTCCTCCTTGGTCCCCCCCAGAGGGGTTTGAAGAGGGCAGAGCTTCTTCCTCGCCTGGGGGCGTTGACCACAGCAAGTCCACTCCTCCTTGGTCCCCCCCAGAGGGGTTTGAAGAGGGCAGAGCTTCAGGAAGGGAGCAGGATTGATTGCCCTTGCGGTCTACCTGCAGCTCTCAGCTCTGCCCGGGTGGCAACCTTTAGATAACAGGGAATTCTGGGAGAGTTCTGACAGGCCGTGACATATGGGGCAGATCTGCAGGGTCATGCGGTGTATGTCCCTGCTCCCGGCCCCAGGGTAATGAATCTTGTTTTGACTTTGCACAACCTAGGCACGCCAGTGCCCAGAAAGGCACAGAGCCACCCCTGCCCCCACCGCCAGCCCCTCAAATGAGTGCATGTCTTGGAGCCTTCATAATTCACGGAGACAGCTCCAAACTTTTATAGCCTGTGTGAGGAGAGGACAAACACTGGATGTTTTGCTAAGGCCCTGGGAGATCTGCTGCGGTTTCCAGGGCTCGACTAGAGCCCACTGAGAGACCCAGGGAAAAATACCAGAAAACTCTCCACCGTATGGAAAGCACCAGCCCTGGGCCGGCCCCACGGTGGAGCAGAAGCTGGGCTAAAAGCAAGCAGAGGGCTCCCGGAAGTCACAGATTACCCCATGGTGTTCTTGGGGTCTGGAGAGTGACAAGAGTCACTGTCCTGGAGCAGGGGGAACAGCGAGGCAAGCTTCTGAAAACCTGATTCTCTTCCCAAACCCTGGGGCGGGGCAGGCAGCAAGTGGACACCCTGGCCACCTTTTCCCAGGGTGAAATGAACAGCATGGTTTGCTGCCCTCGGCTCTCCCAGAATCCGGGGTGCTGCCCGTCCAGGGTGCCTGGCTTGAGACGGCTCATGTCCCCTCCCTGAAGTGCGTGCACAGACACACCCCTTCCTTTCAAAGAGAATTCCAAGCCAGAAGGTGGGAGTACTTGCTTCCTCCCTGCTATGGCGTTGCTCGGGCTGCTGTGGCCACGTGTGGCCACCTGGGTGGCTCCAACAGCGGGCGTGGATCACCCACGTTTCTGAAGGCTGGGAGCCCAGACGAAGGTGTCTGAGAATTGGGTCCTTGTGAAGCTGCGAGCGAAGGGTCCCCAGGCCCCTGCCCTGCAGGCAGTGGAGGCCTCTGTCTGTGCCTGTCTTCCATCCTCCCCCAGGTGTGTGCCCATCTCTGCCCACGTTCCCACCCTCAGTCGGGGCACCAGTCCTGCTGGGTTAGCGCTGGCCTCTGGGAACCGTGGTCACCTCCGTGAAGATTTGCAGCCACACTGAGGCCCTGGGGCTCAGCGCTGAGGCACAGAAGCTGAGCCTTACACCTTCTCGCCCGCCAGTGCCCAGCCCCACCAGGCTCTGTCCTCCATGAGGGAGGCTCAGAGCCCCACACTGTCTTGCAGTTTTGCAGGGCCTCAAGGCCTTGGCCAGAGCAGAAAGAGACACCCAGGCAGTGGGGCAGCCCTGTGAGCTTCCCATCCAGGGTGCATGTCCTTCCCACAGGCATGTTAGTGCCCCCGAGACTCTGGGCCCCAGAGGTCGGATCTACTTTATCCACTCTGTGAAAGGGCCGTGCCTGAAGACAAGTGGAGAAACTGGCACCCCAAGTCGCCTGGGCAGCCACAGCCTCAGCCACATCACCTTCCCGGGGATAGGGCCAGGGACTCTCATGGAGTCAACCCTGGGTCCTGCTTCTCCCGAACACTGCTCTGGATTGAGGGCCAGGCGCTCAGTTTAACACAGCGGCACTGGGGAGGGGGGTGGCATTTGATTAATGAAGCACAGGCAGCCGGTGTAGCAGTGACATCTAAATGGTTCCCTCGGTCCCGTTATCGTCCCTAGCAAAGCTGACTCTCCCCTCCCCCGCGCCCCTAACGTGCGTGCACGCAATGACGCTAATAACAATCTCGGTGTCTGAGTGTGAGTGACAGCTGGAGTGAGAAAAAGACTAGTTGTTCCTCCTGCGGCCCCTCCCATGTAGATTAGAGAGCCTCGCCCACTGGCCCCACCTGCCTCTCCCCTGGTCTCCTCAATGAGAATCATCCTGGACATTTGAATAATCGAATTATAGACACCATCAGGGTGACAGTGGGGAAAAACCAGCTTAAACCCGTGATTATTCCTTCAATCTGATAATCATTTCAATACCAGATAACTCCTTTCAGTGTAATTGAGGCCCCGCGCTTGCCCTCAGCTGAGAGTACCTTGCACTGCCCCACGCCTGGCCCTCCGAGGTCGCCTTCCTTCTGGGGAGAGTGGAATGTTTGCAAGTTCAGCACGCAAAGGACATCGGGAGGGGCCTCGGAATGTCACGTCTGGTGGCCTCATCCTTGTGGATTTTAATTCACAGAAATAACGGACCCATACGAGCCTCTTCATCACTGGGACCAAGCCCCTGCTCCGAGTAGACTTATGAGGCAGTCACCAGGAAAGACCAGTGTCAGAAAAGTCCTCAGTCTCCCTGGTTTGGCATGGTGGGTCCCCTGTGGATAGGATGCCTACTGTGGATCTGACTGGTCCCTCTGCTGTGGTCTTGACTTTCAGACAAAGCTCTCTGTGCTTACACTAACTCTGCCTTGTCCACGGGGTCCTCTGCGACCCAGAAGGGTGTGATGCAGGACTCTGTGGCCCCATGGTTGCAACGTAGGGGACAATCCCGGTGTGACATCTGCCTGGGCCTGCCCAGGCCAGAGTAAGCCAGAGGAGGCCACCTCCCCAGCGCTGATGTCTCCTTCATTCCTTCTGCCCTGAACACCCCTCCCGGGCCAGGCCGACTCATTTCTGTACAGCGGGAGAAGGCACTACCTCAATACACCTCCTCTCAGGTGGGGACAGAGACTCCCAGGAGCCCTCTTCCTTTCGTAGAGCTGCTGACTGCAGCTGTCCCTGGCACATTTCTAGTCACCCTGGTCAACTTGTTTCCTCTCTGGGGACTTTGGCCTCTTCATCTGAAGAAAAAAATCAGTGGATGGGAGTGATCTTCCCAACTCTCAGGGTGCACATTTGCATCCTTCCCTCGTGACCTAGATATTTAGAAAGGGGAGCTGGGGAGCTGCGGAGCAGAAGGAGTTGGGTGGGTCTCGAGCAGCTGCCCCTCCTCCTCCGAGCCCTCAGCCCTCCGTGTCGTCCTTACCTTTCCCCTCTCACCACTGGCTCTTCGGGTCCAGACTGTGCTCCACCAGGCAGGTTTGGCAGTGCTAGCACCACTTCTATGCCTGGGAAGCCCTCAGTGCCAGGACGGTGGCACCAGTGGGCAGAGAGGAGCTCAAATGGTCCAGCCGTGTGAGAGCCACCAATGTGAACTCTGGCTCCGTTTGGCGAAATGGGGCGAGCTCTCACCCCTCTAGGCAGCAACTTTAGCAATACGGGAGGCCACGTGACCATGGAGAGGCCTGTGCCTGACCTCCCAAGAAGGGCAACGGGAGGCGCCGACAAGAGGAGAGCCTCCTCCCTGAGCTGCACTGGAGGGGCCTGATTGTCATTTCCTCCCTGCTTTGCCACTGACACCTACAGCAGCTGATCAGGAAGGTATCAGATGCCCTCGCTGGCTGTCACCAACACCTGCCTCCTGGATCCTGATCTCAGATGATGCCATCAGGCACTCTAAATAAAATATTTAATGGCACTGGCTCCCCAAAGAGGAAAGCACAGGATCTCCTTGGCCCCGGAGCGCAGCAGTGGAGATGTCTCGCAGGCCTTGCAGATGAGAGTTCCACATTCGTTGGCCCCAGTTTGAGAATGGGGTGAGGGAGGAAGAAATTGATAGGAGAACAGAGGCTGGGCCAGTTGAGGCTTTTGAGAATGCATGTGACAAGTGGCTCCGTGAAGCAGAAAGAAAGTGACCAGGTAGCAAGAAGAGGGCATTGTTATTAGAAAAGAGCTCCCAGGTTCACACCAGCAGAAAACGGGGGTTAAGAGGAAGTTCGAGGTGTTCAGTATTGCAAGCACATGCTTACTACCAGCTTCCTGACCAAGGATGGAAAATTTGTCCTGAGACAGGTTGTGGCTAGATGGAGGTGAGAATCTGTCGATATCAACAGATAACCTGGTAGTAACAAAGGCTAACTATTCCAGACTCTTAAGATGGGCCCTGCTGCTCCTGGCGGCCCCTGTGCCTGGCAGGATGAACTCCCAGGCTGTTCACAGGAGCGGTCTGTCCCAGAACAGGTGCTGCCAGAGGAGCAGAGGAGAACTGGCCAGCTGAAACACCTCCGTGGAGACACCTGGCCCGGTCTGCCTCGGCCATAGAGGGGCGGACCGCAGCCTCATTGCGACATCTTAGGATGCTAGGCTAGCCCAAAGCCAACGCACAGCTCCTGAGCGACAGGCGCAACGTGAAGTGGATCTCCCGCATCCTCCGTCCTCCACCCTTCCTTCTGGTCCTGTGCCTCCTGGCCACGAGGCCAGCTCTCCCGTGTGGGTCACGTTTGCTTCCCCCACGCTCCCATCTCTGTGGAGAGGCTGTGCTGGGAATCGTGCAGCGGTGTGACCGAGCAGCTCCTTGGACCTGTCCTCGCTCTACGACCTGCTCCCAGACCCAGCTCCGTCACCAGGTCGTGGAGAGCTGGGGGTCAAAAGTCCACTCTTAATGTCCCTTCCACGGAGAGGCCAACTGGAAGCAAAGGAGAGCTCGGGAATTCTGGCAGGGCGTCCAGAGTGCTGTATCCTGGAGCGCTTTGGTGACGGTGCTAACTCCAGCACAGGTGAAGCACTCCTGTGAGCCGGTGGCCTTGTGAGGCCTCCCTTCCTGTCACATTTAGTCTCACGAGAGCTCACTGCTGTGATTATCCAGCTCTGTCACTCGGAAGCTAGGACTTGACCTGCCCAAGGCCCCAAGTCTTCCCGAAGTCTGCCTGAAACAAAGCAATTGCTTTTTCAAGTAATGCGTTGGGAGGTGCTCAGCAGGAGGCGAGGGCTGTTAACTCCACACCGTGTCTTCTGGTATTATCCCCACTGCCAGGACCTCTTCGCCCTACCCACAGGCTCAACCTAGCACAGCAGGTGAACCGTGGAGAAGGCAAGAGAAGACTGCTCCCCATTTCGTGAAATCTCGCTGCAGAGAGCACTCAGGAAGCACAGCGCAATGACCGTAGGCCTCCTCCTGTCGCAGAGCTCCACCTGCTGCCAAGGAGCTCAGCAACCCAGAGAGAGGGGCGGGCAAAGAACAGCTCCTGCCTTCCCTGTCCAGATGGAGAACTGGGGGATTCTGTTATTTCCTTTCTGCAGCTCCTCTTGAGGAATTCACGTCCTGCTGCTGGCCTCAGGACGCAGCTAAAAATAACCTCTGGTTTCCAAACTGAAAGCCCTACGGGCTGGAGCCTTTGCTGGTGTACATGTGGGGCCGGAAGGGCTGTGGCCGAGTGGCTGAGGTCAGCTTCATGCTGCCACCTTCCTTTTTCCAAGGAAGCCTGGGGCCTCGTGAGTCACCCCAGATTACCCCAGCGGGGCCTGCTCGGAGCAATGGGGCCAGGTGGGACCCACCAGGCACCTTCAAGGCTTCTGGGCCTAGACTGTGGAGCAGAAGGAGAATTTCTAAAGACTGGGGAGGTCCAGCAAGGGTCTTCTGTTCTGAGGATAACCCAGGCTGGCCAGCCCGGGAGTGGGGACAGACAGGCCCCCAGCTGCCTCCCAGTGGATTCTCTATCCCTCGCCTGAGTGTTTCTGTTCCTGCCATCCCCAGTGCCAGTTCTGTCTGGACTTGTCCAAGAAGGGTGCAGGGTGATCTGTGCAGTTGGAGAAAAGATCTCCCTGCCAGACATCTCACTGCCTGCTCCCCCATCGCACTGCCAGGGTGCCACCGTCCCTGACTGTGGGAGCCAGAAGCAGCCAGCTGACTTCCACACCTTGCCTGGGATGTCCCTGCAGCCTTTCCCCAGCTTCCTGACATGTAGATAGCAGTAAAGGGTCCAGGCTGGAGATGGGCTTGGACCCAGAGTATCTTACACTTGCTTGTGCAGCAGGAGGTGTGGCAGAGGCCGGAGGACCCTGATCCTCAACTGGCCTCCCTCTGCTGCCTCCATGTGTCCCCGGCCCAAACTCCTGCAGCAGGGACCAAGTCTCACTTGGACAGCCGGGCCCCTGAGCAAGAATGCTGGCTGCCTGCAGTGTCCTCCATGATCCCCTGAGTGGTGCATGAGGGAGTCTACTCTTTGTGGCCACAGCGTCCTTCTAGTGTGGGGACTCTTTATGGAGAAGAGGCTGGGGCAGGGAGGGAACCAGTGCTCCTGGGCCTTGCTCTTCTCCCTCAAAGTGGACGGTGACCAGGAGAGAGGAGGAAACAGCCTTGGGCACCAGGTGTTGGAGCTGAGGGCTTCCTTTGCACTGTCACACGTGTGAGAGCCTGGGAGAGACCTTTTCACGGGCTGTCAGGACACAGGCGGCTGGGGGAGGCCTGGAGAGGGGCCAAGGCCTCAGCCCCCAGCAGTACCAACTGGCCGGTGATCCCCAGCAGTCTTTTAACCTCTCTGAGAGATAAAAGTGGTGTCTTAAGAAGACAGAAATAGGGTTGCTCTGTAAAGTTTTTTTTAAAAAAGTATTTTACAGTGTGAAGGGTGAAGACCAAAATAGATAACAGGATTCCCTGAGCATCCCTCAGAGGGAGAATGCGTGGTAAAAATAGAAAACCCAAAATACAGAAGGGAGAGACTCCGAGCACGGCGGGGACCCTGGGTCGGGCAGTCCCCGTGCCCTCCCGGAGCTTGTTCAGGATCTGACCGCTCTGCCTTGTGTTTTCCAGAGCCATGTGAGGCTGACCCGGGACAGCGGCGTCCATGCGAGCCTGGGGGGGCCGTCTCCTGGGCCTCGGCCCTTGCAGGATGGAGCAGGGGCGGTGCCGGCCTCTGGCGCCCCTCTGGCCTCTGGTCCTGCTCGCGGGGCTGTGGGTGCCACTGGCGCCCAGGGCGGCCGGCATGCCTCAGTTCAGCACGTTCCACTCTGAGAACCGAGACTGGACCTTTAGCCACCTGGCCGTGCACCGCAGGACCGGGGCCGTGTACGTGGGAGCCGTAAACCGTGTGTACAAGCTGACGGGCAACCTGACCATCCAGGTGGCCCACAAGACGGGGCCGGAGGAGGACAACAAGTCCTGCTACCCGCCGCTCATCGTGCAGCCGTGCGGCGAAGTGCTCACCCTCACCGACAATGTCAACAAACTCCTGCTCATCGACTACCCCGAGAACCGCCTCCTGGCCTGCGGCAGCCTCTACCAGGGCGTCTGCAAGCTGCTGCGGCTGGACGACCTGTTCATCCTGGTGGAGCCCTCGCACAAGAAGGAGCACTACCTGTCCAGCGTCAACCGCACGGGCACCATGTACGGGGTGATCGTGCGGGCCGAGGGCGAGGACGGCAAGCTGTTCATTGGCACAGCCGTGGACGGCAAGCAGGACTACTTCCCCACGCTGTCCAGCCGCAAACTGCCCCGCGACCCCGAGTCCTCGGCCATGCTGGACTACGAGCTGCACAGTGACTTCGTGTCCTCCCTCATCAAGATCCCCTCGGACACCCTGGCCCTGGTCTCCCACTTCGACATCTTCTACATCTACGGCTTCGCCAGCGGGGGCTTCGTCTACTTCCTCACCGTGCAGCCCGAGACCCCGGAGGGTGCATCCGTCGGCTCTGCCGGGGACCTCTTCTACACCTCCCGTGTCGTGCGCCTCTGCAAGGACGACCCCAAGTTCCACTCCTACGTGTCGCTGCCCTTTGGCTGCACACGGGCGGGCGTGGAGTACCGCCTGCTGCAGGCTGCGTACCTCGCCAAGCCCGGGGATGCGCTGGCCCAGGCCTTGGACATCAGCAGCCAGGACGACGTGCTCTTTGCCATCTTCTCCAAGGGCCAGAAACAGTACCACCACCCGCCCGATGACTCTGCCCTGTGCGCCTTCCCCATCCGCACTGTCAACCTGCAGATCAAGGAGCGCCTGCAGTCCTGCTACCAAGGCGAGGGCAACCTGGAGCTCAACTGGCTGCTGGGCAAGGATGTGCAGTGCACCAAGGCGGTAAGGGCACCCCCCCTGCTCCCCGGGCCGGTGGGCTGTGGCTGCCGCCCAAGTCCTCTGCAGAACCTGCTCCCGGCCTCCAAGGGCAGGAAGCAGAGGTCTCGGGCTCTGTCAGGTGGGGTCCAACTGTCCCAGACACTGGGGCATGTGTGCTTGTGCGACACTCGCCCCAAATGTGCGTCTTATGTGCCTGCACGCACCAAGTTCCCCATTGCCAGGGGCCAGGCAGAGGAACACAAGAGCATAGTCAAAAAGGGTGACACTTGCCCGCTGTGAGAGGGCGGGGCGTGCCTTGGGCCTGGTTCACTGAGGGAGGGAGGAGAAGGGCCCAGGCGTGTCTGGGGAAAGCATTCCAGAGATCTAGCAGCAAGGATAAGGAATGCAGAACCCCAGTGGGTTGAGGGACAGCAGGGGCCACTGCAGCCTGATCCAAGCAGCGAGAGAAAGTGGAAGACTGGTGGGCTAGAGGGGATGGGACCGGAGCCCGTAGGTTCGGGCCACGCTGCTGGCGAGTGTGGCGCTCCAGGAGGTGTCGAGCACCTGAGGAAGAGGAGAGGGAAGGGCATGAAGGCTGCACGTGGGACTTAAACCTAAGGGCGGTGCGGACCGGAAGGCCTGAGCGGGAAGGGTGCTGCCATGAAGGCGCTCACGGTCCCGCGTCTTCCATCCGCCTTCTGCCCTCTCTCTCGTCCTTCGTTCCTCCTGTGCAGCAGTCCACTCCTCCTGACCTTTCTCCCTATCTGTTCATTCTTCCATCCATCTGTCCATCCCTCTTTTCCCTCCTTCCATCCCCCCGCCCCTCCCTCCTCCACTCCCGCCCTCCATTTCACAGGCAGCATCGAGATCGCCTGAGTGCCCAGCACAGCACAGGCCCTGGCCATCAAACAGAAAACAGCTGTGCTCATGGCTGTACGGGTCATATGATCTAGTGGGAAGAAGAAAAATTAAAAAAAAAAAAACGGGAAAGGAAATGTAGATATCATGAGTTCAGCACGAGGGTCCACATCCAACCTGTGCTGCTGCCTGCTTCAGGAGTAGCTGAGCGTCCACCTGTGTATCTGTGAAATGGGAATCTTAACACACACGTCACGGGACGAGTGGGCGAGTAGTGCGTGGGAGCTTAGCGGCACACCTGGCAAGCTGCTTGGCTGACCTTAGGGACCGTGATGAGGGTCAAAACAGGTTTCTGAGCCAAGGGCCGTGGGTCTGGATCCGCATCCTGGGGCCAGTCTCAAGGCCTGTGTGTCCACCTGCGAGCTCTGAGTGGAGGCTGCTGGTGCTGGGACCCAGCCCACTTCCAGGACACAGGTCAGCACTAAGGACGTCTCGTGCTGGCCATCACTTGCTTGGCCACTGGGATGACAGCTCAGGTGATGGGCTTTGAGGAAGGCAGGTTACATTAAAACTCAGTTCTCCCATTGGTGTCCTGTGTGACTTTGGGCAGTGTACGTATCTGGCTCTATCCATATTCTTCTCAATTTTAAAAATAGAAATCTTACCCTCCTTCCATAGTATTGTCAGGATCAAAGAGAAAGATGTATGTAAAGTGCTTAGCACAGCACCTAGCACATAATAAGTGTTCAATAAATGAGCAATGCTGATTATGACTACTACTCATCGTAGCAGAAAGCCAGCGCTCTGCTTAGTTGTGCGCTGTTATAAAATGAGGAAGCTGGACCTGGCACCTTCCGAGTTTCTTTTTGGCACTTACAGTTTATGACAGAGACCCTAAGCTGCCAGAGGAGGGGAGAGGAGAGGGGAGGGTTAAGCCCAGCAGACGCCAGTGCGGTTCCCATTGCCCAGAGGCCCTTGTCAGGAGGAAACTGCTGATTCCTGCCTGCTGCCGAGACAGAGGGAAGAGGAAGAGGACTCCGCTCTGCTCCGGGCCTGCAGGACAAGCCTGGGCTTGTGACCAAAAGACAGTGGAGGCACTGGAGGAGAGGTGACACCGAGGCTGCCTGGACTCCACTCGGAGTGAGCAGCTGGCTCCTCACTTGCCCTGGTGGCCTGGACAGCAGGGGCACAGAGAGCCTCCCGAGCAGCCCCAGGCTCCTGAGAAGGACAGAGATGCCTCAGGGGCTTGCAGGGGATGGGGTCAGGAAGGAACACTCTAACACAGCCTCTGAACTAACATGGAGATTCGGGCCAAGGGTTCGAGCTTTGTGCCCAGAAAGGGGATGAGAAAGAGGTAAAGCACAGGCCTCTCCGAGTCATCCCTTTCCCCGGGCTGGGCAGAGCAATTTAAGTGCTGTCCCGCTTGACCGTCACAGGGGCCCCACAGACCACAAGTGCTCGCCCCACTTTGCAGCTGGTAACACAGGCTCAGAGACGAAGTACATTGTGTAGAAGCAGACGCGTAGGGACAGTAAAGCAGGAGGTCGCACCCGGTGCAGTCCGTGCGACCGACCGGAGCCCGGCCACACCGCGAGCCGCTCTGCCTCTGTGAAAGTTGTACTTCAGGCTCTTGGTACTTGAGCAAAAGTAGAGGGGCAGCAGGCAAGGAGACATCTGTGACAACATGCTGGGAAAGAAACTGTGCAGAGAAAGAAACGACAGCCAGACCCAGGGGCTCGGCCTTAGAACACCGAGTTCCCTTACAGTCTTGAGGTCTTCGAGCCCGGCAGAATGCACAGAAATCCACAATTACCAGCAAGATTTTTGCTTCTGTCACCATTTCTCAAAAGCTGGCTCAGGTTACAACCGTGCATGGATTGTGGTTTTATCATCCCAGGGGAAAGTGGGAAAAAACTGAAGCCATGAACTCAATGCCTTAGAGCTGAAAGGAAGCTTGGTAATTACCTCGACCGGGTATCGCCGGAAGACTGAGGTCCCCAGAGGTCTGTGACAGCGTCAGGGTCACCCAGCGTGGTTGACGTGGATCATCCACTCTCACCCAGCGGCTGCTGCCTGAGGTGCAGGGATGTGGGGGGAGAAAGTGTAAAACGCAGGGCTGACGGCTCAGACCTGCCAAAGTCTCCGTACTGGCCCACAGATGTGCGGGTGAAGAGCCAGTGAGTGGCTGCGTGCAGACCGAGGAGGAGGAGGAGAGGCCCCAGCTGGTGGCCTGCGATGCCGTGGTGTAAATACCGGGGCCATGGCACCTCTCTCCTGAGCTGCCACCAGTGTGCGGCTCATTCCCTTCCTCCCTTCCTGAGGAGCTTGTTCCTCCTGCTGTGTGGGCTGCCTAGGACCAGGGTTCCGGCACCCTCAGCCTGGAACTTGGTGTCCTTTCTGAAAGACCAGACCTGCACCGGCAGTGACTCGGGCCTGCCGGAGCAGGAGCAGTGGCTCTCAGCAAAACCGGAGGAGCCCTGAGAAATGAGTCCCAATTCCCGATGGAACCAAGAAGGAAATGGAAGGGACGTCCCTGACTTCAGAACAGATCACGTGCCGGAGCCTACAAGCCAATTCCTCCAAGGAAACAACGGCCTCACCAAGAAAGGAAGGAGAAACCCTCTCCAGGCTGGTGGCGATTTTGTGAGGCTGCCTCTAGGCGGACTTCCTAGGTGGACACCGCAGGGTGACACAGGCCTCAGGGTGCTGGGCTAGCTGGGAAAGGCGCTCAGGCACTCAGCTGCACTCACCGGTTTCCTGGCAGAGGGTGGGCGCAGGGGACCCCAGCCGAGTGGAGGCAGCTGCTCCCACTCCCCTCCAGGTCCCTGGGAGTCAGGAGGCAACCGCCATCCCCTGGTGGGAAGTTTGGTTGGTGGCATGTGCCAGTCCCCCGACCCGCATGCCTGCACCTCCCCAAGGCCTGGCGTCCTCAGCCTCGCGGGGAGGGGGTGTTCCGAGGCACGGCCGTCCTCGCTCACCCTGGCTCCTTCCCACTGCAGCCCGTGCCCATTGATGACAACTTCTGCGGACTGGACATCAACCAGCCCCTGGGCGGCTCCACCCCCGTGGAGGGCCTGACCTTGTACACCACCAGCCGCGACCGCATGACTTCTGTGGCCTCCTACGTCTACAACGGCTACAGCGTGGTCTTCGTGGGCACGAAAAGTGGCAAGCTGAAGAAGGTAAGACTGTGTTTCACTGTGTGCCGCCGTGGCTGCTGTGCCGAGCAGCCTCTGTGGAAGGGACTGCGGGGTCAGCTCCTTTCCTGGGAGGAAGGATGCACACAGAATACAGAAGGTGGAGGGGAGCTCTGCCCCTGTCTCCACGCTGGTTCCCGGGGCCGTCGGTCTGCGGGTGCCTGGAGAACACAAACATTTCCATCCTGCCAACCTGAAGGGGTTTCTGTGTACCCCACCGAAAGGTAAAAAGAGGGATTCCTTCCCTCTTCGTTCTCAAATCACGTGCACTCACTTTTCACTCCCTACCTTACGAGCGCCCCATGTTAAGCCACTCCCTGGGGCGTGCAGAGGGACCGTGTGGGTCAGAAGTCCTTGGTGAACGGAAGGAAGTTGGTTGAAGCAGATTCTGGGGCCCAGCTCTAAACACCTAGGCAGCTGCCGCCGCCCGGTTGTGCGCTCAGTACCCACAGCACAGCTTCAGAGTGGAGCAGACATCTTGTCCTAGGCGTCCCTGGCACCCATGCCGGCGAGAGGGAGCGGGCCGTGTGCGGCTGGCCTCACGGAGCCTGTGGCGCGGTGGGCTGAGCCCGGCAGCTTGTACCTGCTTGTCTCCGGCTTAGGGTGCAGAGCGGGAGGACAGCCTTGTTCATCATGTGGGATGGCGGCAGCGGCTTTCTTTCCAGTTCCAGCTAATCCCCTCTCCCGGCGCACCCTCCCGCCACCCCTCTGGGACGGGGACAGCCCCTCCTCGCTGCGTCTCCCCCCCATGTCCGTGTCACTCCCGCCGCTCCTTCCTCCTAATCCACGCAGAGCCTTGACAGGGCCGTCGTTAGGGAGTGCGGACGTGGCGTGGCTGGAAGGGGGCCGGAGGAAGAATTTCCATGCTGCTGTTCTAGGGAACTGGCCTGGGTTATGAGAAGGCACCGAACCTTCCGGCCTCTCAGCCTCTCATGATACTGAGGCCCCTTGGCCGTTTCCTTGCTTGGGAAAGGCTCCTGGTTGCCCCTGGTTGCCTCTGCCTGGGGCTGAGGACCCCAGCTTGGCTTTTCACACGTGGAAGTGAGGATGACCATGGGTCTTCCGTTTGCTTTCCCAAAATGAGAAAAGGAAGGAGTCGTCGAGGAGCAGCCACTAAAATTGAAAAGTGGCGTGTTCTTCTACCAGACACAGTTCCGCTTGGCCCGAGGCTGGCCACTTCCTGTCAGAAGTCCTTGGTGAATTGAACAAAGCTGGCTGAAGCAGATTATGGGTCTCAGTTCTAAAAACTTAGGTAGCTGCTGCCGCCTGGCACACAGGCCTCGGGCCCGTGGGGGCTGCCCTCATCCCACGTGGACCCCATGGCTCAGACGCTTTCCTGTGGGGCTCCTCTTGCTGCTTCGTCTGCACAAGGGACGGCGTCTTTCGGAGTTGCTCAAAAACCCTGCTAAGGGACTGCAGAAGCCAGAAGGAGACTGGTGCATAGCGCCTTCCCCACCCTTTCCCTTGCCTCCGTCACTGGAGATCATTCCTGTGACTCTGTCTCCTTTATTCTCTTGAAACTTCTGTTAAAGAAGCTCGTTCCTCATTCGTTCTTACTCCCTTCCTCCTCCATGCTCACACATGGGAAAAACGGCTGTTTGGGGAAACAGAACTGTTCTCTGAGAAATGTTAGTGATCATCTGGCCCACTGTTCTCAGGATTCCTTAAGGAAACTGAGGCCTGCGGGAGAAAAGTGACTTGTCCGAGCATACAGATCTAGGACAAGTTGCTTCTTGCCATGGCCCCCAACTTGTCCCCCTTGTGACCTAAGGAAGCAGCTTTGGAGACGGAGGCTGAGATGTCAGGCCCAGGCTTGTCAGAGTTCAGCCAGGAGCTACTGTCTCCACCCTCTTCAGCCCTGGACCCAGCTCTCTTCGGCTGGTGTTTGCTGAGAGTCCAGAGGGGGATGTAGAAGGGAAGGGTGACCGGCCCAACTTCCGGGGTGCAGGGCTCACCTCTGCGCATCCCTGTGCCTGTTGCACAAAATGCACTGAGGGGGTGGGGTGGCTGCTTGGCACCTTTCCAAGCCACACACCCCAGGCGAGCTGGCCAAGTTCTCTGAGCCCCGCAGGAGCCCTGGCTGACCGGCAGGAGAGTCAGGGACTTCAGGGGCAAGGCTGGGCGTCGCTGCCGCACACAGCTTGTTGCAGCCTGCGAACCGTCTGCTCTTTCTCGTTGTTCCTATGACCTCATAGGACCCCCCTTCTTCCTCCGCACAGCTCACCCTTCCTTCCCACCCACACCGCTCTGAGCTACCTGATACTCAGCAGGCCCCTGCTGCCTCCTGTTCACCCAGCCTCCAGCTCCCACCCTCTCCAGGGAAACAGCCCAGGAGGAATTTAAGGAATGTCCCCAGGAAACCCTCACCCTGGTCCAGGCCCCGTAGCTCTTTCAACACAGGAAGGAAAATAAAGAAAAAAAAACAGCTAAGAGTTTTGAGAGGGGAGAGAAGCCGGGTGTGTCAGAGCAACTCACTTCCCTGCTGGCCAGGCGTCTGTCAGACGGTGCAGCCCTAGTCCAGGGAACCCGTAGGAACAGGATGTCGCTGAGCGGAGAAGGTTGGAGGGAGCTGAGACTCGAGAAGTGGCACGGCCGCCACGTGTGCCCTCCTTGCTCAGGCCCTGCGTTGTGTGAGACACAGAACGAGCCGTGGGCCCGGCCATCGCCCGCCCTCAGCCAAAAACGGGAAAGAACAGACCGAGTAAGGATCGGGGCTCAAAGCCAAGATGTACCATGCCTGGGAGGCTGAGTTCAGGGCCAAGGTCAGACCATTGCTGGGGGCAGGAAGAGAAAGACTCGGCACAGGGCTGAAGGAGGCGCACAACTGGAGCACGATCACCTTCGCAGGGGAAGATTACCGGGGTCTGGTAACGACTGGAGGAGACAGATGATAAGTGAGGGATGAAAGAGAAGGGCATTTGAGACCTTCGAGACCTGGGGTGCTGTGCAGAGAGGATGCAGTGTGTGCCAGGAAGGCACAGAGTACACAGACGCTCCAGAAAATCTGGACCGGAGGAAGGCAAGCCAGAGGCCTGGGTGGCTCTGAGCCCTACGAGGGTCACGTGAGAGAGGTCCTGGGGTCCGAGCCGACCACAGGTCGCCATGAGCAAACTGTGGGGCAGCCTAAGCCAGGTTAATCAGTAATTGCCTCAGGCGATCAGCTCCCGGTCTGTTGTGACAATGACTCCCTCACTGTACATTGGAGGTAACATGGGAAAGTAAAAAGCAAGATAAACAAGGCCTGGAAGCGAGCAGAACTTGTGCTGTGTGAAGGGCATTTTTAAAAGGATGTTAACCCACAGAAAATAGAAAAATGCAGGATGAAAGACTTGTTTCAGATGTGATTTGTTGAGCACCTACTTTGTCAGGTGCTATTTTAAGAGCTTTGTGTCTCCTAACTCATCTTGTCTTGGTATAATTCTTAGGAAGGAGCTTCTGTTATCACCTCCATGTTATATAGATAAGGGAGCGGAGGCCAAGAGAGGTAAGGAAATTTGTCCAGAGTCACTTAGCCGTGTTAATGGCAGATCTAGGAATTGCTCCCCAATGGCCCAGCTCCCCACTCTGCATGCCTAATGTTATGCTGTGGAAGATGAATTAGACAGAACCACTGTGGCCAGAGGTCAGCACAGGGCCAGGGGTATGCATTGCTGCAAAGTAGCTTTCCCCTTAGTGTAGGGAAGGACTTTCATGAGACCAGATTGTCCCACAGTGGAAAGAGTTGACTCAAGAGGAAGTGAGCACCCAAGCAGTGGAGATACCCGGTCCAGGGTGCTGGGACTGTAGAGGGACCCCTGCTTCAGCCCTGTGGTCTCCCCCATGATCTTGCCTCTTCCTCTGACATGAGGACAGGCTGTGACACGAGGCAGGTGAGGCAGAGGAGGAGCAAAGATAGGAATCCCAGGACACCCTGCCTGTGGGCTTTAAGACGAGGCTGGGCTGAGCCTGCTCCCCATGAGGCAAAGCCCTTGAGTCAGGGAGGAGCTTGGCACAGACAAGGCAAGGTGTGCCCGGGATGGTGCTGGCAGCAGACCTGGGACACGGGGCAGGAGGGGGGCAGGTACCTGGAGCCTGGCCGCCACAGACCGTGATGACAGCCCTCCTAGGGCCGGCGGGGCAGCTGTGCCTGCCCCGTCAGAGGTGTGGGCGCTGCTGGTGTGAAGCAGGCAGGGAAGAGGAGCAACAGGACCTGGAAACCCACTGCTGGTGACTGTGGGGTTTTTGGAGAGGAGCCACAGAGGCCCCAAAGCACAACGGATGGTCCAAGAGGGAAGGGGCCGCTGCGGTGGAGGGGCCAGGAGTGTGGAGGAAGGCCTAGCTCAGTTTTGGAGTGAAGTGCCTCTGATTTGTTCCCACATTGGCCCTGATTCCGCATCCCTGTTGGGCTCCTTGCGGGGCTAGGTGAGGTTCTGCCTTGGCTCTCTGCCCTCTGCCCCAGGGGCCTTACATCACAGCAGGAGCTGTTAGCTCCCTGCTCCCTGCTCAGATGCCTGGCCTGCTGCTCCACTGCTGTGACACGTGCTGGGTCTGTTCCCTCCACGGTTGTGAGCTGCGCCTTCCTCACACCCCAGCCCGTCTCAGGAGCACCTGCCAGGGCATCCAGCTCTCTGGGAGAGCCCTGGGTCCGTGAAAGTGGGATGTTTCACAGTCGTATCACGCAGGCCCCACTCCCGGACCCGATGCCTTTCTCACATTTGGGGCTCCTTACACTGATCCCCCATGCACTGGGCTCCTCCTGGCGCTGGGACCCCAGCTACACTGCCTGGAGTGGAATCGGGCAGCAAGGATGACTCCTCTTGATGTGGAAGGACGGACGTTGGGTAGGCCAAAGTGGTGTGCAGAGCCACAGAAACAAGACCTTCCGCTGGGGAAAGGAAGAGCCTGCCTCCTGTACTGACATCTGGAAGAGGGAGGGCAGTGCTCTCGGAAATACAAGGAGGAGGAAGGGCGGCACACCCTGTTGCCTGGAGGCCCGGGGCTGCAGGCGTAGCCCTCTCCTCACCGGGTCGGGGGTGGCTGGTCTGTCCCACACCAACTCTCAGTTTGGGGATTCCTAGGACATATTTGCAAAGCTACACGGTTTCCACGCTCCAGGGGACCTTGGCCTCGTGCAGCCTCGCCGTTTTTCCCATTGGTAACAGTGGGCCCTGAAATGCCTGTGAATCTCTTCGGGAAAATTCTTCCCACCTTTGCTTGAGGATCTCCTGGCTCCAGCCGCTGCAAAGCCTTGAGGTCCCCTCATCCTGTTCTTCTCCGTGTAACCTCACACACTGCTCACTGGCCAAGCCAGGGAAGCTGGGACCTTCATGTGGTGGGACTTAGACCTGAAGGCATCCCTTGGGAGCCCCCAGAGCGGTGCCCACCGAGGGTGTTCGCCCAGCAGCGGTGATAGCATTGAACTCCACCCCATCATGCACATGTGGGAAACTGAGCCACGGGGACGACGAGTGTCTTACTCCAGCTTTTGTGACCCCCAGCCGGTGCCACTGGCAATATTGACATTGGCATTTAGATTTCCTCCCAAAACAACCAGAAGTTCCTAACCTGTTACTTGGCTTCCCTCACGGGGTGGAGCTGTCTTGGCAGACAGAAGGCCAAGTTGGATGAAAAGCGGAAAAACGCCTTGCTCTGGTGCCGATCCCACCAACAATAGCCCCTCATTCCTCTGAGTGGACATGATTCCCCTGCCTCTCAGTGTGAGCCCTGATCGAGTAAGCATCCAGGACCGCGGGTCCAGTCCTGGGAGGCTTGGCGGCTGTCCCGTTGCTCCTGACCCTGGGTCCGACACCCTGGCTCCCCTGGGCTCTCAGCCGCGCCGGGGCTGGGTGGCGGGAGAAGACGCCCTGTGCTTCCCCGGAGCCCCACCGCCCCCGTGCAGCGGTGGGGTGGTGGCGCTCAACGCCACAGCTCTGGTAATGAGTTTGGCTTTCTGCCCCGGCTCCCACCGCCAGACTTGCTGTTTGTTTAGTCGCTTTATAGGCCTCTTGGGCCCTAGGAACTGGTCTTCCGAAATCTGGGAAAAGTTGCATTGGTTGGCACCAGGAGGAGGCGGGCTCACAGAACCACCCGCTCCTGCGCATGGCCTGCTCAGCCTGACAGGTGTAAGCAGGGGGTGTGGATTCCCAGCTGACCCCAGAGCCATGCTATGTCACCTTCGGCAGTAGCCTCTTATATAATTCAGTCTTGGAGGCACCAGCCTGTGTATTCAGAGAGAGAGTGCCAAGCCCGAGAGCCAGTTCCTGTAGCTCAGGGCTTTTGTGTGGGGCAGGTGAAGCACAGGGAATTAGTTTTTGGGGACAGTGATCTTGGAGGTAAGGGTTCAAGCTCACAGAATCCAGGCCAAACAGGTTCTGTGCAGTT
This sequence comes from Fukomys damarensis, assembly GCF_012274545.1. Taxonomy (NCBI): domain Eukaryota; kingdom Metazoa; phylum Chordata; class Mammalia; order Rodentia; family Bathyergidae; genus Fukomys; species Fukomys damarensis. The sequence continues at coordinate 45,670,257 of NW_022900923.1, read as the reverse complement.
TTCAAGAGGCCATGGTGCTAGGCCTCATCTTTAGGAAACTTCAAGCCATATAGGTGAGTACGTGTAGGCCATAGAGCCTTGTATGCCTACGGAGGCGGCATGGTCAAGATCGTCTCAGGGTCACAAGTGATTTCCAAAGGCCACTTGGTCCTGTCCTTTGCCTTCAGGGAGGGACCATGTGTGTAACAAAGAACAGGTGGGCTGATGGGATTCTGATCCTGTGAAAGCGATTCTCATCCCTTCCTGGGGTGATTACAATGAGGCGTGAATAACATAATTTGTTGAGCTAAAAGGTTTTGAACATCTACTCTATGGGAAAGGTGTTTAGAGTGTAGCGAGTAAAATGTCGAAAATGGCCTACTGGAGATTACATCTTCATGTAAAAGACAGATAAATGCTACAAGTAAGAAAACATGTAGTATACATAGGTGATAAATGGCATGGGAAAATGCGGCCTAGGAAAGAATTCACACAAAGCAGAGAACTTAGGCAGAAGCATGCTAATATCACCGCTGTTGCTGCTTTAATGTTCCCTTCTGTGGAGTGCAGTAATAATACACATTTTGCACATTTGTTGTAAGGCCAAATAAGATTGTGTATTGAAAGGCACTCCATATAGTGCTTGGCATGAAAGCGCGCTCTGCTCTTCTCTGAGTCTCCCTCCAACCCCTGCTCCTCTTCCGGCTCAGGCTCCGTTTCAGTGACGCGCTTGCCAGGTCAGACGGAGGAAGAGAATCCTGCCCTGCCCCCAGCCCTGAGTCATGGGAAAAACTATTTCCAAGGCTGGGCCCAGCTGAGCCGAACTAATCTAATCCTGCTGGACGTTGGCATCCAGTCACATTAGTCACCCGCTAGAGCTTTCCGAGTCCTGTATCACTAAACAATACGTACTGACCCTGTCCCGGGTGGGGCCGGGAAGCGGGGTTCCGCTCTTGCTGCTCTGCAGAACGAGCTAACCCAGAGCTGTGCTGTCCCTGTGCACACTCACCAGCCACCGCAGTCCCTTGGCTGGAGCTACCATCAGCTCCGTCACTGCCAGAGGGACTCCTGCTCGTACCGCTGCTCCCATCCTGGACTCTTGCTGTGCTTCTCCTCCAAAGACCCGGACGCCTGTTCCTTTCCACATCATTTCCGGCTGACCCGGAAGGGTTGGGTGGTTCCCTGTGGAGGGTGATTCTCAGCCGGAGGGACTGAGCACCTTAGCAAGTGTGTAGGGTCCTGTGGCAAATCCGGGAAAGACGGGGAATCAGACCAGAACCAGAAGTGTTTCCGAGCAGGGGCGGGCCGCCCTGTAGTGCAAGGTGATGAAAGGAAACCTCGTGCAGCTGGAGCAGCGGCTGGCTCTGCTCTCCTCGGTGCCATGCCCTTCTGTCCGGGAAGCAGGGAGTGTACGGAATGGAAGGTGGTGCCCCTCTCCTTGGATTCCACCCCACTGTTGGCCTTCAGGAAGGTCTCCAGGCTCTGAGGTGGGGAAGAAGGTCAAGAGCTGGGGCCACCGGTGCCCTGATCACCTGTCACCCTCCCGCACCGTGCAAAGGCTGAGGCCACTAGCGGAGTGTCTCCACCTGACCCTGGAGGGGGAGCGGCGTCAGCAGGCTTCCGTGGTGGACCAGGAGCTTCCCATGCCTCACTGCCAGGGGTAGGTGGGAGAGTAACAAGGCAAAGGAGTGGAGACCCTGCAGAGGGCTTGGCGCCCCCAGGGAGAGGATTCAGTCACCACACAGGATCGGGAACCTTCCTGAACCTGTGCATCATTGGTTATACAGCTAGAGATGAACCACAAACAGCAGCTCAGCGTCCTGACTTTGGCCAGTGGGGTGTGTACTGTTCCATTGTGTGAACGAGGTAGCTGAGGCCCAGAAAGGCTGGGCAATGTGCTCAAAGTTGCCCTGGTTCTTCATAGCCGAGAGAAGAGGAGAGCCTGGGTTTGGGTGTCACCTTTTGGGGTCCTTCCTCCCGCCGTGTGGAAGGACCCTCCCCTGGCCAGAGCCCGGGACTCATCTCTGCTGTCCCTAACTTGCATGTATTTCCTGAGCAGAACCTCACAGTGGCCAGAGGCCCATCCCCCAGGCAGGCATCGGGCTGAGCAGCCTTGCTCCGGGGTCACCCCAGCCTGAACCTCACCCCGCTGCCTGGGAGTCCCCAGCAGCCTGTCCAGCAGGGAGGCTTTTAACCACAAAATATTTGCCTCAGGACTAAGATGTCAGATCGCTGAACTGGGACTTGCAAGTCCTCCATGTTAGTCTTCTTTCTAAGCACACACTCCTTTCTTTCATGCATTCTTTCTTTCTTTGTACAAACTAAGCATTTGCTACATGCTAAGCCCTGAGCTAAGTGTTTCTTCAGTTAAGCGTAATGAACTCTTACAAGGTGAGAATTAATATTACATCCATTCTCCAAGGGAAACACAGTGCTTGACAAAGTCCGGGCTTTTTGTCAGTCTCCCCGTGGCGAAGTGGTCTGGCACCTGGCCCGAAGCTCTGTGACCGAGACCTGTGCTTTTTACCTGCCAGCTCTTATGGAGTCTTTTTGGCTCCTCTAAGAGCCCATCCGTCCACCTCTAGCTCCCACCTGCCCATCAGAGAGGTGCGAGACGCTGCATTCGAGGAACAGCGGGGAGCATTTCGCACTCTGCTCATCTCGGGTTCCGGAACCCTGGGACACAGCAGCTGTCACCTGTGTCACTCTCCTCTGGCCTCCTCCTCTGGTCACAGTGGATGGGGTGGCAGCCTTTCATGCCACACACCGCCCCCAGCTGACTCTCCTTTCTCCAGGCCTCATTGTTTGCCATGAGCTTTCTGAAACGGAGACAAAGACACGCTGCTGAAGAGGCCAAAAGCTGATGTGTAAAAGCATGAGGCCCGGCCCGGCCCCTGTGCACCCCGGGGAGCCCCCGGGCTCTTCCTCAAAGACATTGTCTGGGATCTTTTGTGTGCCAGTCATACCATTCAGAGCTGGCTGGGCAGAGGTTTCCGTGGAGAGGAGGAGGACACTGGGCAATGGAGTCATTCTGATCTGGCAGAATTGGAAGAGACACAACGGCGCGGACCTCTGTTTACGGGGCTCTGCGTTTCCATCAATATTGATGCCTGATGCCTCTAATTGTGACACTGATCATTACTATGAATTAAATTTGCCGCCATATAATTAGGGTTGCTATTAATAGGGCCCTGAGCCGAGCACCTCGGTGTGGCGTGTCTTTTTCTTGATAGAAAATGGCATCCTTAGAATTCTGCTAATGGGGTGCACCTGGGATTCACCCGGAAGGATGTGAAAATTATACATTCTATATTTGTACTGGGCCTTTACCGAAATGTCAGGAGGCAAAGGTGAGGCAGGGAGGAGGTCTCCCTGGCACCGTGGGCAGCAGTTGGGTGCCTGTGCCGTGCTCGGAAGTCCCTAGCAAAAGCGGCTCCAGAGCCAGTTCTGGCCGCACCCTCAGCCTAACTGTGTCTGCTCGGACACTGTGGAGGTGTCTCTGTCCGGCTGTAAGGTGGCTGGGAGCCCGGATAGGGTCTCCCTGTCCCAAGGTGAAAGAGGCAGAGCGAAACCCCTCCTGAAGGGCCCAGCTCGGGCTCAGTCCTGGAGTGAGATGGGGCAAGATCCCCACACAGGTGGCCTCACAGCCTCACCGTGGAGCTCCCTGGGCCACCGCTGGCCACACGTGGGGAGCCACGCCACCAGTAGTGGGGAGCTCAAGTCTCTTGTGCTTTTACAAGCAGATTTACAATACACACAGTCTTTTCCTGAGGCCAGGCCCGGGCCCCGTGTAGGAGATTCTCGCGCCCCCACCCACATGAACATGTGTTATATACCAGGTCACTCAGCCCTTTTCCAACTGTGGCCCACATGGTGACCTCCTTCATTCGTCACTTTCAGTAATCACGTGTGCCTCTTGGTACAAGGATGCATTAGTCTCCACTCCCTTGACCTTCAGGCTGAAAATAATTTTTCTCCCAAATGTCTCCTATTGATTTTTCCCTTTCGTGTGCTTAGGTAATTGTTAGAAGAGACAGTGGTAGGAGTTCAAGTCCTCGCTCTATTATTTACGAAGTCTGTGGCCTTGGCTACATCACTGAACCTCTCGGAAACTCAGTCCCACCTACATAGTAAGGTCCCATAGGGTTCAGTAAGTCTCAGAATCGCTCAGCCCAGGTCTACCATGCCTGGTACAATTCCCCACCCCTCTCCCTCTTTTCCCATGTGTACCCTAGAAACAAAGGATGGGGAGGTGGTTCTGCTGCCCCACACCCTTCCCTGTTTGGTCCTTTCCCCACACTAAGAGCAGATGAGCCCAATGGCTTCTACAGCTTCTCTTCTCTCTAGGCTAAGCGGGTCTGAAAGGACTGAAAGCATCTTCAAGAGCCTGGCCCATAGCCTTCCCCTAGCTCACAGCCACTGGCTCTTCTAGCACAGGGAGGCAGGAGCAGGAGCATCCTGACGTCACGTGGAGTACTACAAGAGTTTTGTGCACGTCTGTCATCTGGCCCACTGGCGCCCTGTACCCTACACACTATGCAAGTGAGTGCTCAAAGGCAAATGTGGGGTTGGATAGCAGCGGGCCAGTGGCCTA
>NW_022900923.1:45609636-45665184 GCF_012274545.1 Fukomys damarensis | reverse complement strand
TGAGCTGTAGTAGGAACCGTGACGTTTCCCATCCGCACGGGAGGGCTCTCTCTGGCACGGCTTCCTCCTTAGATTCCTGTTTGTCTCTCACCTCTCGGAGCAACTTTTCAGTTTCTCTGCCTCCTCCCTCTCCTGGAGGTTTCGGTGCACACCTCTCCCTGCCCTGCCTCCTCCCCTCTGCGAGTCTCCTCCCCTCTGGCTTGGCCAAGGCCAAGTCTTCCCAATCCATCTGCACCTCTTCTGACTCATTAAAACTTCCTCCTGGACCGCGGTGGCCATGGCGGGGATATTTATTTATCCCAGCTTCTGAGCTGCACCCATAATCAAGTCACTGTGCTACTGTGGGAGACAGCACCTGGAGCCAGCTCTGCTCCCTTGGAGAAGAAAAGCAAATTCTGAATGAATAATTGGCCGCATGGAGATTTCAGGTTCTTCCTACACACAACAGCAAACGGAGGGGACGCAGGGCGAGGCCCAGGGTGGTGGGCAGGGGCGGGGGGACTGGTGCTGTGGCCTTTAATGTCAGTGCAGAGAGTGGGTCTCTTTCTCAGTGTCCCATCTGGGTGGCAGCATGAATGGAGAGGGTGGCGGGGATGGTGCTCTTCTCTTTATTTGGTTTTGGACTCCGCATCGAATGGAAACACGTACAAGAGATATGCATTGAAAATGTGTGTACACATCAGACTGCTGGAGAGAGTAGCTATTATGCTGTGTGTATGTTTTTTGCAGAAAGCTGCTAAATTATGTATTGGGCACTGGGCTTTGATCTCATAAACCTGCCTGCAGGCCCCCAGCACCGCAGCCGGAGCACCGCCTAGAACACACGCACTGTCCAGTGCGTGGAGCTCACCGGCGTGGTGGCGGGGATGGTGCTCTTCTCTTTATTTGGTTTTGGACTCCGCATCGAATGGAAACACGTACAAGAGATATGCATTGAAAATGTGTGTACACATCAGACTGCTGGAGAGAGTAGCTATTATGCTGTGTGTATGTTTTTTGCAGAAAGCTGCTAAATTATGTATTGGGCACTGGGCTTTGATCTCATAAACCTGCCTGCAGGCCCCCAGCACCGCAGCCGGAGCACCGCCTAGAACACACGCACTGTCCAGTGCGTGGAGCTCACCGGCGGGCGACCCCAGCCAGCGGGCATTCACTCTCACCCCGCCTCTTCCCCCACCCAGTGGGCTCGTGAGAGCCTTGCGTTTTCCCATCACTGCAGACCCAGGGACGGATCTGCAGGGAGTAGCACACCAGGGCTCCAACCTGAGCACAGAGCTGGCAGGGAGCGCTGGAGGGGGCTCTCCTTGTCCGGGGAAGATGTAACGAAGGACTCCGCCAGCCAGCGGGCATTCACTCTCACCCCGCCTCTTCCCCCACCCAGTGGGCTCGTGAGAGCCTTGCGTTTTCCCATCACTGCAGACCCAGGGACGGATCTGCAGGGAGTAGCACACCAGGGCTCCAACCTGAGCACAGAGCTGGCAGGGAGCGCTGGAGGGGGCTCTCCTTGTCCGGGGAAGATGTAACGAAGGACTCCGGGCCATAGGCCACGCGGGGTATCCAGGGCTGGGCCTGCACCCCGACTCCTTCCTGTCCCCACTCAGGACTTGGACATGGAGGACCCCGGGTGAGTGGTTTTCTGTCTTGGCCTCAGTTTGCACCTTTTAAGTAAACCTTCCTGGCTCCTGGACCTGCGGTACCTCACTCGATTGGAGTCTCTTAGGCGTGCGGGGCTTCCAGCGAAACGGCGCACAGCTGTTGGGTCCGTGTCGCCCATTCAGAGCTCACTTCGAAATCCCAACAACCCACCCTGTGATGTTAGAGAAGAACAGAGAGGATTTGCAGGCTTGGACTTGAGTGATGGGATTGAACTGGGACTGGACACTGTCCTGCGTCGCATCCAATGCTGCCGAGCTGTGTGAGGTCACCGGCATTAGACTGGGGTAGAAACCAAGGCCCAAGGCACCTCTGAGCCCAGGGCCCTGCGGGCTGTGAAGAAGTAACATCGACACCAGTGCCCTTGTCCTGAAACTTTGGCAAGTTCGAAAGGGCTGTGCTTTCCAGAATTCGGACTTCGGCTTTCTTTGAGCAGAGGAAGCAGCGCCAGTTCCCTCCAGCTTTCGTATCTACCACGCCATAGCACACCCGCACACGCACGGGTGCACACCCGCACACAGGACCCATCGCCGGCCGCCACCTCATTGGTAGCAGAACAGTGGGAGCCAGAAGGCCCAGGCCAGAGCCTGGCCATGCTGGGGACAGGGGCTGCTGCAGGGCGTGCCTGCGGGGCCCCGCTTGGAGCACGGCCTTGACTATGAAGACCAGCACAGGCTGGGGTGGTGGCCCCCAAGTCAGGGTCCAGAGAACCAGCTAAGCCCACAAATGAGGGGCGGGGGAACTTGGAGGACTGGGCTCGTGGAACCCGGACCCGTCTCGGCTCCCCCAGCCCAGGGCTCTGCCCTGTGCTCTTCCCCTCACTGGGGATACCAGTCCCTCCCACCCAGCTCAGTCCTGCACGCGCTCCAGAAAGCCATAGTACACCAGCCACGTGGCCACAGAGCAGGGCTAAGACTCCTGATTCTGTCTGGGGGAAAGTGAGGGCTGCCTCACCTCTCTGTGCCTCTCTCCTTATCTACGGACTGGAAATAATAATCATTTCCCGCAGCAGGCTTGTGACAGGTTATTGAGTTACTGTGTAAGGAATGGACAAACCAGTGTCCAAACAGAGGAAGTGCGGTAAATGTCACTGATAATTACATATACTGTAACTGTCCTTTTCATTTTCTCTCTCCCTCTCTCAGTACACGCAGCAGGCCCGGAAACCAGCCAGTGTTAGAGATACACAGTAAAAGTTCGAAAGGAAGGGAAGGAAAGGGGGAACGTGGGTAGAGAAGGGAGCCACCTTCAAGTCCAGTTGTGCAAAATCTCCATCTTGTGAGCCTGGGACCTGCAGGTGCTTGCTGTGCCTCCCAGGAGGGGGCCCCCAGGTCCCTGCCGGGGCTCCTGCGGGGCAGCACCAGGGCTCTCTGGGGACTGTGCGTGATTCACACAGTCACATCTCTTGCACAGAGAGCCAAGCTGTCGTGGCTGCAGCCCAGCCCTCTGGGACAGCACTTCCCAGAGGAGAGCATCCTTAGCACGCAGCCCTGCTCACCTGTCTCCCCCTCATCTGCAAATCACAGCAGATACCAGGTGGGCACCAAACACAGCTGGCAGCAGAGAGACCGAGGGGAAAGGGGTCGGAGGTGCCCTTCCTGGCTTCCCCTGTGATTCCCTCACTTCTTGTGCCTGAGCTCCGTGGATTGTACCCCTCCGAGGGTTGGAGATGAAAACGCCTTACTACTTAGCTGTTCATTCAGACGTCCACTTGCTCATTCAGAAAAGAAAGCAAACTACTGTAGGTGCCTGTCGTGTGCTCTCGGGCTGTGCTTGACGCTTACATCAGTGCTGATTACCGCTGAGCCAGTGGTTCTTCAGGGCGCATAACCTGGAGATTATGTCTTGATTCTTAAGTCCAGGGCCCCTGAGGGGCAGAGACCATGGCAGCTGCTAAAACACTCTCCCACAATTTGCAGAGCAGCCCCACAGTGAAGGACTGTCTGGCCCACAGTGTCAGTGGCACTGAGTGGAGAGACCCTGGCCCAGGCTGCTGTGCCTTGTGCTGACAGGAGTGCGTATCCGCAGCCCTGAGCTAACCTGGCCAGCGTGCAGCGGAGTCACCATGACCGTTTATTCTCCAGAGAAGAAAGCTGAGACTGAGAGAGAGGGATGGCACTGTCCTCCCATCCCTTCACGTGAGCTGCATTTATTGGGCAGCTCAGTAGATTTGGAAAGTAAACCCAGCCCTCAGATCTCCTCGCCCAGTAAACAGCGCGCGCTCTCTGCACTAGGACAGGGAAGAGAAACACAAAATAAGTGAGGGAGAAGCATGAGTTTGGGGAGGGATTACGGTTTATAAAGGCCATCAAGTATGAAAAAAGACTCCTGTCCCACGCCTTCCTTCCCAGTCTCACACACACACACGCACACACACACGTGTGCACAAGCACATGCACAGGACTGAGCACACCCCTCAAGTCCCAGGCTGCCTCCAGGCTTGCACCGGAGCGGGTAGTGATGTGAGTCCACCCTCCCACGACATGTTTTGCTTCTTGCTCACACAGCCAACCCTCTGGCTGGGAAGAGGGTGGAGATATTTCTCCCGCCCCTGGAGTGCTTGATAAAGATCTGCTCTCTGCCAGCCTCCAGCTTCTCCTGTGCTGATCTACCATGTGCTGTGGGAGGCGTGGGCCTCTCTCCACGGCGTCTGGCTGGTTGGCTGTGTGGGCAGAGTCTGTGTGCAGGCGAAGGTGGGGTGGGCTCTGGGATCAAACCACCTCTCTTCCAACCCTATCTTTGCCACCTACTACACAGATGATGTTGGGGAAATCAGTTCACCTTATTGAACATTGGTTTCTCCAGCTGCAAAATGAAAATGATGGGTCCTACTCTTTTAAGAGTTGCTCTGGAAAATTCAATAAGGCCAGGGGCGTCATCACTGAGCACAGCGCTTGGCAAAGACAGGCCTGCAATGCTCCAGGACCCTCTGGGGGGACTTCTGCCCCTCTGCTGCCTCGCCTATGGTGACCTCCAGAACCCGACTGCACTCCACGGCCTGCGGCACTCTTTCCTGTGTCTCCGCGTGTGGCTCTTGGCAGTTGCAGAGGTGGAAAGTGGCTTGCACGGAGATCCCGGTGGATTATTCAGTTGTAAAGCAGAGCCGCTTAGGCCTAAACCCCAGCTCTGTGGCTCAGAGTTCAGTGGTCCCCGTGATCCTCCAAACCCTTGTCGTGTCCTTCCTGTCCCCCTCCGTGTTGCCGTCATTCTCACAGTTGTCCTTGCACCCTTCCCGTGTGTAAACCTGTTGTCTGTGGATGAAGGAGAGGTAAACGGCCGTCTGTCATCTGTTCTGTGGCACTGCGGATGGCACCCAGGGGCTTGCTGGTGCCAGGCAAGTGCTGCGCCGCTGAGCCACGCCAGCCCCTGCACAGGACAACACAGCCGGTGCCCACCCCGGGGCCCCCTCCCACGGGAAGACCTGGGGTGGATTTTCTGCCTCCTGTCTGCCCTCAGAGACAGGATGGGTGTGCCCTTCCCAGAAACGCTCAGGTGCGGCAGGGCATGGGGGGGGCACGTCCTGGGCGCCAGGCGCCTGGGCTCCCGTCCCAGCCTGTGGCCCTTGATCTTGGGGGTGCCGCTCAGTTCTCTGTCTCTAGTTCCGGTTCCTGCTGCAGAAGGCCCTGGGGCAGCTGGAGGGAGGGAGCGTGTGGGAAGCTTGGCAGGCTGCACACCCGAGCGCAGGCAAGGGGAACGCCTGCTCCTGTGCCGTCCCCACCCGTCTGACCAGCAGCCTCAGACTCTCGGTGGGCATTGCAGCTTCTCAGCGCTGTGTGCCCTGCCCATGTGTCCTGAGACCCGGGCAGCTACAGCCCCCTGCCTCGCCTGCTGCCTGGTAGCCTGCGCCATCCCCATGGATTACGCACGGCACGTACGTGATACGTTTCACAGAGAAAGAAGGGACATGAAATGCAGGCCGCGAAGAAGAAACTGCAGGTCTGTCCCCGAGCATGTGGCCTGGCAGTGCCCTCCAGGTGGGGAAAACTCGGTCACTGTCCCAGCAGGAGGCAGAACATCAGCAGAAGGGGACAGAGGTCCTCGCAGGCCCCTGCAGCTCTGAGTGTCATCTCTCCAGGAGGATTCCGGCTTTCGAGGCTTTTGGGTCCGCGGACCTGAGGTCAGCCTTGGAGGACAAAGCAGAAAGCACGGAGCAGAGCAGCATTTCCAGTGTCGGGTGTGCATGGGCTTTCCTTCGGAGAGCATCGGGGTTTAGGCTCTGGCGCGGCTGCTCCCCACTTTCAGATCCAGCCTCCAACCCCCGTCTCTCTCACAGTGAGGCACAGAGCCCCTCTCTGGGCCAGGTAACAAAAAACCTCTTTTTCTTGCCGGTCACTGACACACCCCTGCCAGTCTGGGAGCCATTGCCTCTTCCAGATGTGGGGTAATTACAGGGCTAATCACCCCAAGGTCTGCTGGGGTCCATCTCGGAGGTCTGCAGGCCCTTTTATTTAATCCTCACAACAGTCACTGACAGTAAAGGAGAAGGTAGGAGATGCCTCAGAGGGGCTGAGATATTTGCCCAAAGACAGCAAGCTGCTCATAATTCTAGTTCAGATTTCTTGCAAAAGAAAAAGAAAAAAAAAACCTGTAAAATGTCTCGTCCCTCCCCCTGCCTTCCTTCAGGAAGGATTTTGCACAAAATAACATCGCGATTCCCAGTACAGCACTCCATTCCTTAGCTGCCTTCTCTGCAGTGGGGCCACCTACCCCTCACCCCGTTTCTCCGTCTCCGCCTCCTGCCTCGAGTCTACCTTTCTGAAAGATGTTCTTGACACTGTTTTTAAACAGCTGCCAGCAGCACCTGCTGGCATTCTCTGTCGCAAAAATAACAGCACGACTTTAAAGAGAGAATCGGAAACAAGAAAGGTGCTGGGAAGTGTAGTTGTGGGTTTGGCTTTTATTCTTTTTTTGGTGTCATTTTCCTCAAAGATTACATTTTCTTCTTAGTTGATTCTGTCTTTTTGCACTCTACACTGTATTTATGAATCCCTCTTCCCAAATCTTACTTTGAAAAGCAAGAGAAGATAATCTGTTTCAGAGTTAAATGTGATGTCAACATGTCACTAGATTCTTAGTTCGGCCAAGAGAAGTCACGGGGGTTCTGGCTACAGAGGCAGCTTACCCACCTAAGCCAGAGAGAGAGAGAGAGAGACAGAGAGGAGAGAGAGAGAGAGAGAGAGAGGGAGAGGGAGGAGGGGGAGGGGAGAGGGAAGGGAGGGAGGAGGGAAAAGAAAAAAGGGAGGAAGAGAAAGGATGGAAGAGCCAGCCCAGCCTCCCCTCCTTCTGGGCCTCCTTCCAGGAAGCGCTGATGTGGATGATGAAAAGAGTACTCTGAGCACCCGCGACACTCGATGATAACTCCCTCGGAAAGTCATTACCTGGGTCGCTTTCCCTGGGCTGCACTTGTGCCTTGGTACCTGTCCAGTTGGCACACAGCTTCACCATCGGGAGAGAAGCTCCTGGTACCCCGCCTCACCCACACCTGTCCTGTTCACTTCTGCCTTTTGCCAGCTGAAACTCAGATCCAACACCCGGTATTTTTTTCAGGTAGTAGGTTGAATGCAGTTGATGTTTCTGCTTCCAGACAGAGGCAATGAGGAACAAAGCAGCAGCTCTAGGAAACAGTTCTGCCTTGCATATGCCAGGGGCTGGGGGCCTGTCAGGGCTGCAGGGATGAGGTTACTAGAAGCAGGGTCCCTGGGAGCTAGGCAAAGGTCAACCTGAAGCTGCATCTGTGGGAACCATCAAACTAATGACTCCACGGGTTTTCTTTTGTGTCATGGAAAAGGTTTCTAGGGAATTCTTGCCAAGTCTTTAGAAGAAAAGATATATATAGCTAAAGATGTGTATATTTATAGAGAGATATATGGATGTATTTATGCCAGTCTTGCCAGTTAGCTGTGCAGCAAGGAGGAGGTACTTCTGGGGAGCGGCAAGGTCCTAGTCACCCCTACCATGCTTTCTGCCCTGGAGAGAAGGGAATCTGAACACTGGGGGAGGTTGCTGGGCCTGGCCCCTCTGGAGCCCCCTCCTGCCCAGGGTGCCCCTGTGGCAGCCAGGCATCTGAGCCTCTAGCTTGCTTTTGAATGGTGCTCCCAGCTGGAGGACACCCTGCTGGGAAACCCTCCTGGAGGCTCAGAGCAGACCAGAGAGGCCAGGATCCCATGTGGAGAGATGCAAGAGTGGCTGAAGGAAAGGAGGGTATGGCCCCAATGCCTTTTGCCCGCACCTGTGGGGAAGAAGCTGCATCCAACGGCTGGTCCTGGAGGAGGCTCTGGGAGGCAGCCTGTCCTGCCAAGGCCACTGAGACTAAAGATTCTTCCTGGAAACCTCCCTGGTGCATGTGTGCGTCTGTCCCCATTCCTTTCCCTGCACACCCTGCCCCATAGGGCCTGGGTGGTGAGTACGGCAGACTAATGACTACACCGCGGCCGGCCTCCTAGACTTCCCTTCAGTACTTTTTTAAGCAGGGGTGGATGGGAGGCAGAATGTGATTGCGAAACCCATTTGGCTGTAGCTGCCGAATTCCTGCTCTGCTCAGCCTTCTCTCTCCAGGCAGGGGATTGCTGGGTGCCGGGAAAGGACCCGCGGGCTGGAGGAAGGCTGCAGTCAGCGGAGTGAAGGTGCTTGCGCCCGCTGACCCCTTTGCTCCTCAGCTCACCCCGCAGGCCTCCTTGGGGCCAGCTGTCCTTCCTAGGGTACAGGCTCTCCTGTGGGCATCTGGAGAAAGCCAGAAGGAAAGCAGACTCAAGGAGGAACTTTCTAGAATGGCACTTTCCAAAATAATTTGCTGTGACAAAAAAAGATGCATCTGTGCTGCTATTACAGTAGCCACCATCTCTGTACTAGGGGATAGAAGTGTTGGTGCCCCCGAGGAGCTGGATGTCTTCATTTTACCTGCCTTTAATTAACTTAAAAATAGAGAGCTACATGTAGCCGGGGAGCTGTTCTGGATAACGCCATCCTAGAGTGGGAGGAGACGCAAGTTATGAGCTCAGGGCACCAAGGGACCTGAGGGAGACCCCACCTCTCTCATCCCGGCTGAGAGGGGGCAGCTTTCTAAAGTGTCCTGGTGCAGTTTCTTTCCCATCTGCCCCAGAGGAAGCCGAATTCTCAGCCAAAGCATCAGGCAGGCCCCTTTCCGAGCTCTGCTCACCAGGCAGAAGCTGCAGAGTGGGGACCAGGGCCCAGCACCCAGGGCCCCTTACCCTCTGCCACATCTGGCCTGGCTCCGGCATCCCCAGCACGGGGTCCCGGCAGGGGTGCCCCATGGTTCAGGGCTGCAGCTGCGGACATCTGGTTTCCCTCCCTTCCCTGCCTCTTCGTTTCTTTTCTGTCAGCAGCGGCTCCAGGCTGCTAAGGGTCAGCAGAGCACTGAGGCCCTGCAGCCCTCTCTTCCGGCTCCCTCTGCTCCCCCAGTCCCTGCTGAGGAAGGTCAAGGGGGAAAGAAGAAAAAGGAGACAGGAAGACAGAGTGAGGGTGAAATGAAACGCTAGTGACATTCAAGCAAGTGACCTCACACACTCGCCCTCCCTGCCCTCAGTCCGGATTCAGGGTGAACCTGTCTGCTTACAGTGGTCGCAGCTTCTCTCCTGCCTGGGGTGCCACCCCCACCGTGTGTGCACAGTAACACATGTGCCTCCTTCGTGCTGTGGCAGGTCCATCTGTGACCCTCAGTCCTCTGAGCCGATCCCGCTCCCTTGCTCTCGGGACTGAACACAGTCAGGGTCCCCTCTGAGTCCAGCCTTGCCCTGCCCCTCCAGGCGAACAGGAGGGAGGCTGGCAGCTCTGGCTGGACTCCGCGTGTGGAGACAGCTGGTGAGGGGAAGGTGGTCTATGTTCTGATCCTGGGACTTTGGTTGTTACTGCTCCCCCAGCCAGGGAAGTCCCCACCCTGCAAAAGGGCACCAACTCCCCGGGCTGTCTGGCGTTCACCCAGGGGTGGCCTCGAATCCACAGTGTTGGGTACAAACCCACTCCACAGCCCCGCTCTGCCCCTCAACCCTTGCTTTCTCTTCTAAGCAGCAGAGGCAGAAGAGCCCTTGTTCTGCTGTAAACACTTAGAGCAATGGCAAATCTGCCTCAGTTTCCCCATCTACAATATAAAGAGATTGCATGGTGAGGCTCTCCCAGCACTACCCTCTGTGAGTGTAATTTTCCAACAGCCCCACTGGTGTGGAGGAGCAAGGTGCCCCTGTGTCTGCTGGAGGGAGTACAGCCCAGGCCGCAGCCTTCTGGTAGCTCCCAGTGCCCAGGAGGAGGCGAGCCTGCTGCTCCTGTTGCTGAACTGGTTTGAGTTGCTGCTTCCCCAGGGGCTGAGCTGAGCTGGTGGGGGAGAAGGAGAGGCGCTGAGTAAACTGTCTTCTGCTTTGTGGCAGCTGCAGCAGGGAAGAGTTAAGTAAGACAACAGGAAGAACTTCCTGCATCATAGATGGCAGGGGACCCTTGCTAACCTTCTCCCAGCAAAACTCCAAATAGTACACATTGGCGGCTCTGTGCTTCAGGATGTGTATGGCTTCACACTCCCAGACCATGGCCCTGGCCTAGCACAGGCCTGGCTGCAGATGGGGGCAGGCTGGGCTCCTGGGCCAGGGGCCTTGCCAGACAGAGAACAGGCGCAGAGCCCCCCCCCCCGCCTCTGCCCTTTGCACCTTGCTTAGCAGTGACCCCTAAATTATGAGCTGTCTGCTCCTCTCTCACAGGGCTGATGGAGGTGGAGGTCAGAGGTCCTTTCACAGTATGTTTTGGCAAAGGAGGCCGGGGGCAGCTGGGGGCTGGGCCTTTCATCCTCCCAGGCTCCCTAAGAGGCAGCTGTCCCTTGCCCGTGATTTGGGGCATGTTGGGGCGTGCCTGTGGAACTGGAATGCACCCCTCAGGGTCCGGCTGTGCAGGAAGGGTTAGGTGAGAGTCCAAGCCTCTGCCTGAACCTCCTGTCCCTCCTGTCCCTGCTCCCTTGGCCTCAGGAGGCCACAGTGCTTGGGTGACAGCAGCCCAGCCTGGGCCCTGGATATGTTTCCCAGCAGAAGGCGGCCTCAGCTGGCAGCCTGCATGTAGCGGGGATGGGGTGGCGGGGTGGCCTCAGAGCACGGAGCTTCTCTGCTGCTGCTTGTGACCCCCAGAGAACCACAGTGCAGCTCTGCCTCCTGTCCGTCCGTCTGGCCTGTGCAGTCCTGAAGGGGCAAAAGAGCCACACTCAGGGCCTGAAAGCCTGGGCTTTCGCACTGCCTGCCAAGGAGGCCTGCAAGGCTGGGGTTTGGGGTTCCGGAGGGGCCGCCCCGACTCATACCTCCCCTGGGGGGACACCGATGCCTGACCAAGCCAGGGCTGTGGTGGTCCCACCTTCCCTGGCTACCCCTAGGCATCTTCTGCCCCCTCTGGGGCGGTGCAGCATGACTCATGAGGGGCAGCTGGTCTTGACAGGAGGACCCTCGCCAAAGCGAGGTGCCGAACCAGTGAAGCTCATTTTCCACCTCTGTGAAGCAGCGGATGCAATGCCCTGTGGTCCTCTGGAAAGTGGGTGTTGAGTGCCTGGCAGAGTCCTGCAACCCGGAGACACTTGCAGCCTCTGGCTCTCGCGCGGCAGCTCTTGCCCCTCTTCTCTGCTGGTGGCTTTGTAACACATCTGGTGACCACCGACCCCCAGGGTCCACGGCCCTGCCCAGCCACATGAGGACTGAGGGGTGGTGATAATGATGGGCTCTCCCGGCCTTCACCCAGCACCCGCCATCTGGGCCCAGCAGTGCCCTCGAAGCCCCTACCCAGCCCTCACCCCCTACTGCCGAGGGCTTCCTGGGCTGACAGCTTGAAGACAGGTCATTTTTCTTCTCCCCTCTAACTGCCTTTACTCCCCTGCCCACCCCCTTCCACATTAATGACTTTAACATACTCAGTTCTTTAAAGAAATACAAGCCCCCAGTGAGCCGCTCTAAACCTCATGTTATGGACGAGAAACAAGCCAAGCACATGTTCACAAGTCACTGCTTGTGATGACAGGGGCCTTGTGTCAATTTCCGCCCTGGTTGAGGCCCCCAGTGGGGGCGGGGCAGCAGCCGAGGGAGAGACTCCAGGTTTGCTGTCTCCTTGCCTCCTGTGATCCTCCTGGACACGCCGCAGCATTTAAGGACATAGTTTATCCTGGCAATGGTGGAGAATAGGAAAGATGCCTTGGGCAGGACAGGCAGGAGTGTGGAAGGAGGATGCTACCAGCGATCTTGCTTATCCTTGAGAGGAGACTCTAGCTCAAGCTGTCTATGCAGACACGCAGCTCCTGCCTCCCGCCGCTCCTGGGCTTTCCTGGAGATGCCAGGCCCCAGGCTCCAGGGCTGCCCTCCCCTGGCCCTCGGAGTGGGCGGCATCCAGGGTGAGGGCCTCCCTCTGCCTTGGGTCTGAGAGGCCGTGGTCAGTCTGGCAGGGAGAAGCAGGTGCTGCCTGCCTTCTGGCTGCCTCCACATGCCCACCTTGCCCCTGTTCCAGGAGGGAGGAACCCACAACTGCAGCGGGAGTGGGCAGGTGGGTGGAGGGAGCAGGAAAATGTCTACGAGCTCAGCAGCACCCCTGGCACAGAAATGGGTCTGGGTGGGATCCAGTCTTCCTCTAAATCAGAGGCAAGTACACCCAACACTAGCCAAGCCCTCTCACCTGCCGTATTGAGGCCCTGATTGTCATGATTGGTGATCCGGTGTCATCATCCTGTAATTTGCCAGTTTCAGTGGCGGGGAGGCTTAGGCCTCCTCTGGACTTTCATGTTGGGGAAAATGAGCTGTGGCCACCTCCCTGCTGCTCTCCTCCCCTCTCCGCCCACAGGGCTTCTGGCCCAGGCCCAGAGAGGGAGCCACCCTCACCCAGGCCCCGCAGGCTACAGTCCCTGTGCTGACTGCGTGACTGCTGCTCCCTGCCGGAGCGTGGGCAGGGCTTGGCAGTGGGTAACACAGGTCCTTCTTCTTCAAGGTCAGGGGACTTCATCCCATTCCTTGAGCTGGAAGTCTCTCACCTTTTTGGCACCAAGGACTGGTTCATAGAAGACAATTTCTCCATGGACCCGGGGTGTGGGGGTGGTTTCAGGATGATTCAAGCACATTGCGTTTACTGTGCACTCTATTCCTGTTTTTATTACATTGGATTCTCCTAAGAAGTGCTCGGCCTGGCTCTCTCGCATGTTCACAGTAGGGTCTGCGCTCTCGTGATAATCTGATGCTGGGGCTGAGCTGACGGAGGTGAAGCTGGGGTGGTGATGTAAGCCCCGTGGGGAGTGGCTGTAAAGGCAGAGGAAGATTCCTGGCTGGAATGTGACTCTCTGGTTCCTAACTGATCACAGCCAGTACCGCCCCACCCTAAACCAAACTGCAGCGTCCCTCAGCACACCCTGGAGGGCTTGCTGAGTCCAGATGGCTGGGACCCAGCCCAGAACTTCTCCTGGACCAGGTCTGTCTGCAGCCTGAGAGTTTGTTTCCCAGATGCTGACTCTCTATGTTTCCAAAGGATGCTGATGCTGTTAGCCCTCCCTGAACCTCTTAGCTTGGGTATGTGTAGATCCAAGGCATTAGAACTCCCCTTCCCATCTTGGCCTGATGGATACAGGTGTGTTTGTCTTATGCCTCCTTTAGCACCCTGGAAATGGGGTTCTCAGGTGCACATCTAGGAGCCCTTTGGAGAGGAGCACCTCTGAAGACTTCCTTCTCACAAGGGAGGGCCGAGGCCCACCTGACTCACTGTGTAGCCCCAGACAGGGCCCCTCTCTCATCCCAGCCCACCTTACTCTGCCCGCCTGTCCCTCCAGCTGAGATGCACTTGCGCCCAGCAGTGTGGCACTGCCCCTGTCACAGACCCACACCGCTAGGGCATAGGCACACAGGGCACACTGTCCTTCCATTGTCACAGCCGGGCTCCCCTCCGCTCTTCCCAGAGCGCACAAGTCTTCTCCTCCAGGCACAGTGCCCAGGAGCACAACCTCCTCTGCCCTCTCACCTTGGAGAAGGCAAAGAAGACAGGGGTGGGCACTTGCCGAGCTCCTGCAGCCTAGGCAGAGACCAAAATGTATTGGCCGGCTCCGTGCTCAAGTCCTGGTGTGAATCTCCCTACTTGCTTTGAGGTAGCAGCTTTCAGACCTCAAGCTGTACACCATGCCGGAACAAGAGGCGGGCAAAGTCTCGCCCAGTGGCTCTCAGGTTTGAGAGTCTTTCAGAACCACCCACCTGACAGGGAGTTAGCCCCACCCTCCTGCCCCAACCTCCAGGACCTCTAATGTGAGGGCACTGGGCCAGGGTGGGGCTGAGACTGGTGTGTCTGCCTTGTAGACCAAGCGCTGAGAAGCACTGACCTGGTTCTGTGGCCCACTGGTGAGGCTCCTGCAGGTGTTTCTTCCGTGTTTCCCTTTTGTCAGAACTGCATTCCCCTCCCCTAGATCAGTCTTTCTGAGTCCTTTTGAGGTCATTTGGGGAAAATGTGACCATCTTGCTAGTTCTGTGTTGTTTTTCACTCGTTCGGAAGATAACAATCCTGGTAGTGTAGCAAGCACTCTGGCAGTGCTTACTAAGAGCCCTGGCCTCCAGCTCTGCATATATTAACTCTTAATTCTGGTAATCACCCTGATGGGTGTAATTACTGCGCCCCTTTCACAAGCAAAGCCGCAGTGGTGGCAGAGATGTGAAGGTTCCGCAGCTAATCAGGGTGGAGCAGGGCTGCAAGCAAACCAGGCAGTCTGGTTCCCGAATCTGCTTTCCTGTGCAGTTGTCACTGGGTCAGGCGGAGCCCCGGGGTTGGATCCTGCAGCGGTTAGAAGGGAGGAACATGCTGCCTGGTGCGAACACAGTACCAAGGCAGAAGTCCGCACCCAGAGCTGCAGGCCTGGGACATGGAGTGTGAGTATCTCAGCCTGGGAAATTGGGAGAAGGCATCACAGGAAGCTGAACTCGTATCACTAGGAGTTTTGAGCTAGAAGTGACTAACATCCACTCCGAGGCAGCACCCAGCCTGTGCAAGGGCCCTGTGTGTGAACTTAAGCACAGCAGGGCTGGTGAGCTATGTGTGGTTTGGTCCCGAGGAGCCAGGGCTCGGGAGACCTGTTGCAAAGGCTGGCTGAGGCTGAAAGTCTGCTCAGGAGCACAGACCCCAGTAAGAAAAGGGAAGCAGCTGGGCAGGGACGTCATCAGATGTGCAGTTTTGAGAGGTAACTCGAGGTTTCAACCTTTAATTCAGCATGGGCCACGTTCTGGGCATATCAGGTTTTCCTGCCTCCCGAACTCCTTCCAGCCCTCTGGGTATCACTGACCTTTCTCTGGATAGCCTCCCTTCTCTCTCCATGTCCCACTTGGGTTCCTCTTCTGTTTGATCTTTTCCGTCCTCCTCCAGGCTCTTCCTCTATCAGCCTAATTCTGCCCTTGTCTTCAGGACCCCGAGGTACCTGCAGCCTTGCTGTTGGGTAGCCTCAAAGCCCAGGTGTACCGGGCCATGGCTCCTTGATCCAGCCAGTGAAGGCGGATCTGTGTGTAATTGCAGAATCAGGCCTCCAGCTCCCTCCCTGCCAACCTCCATGGGTATTGCGGGTCTCAGTGAGCTTCAGGCATGGCCGCCTCTGCAGGGCTTCTCTTTCCAACCCAGAACTTGTTCTCCGATCAGAAATCCAGAGGAGAGCTGATCGTCTGATCTCCATGTCCTCACATGTGACAATGGTACAGGTGCCTCCCTTCCTCATTTATTCAACAGAGTTACTGTAACCTCTGTCAGACCGGCCTTTGAAAGCTTGTTGTAAACTGTAAAGCACCAGACAAGCCAGCGATAGAAAGAGGGCGTGTAAGGTGGGTGACCGCAGATGGGGACTGATTGAGCTATCCATCAGCCAACTTCAGAGGAAACCCCAAGATACCAGCGACGGGAAGCCAGCCTGAGTCCAGCCCTGTAGCCCTGCAGTGAGTCCCTGGGCACCTGTTAACTTTCCTCTCCGGGTGGGGCCTCCCTCTCCGCTGACAGCTTTCCTCCGAGGTCCCTCAGCAAGACTGCCCTCCGCAGCCCCTCTCCAGCCTGACCTGTGCCCTCGGAGCCTCACCTCCTGCTGGGCCCCCGGGTGACCTTTCCCCGGGGAGCGGTGTTAGTGGCGTGGAGGCAGTTGGCCCCGCGCCTCCCTATGAGGCTTCTCATCAGAGGACAGGGCAGAGGAGGGGTCGGCTTCAGCAGTCTACCTGGAGGGTACAGCCCCAGGATCATTAGAAGTCATCCATTGTACTCCACCCCTGCCTTCAGGCCAGACAGCCTGTCCCTCCCTGCATGGTGGCTGGAGCCTTTGTGTCCATGTTCAGATGACGTGGGACTCCCGGAGGGCTGCAGTGCAGACAGGAGCAGACCTGACAGAGATGTGGGAAAGCTGCCCTGGGCTCTTCTCCTCCCCGCGGGCTCGAGCCTCACACACCTTCCAGTGTTCTCGCTGGGGGACAGACTGTGCTGCTCTGTTTCCTAAGGACTGCAGTCTCCTCTGCAGAGTGGCCAGTGTCCAGTGCTCCCCACAGCCCGCTGTCCCCATTTCCCCAAAGTCAGAAGTAGTCCGGGCGTCGCAGTAGAGTTCTTAGCACTAGAGAAGTTTCGATGAGTGAAGGCCAGATCCAGTTTCCCTTGCAGCCAGGCCTGGGGCAGGAACACCTGGCGGTCCCTGTGGGCCTGGTGCTCTCGCCAGCCTGACCGCGGAGAGGGGTTCTCCGACCTGCCCCAGCCTGCTGGCTCCACCTCGAGCCCTTCTCCCTGTGGTCTCCACATCTGGCTGAAGACTGTCCGGAGAGGCCTGCAGTACCTGCTTCCCGGCCTCAGCAGCCCCCGCCTCCCTCGCTGCATCTCCCTGTGAATCTACCTTCTGTGCTCTTCCCCGCCTCCCCGGTGCCCCTGCAAGAATAGAACAGGTGTCAGGATCTCCAAGGAGTCATCCCTCCCTCCCCAGCTCCCAGCCCCACATACCCGTCGCTGCCAGGCCTCTCCCGTCTCCACCCGCCTCTTTTCCATATTTGGAAGCCCCGCGGTGGAAGGAGCTGAAGCCAGCTGGGGGGCCCGGCACCTCCACCGCAGGTCCTACACCCACCTGCAGGACGCAGTCACAGGGTGACCGTGCGGCTCTGGCCTTTGGTCCAGTGCCCTGCTCAGAGGGGACTTGGCTTGGTGACAGGACCCCCGACTCCATGACTTCCGTTTCTCCCAGAGAGCTAACTGAGCAGGACTCTGGTCTCTGATATGTGTGCCTGTGTGTGTGTGCGCGCGCGCTTGCCTGTGTGCACACACACCTCCTATATCTTGAGTCTCTGTGCCCACTGCCGGCACTGCCTCTCCCATGTGCCTCCAGCGCAGGATCTGGGGGCCAGAGACCAGCCTGGGCTGCTCAGTGATTTAGGGAGAGCCTGTTCCAACATTAAGAAAACAAAAGAAAATGAAAAAAAGGGCTGGGATGTAGTGCAGTGGGTTAAATCCCAGTACTGCAAAATAAGTAAGATTTTTTTTAAAAGGGCTAGGATATAGCTCAGGGCAGGGTCCTAGGTTCAACCCCCAGTACTGTAAAACAAGCAAACCACAACAGCAAAATACTGGCAGCTCTGTCTACCAGCAGAACAGCTCCCCAGCAAGGCCAGGGCACTCCAGACCCCCTTTTTCTTCAAGGATGGCCGGGTACTGGGTGCTGTCCCCAGGGCGTGGTGTGACTCGCTCCCTTGCCCTCCAGGATCTCTGACAAAGACAAGGCTGCCTCCTCAGACAGGGGCCACCTGAACACTCAGAAGCCAGGTGCACAGTGGTGAGATAGTGCTCGGCTCATCCTGCCCGGAAGCCCAGGTGCCTTCCCAGGCAGAGGCAGCGCCGTGGGCCGCTTAGCAGGCAGCGCAGGGGAGGTGGAAGGAGGGTGCAACATAAGTGAGGAGGACTTCGGAGCTGTTTTCAAGCAACAGCAAAGCAGAGAGCTAGAAATAGAGGTAAGCACAGAACATGCGGTCCCACAAAGCAACATCTCAGCATCGCTGGTCTTCACAATAGCTTCCCACCCACTTTCCATGTATGCTTCCCCCAGCCGAGGACGGCAGCTCTGAAGGTGACAGAGGCCCGAGCCGTGCTTTCCTCCTTCAGACCCCTGCTGAGGGTGCCGAGGCTGGCATTTATTGAGAACCTACTATGTGCCAGGTAACTTGCTAAGTGCTTCACGTGCATTTTCTTCTCTGATTCTCATCAGTAGAATTCCAAAGCTGTTATGATGGTCACTGCATAAAGAGAACCAAGTCTAGTGAGGAAGTTAGGTAACAGGTTTCTCAGGCTGCCCGTGCTTTACTGTTCTCGCCTTTCCAGTGGAGAACTAGCTGATTACTTCATTCCCAGGATTAATTTTGAGAATTAAGTAATAGGGCATAGATCAAACATTTAAAATACTAACCAGCCATAGCAAGCATTCTGTACAATTCAGAGTTTATTATTGTTACCCTGTATTTGGAAGCGGCCCCACGCACCCCAGCAGGCCCAGACTTTGCTGGTCCTTAGGTTCAGGAAGTGACCGTAGCAGGGCAGAGCCCCTGCCTGACATCACCACTTGTGTTTGTTACAGGCCAGGTGCTAAACGAACTCACCTATGCCCATTTAACCACCGCAGGCAGCCCCAGGACAGGTAGCACTCAGCACAGATACCTGGGGGTGGCCCCTCCAGGAAGCCTCCTTTCCACAGCCCTTGATGTCTCTGAATTCCTGGCACCGCCAGCCTCTGTCAGGCATTAGCTCGTTGGCTTTATGCCTCGTTACTTTTCTTGCCCTGACTTCTCTTCATTAGGTTGTGGGATTCTTGAGAGCAAAAACTGTATTTTTTTTATCTTTATACTACCAGGATATTTATCACACAGAAGGAGGTTTAAAACCCTGTTGGCTGATGAGTCAGCCAATAATGGTTCATTGTTCATTAAAAATTGGAGCGATTATAGGTAAAAGGCAGTTTTCATCAGCACTTAGTCCTGTTTCAAAGGCCAAAATCATTTTGCGGTCACGGAGTCGTTCTGTGGACTTTGACAGTGCCACCACACCTGTCCCGTTTGCCTGTGCTTCATCAACCCTGTCCTGGTAGGTGCGTGCCCACAGGCAGCCTTGCCTGCTAGCCACCCTGCCCCACCTAGCGAGTGTCCAGGCCACAGGGCCCTGCCGCCCTGCCTTCCTGGGGGGCTCTGCCTCTCCTCCTGGCTGCAGTTCAGACCCGCCCCCTGCTTCTCTCAGCCTGTCAATCACCAGTCCCCAGAGATGGTCCCCAAGGCCCTCACGGTGCTCCCCAGCCTCCAGTCACAAATGACTGCTCCGAGCCAGGCTGGTCTTTGTTTAATGCTCTTTTCATTTGACTTTGGGCAAAGAGGAAGATAAATGACACTCTGTCTCTTTAAGGTAAAAAAGAGGCATTAAAAAAAAAAGACCTATTTTTTTTCTTTTGCCTTTTAAGAGAAAAAAAATCTCCAAGTTATTAGGGGAAAGAAAATCATTTGACTTAAGCAGCCTCTGGCAGTCTGGTGATGCTGAGAACAATATACCTGTCAGCATCTATCAGGTTTGGAAAACAAAGCCATCTGCATATGGGAAATGAGGGGGCCGGAAGGAGGAGAGGTGGTGAATAGCTAATGAGGGATGAACACTGCACCCCACATCTCTGGGAAAGTTCTCCGCAATCCTGGTTTCTGTGGCTGGCAGTGGCCGGCAAAGTCCAGAAATTTGAGGAGGAAGTAATAAGCCTGCAATTTCAGAGTCTTTCTGAATAGCAGAGATGTTAGAGTGCAGGTAATCTGAAACCCGCGCCCCTTTTACAAAGAAACTCAAGACCACAAGAGGGAAACGCCTTGCCCAACGCCACACTCGGCGTGGGTCAGAACCACAGCTAGGGGTCGGGCTCTTGGCACTCTGGGCATGACGCCCTCCTCTGCCGGCCGAGCCCCTTGTTCTCAGCGGCTGTGCATGCTGTTTCCTGTCTGAAGAGCCCCTCCTGTTCCCGCCATGCTCTGGTCGGTTGCACGAGTCCTTAGGTCCAAGCAGGCCCTTCCCAAATCCTGCCTCAGCCTCTCTTCCATCCCCATCCGCCCTGGGAGCCCACAGTGACTTCCGAGGCCTAGGCTCCTCTCTGAGTGCAGGCTGCTCCAGCCCCGGGCTGCCTGTTACCCAGACAGAAGTGGTGCTGGAGCTGATTTTCTCAAAGAGTGACCATGATTTACTTTCCAGCGGGGCCAGGTGCACTCAAAATATCTTTCTGGATCCAACAATAATCTTCCCCAGAGCGAGGTCTCTGCCATTTGGAGTCCGTGGGAGGAGTCCGAGCGCTGTATGAGATAAGTCAAAGTTCCCCTGGCATGCAGGCAGTGGGGCCAGACTGGCTGGTGTTGTAACCCAGCTACAACGGCCCTGGCTCTTGTGCTCTCCCATTGGTCTGTCCTCTTTTTCAGTTTTTGAGCGTGTGTCATTCCTGGGTCTACAGTGTGGGGCCTGTCACTCCCACCTGCCTCTGCTGCCCAAGATCAGACCCCGTGCTTCTCTTTGGGCCTCAGCATGAGGAGAGGATCCGCCTTTCCCTGGCCCAGCTGCTCTGTGTCCAGTGGTTCTGGGTGCATCCAAGGCTGCTCAGGGACCCAGGAGGCAGTGCTCTCGGGAATCCACTATAAACAGCACAAGCTGGACAGGTGATAAGTTCCTCTGAGAAGAAAACTAGGGAGGGGCCAGGATGGCTTCTGAATGAATATGGGCTGGAGTCTAAGCTTTGGGCCTGCCAGGGCCCCTCCTCTCCGATCTGCTCAGATTCCCGCTTCCCTGACCTCATGTCCTGGTTGAAATGAGCCTTACAGGATGCCATGGCTTGGCCATAGATGGCTGTTCCTCTTTTGGGAACAGTACCTATCATTCTTAAAAAGCACATTCATCTCCTCTCTGTCTTTATTTTTCCTTTTTTTTTTCTTCATAAAATTAGAAACTCCCGAGCTCTTAGAAGCTACTAAAGGCAACACAGAAAACACTTGATTCAGATGTCAGAGTTTTTAATCTAAGGCCAGCTGTGTGTCTTAAGGTGCATAACCTCCCTGAGCCTGTCTATTCTCTTGCGGAAGGGTGGCAATATACTCAACACACAGGATGTGATGAGGGTTAAATAGGGAAACATGACGTTTCTTTATTCTGTCAGTGCTGCCTGAGCACCTGCTCTGGGTCGGCCCTATTCCTGGCTGTCATTGTTACATCGGTGTACAGAATGGACCAGAACCTGGTGCGCTGGGTGCAAAGTACACCTCTGTCCCCCAAGTCCCCTCCCCTCTGGACCTGCCCAATCCCCACCCAGAGACGGTCACATCTGAACAGGGAAAGGAGCCGGAAGATGCAGGAACATGTGAGAGGCACTGTCTCTCACGAGTGACATCTCTCTGCCCCCATGTCAGCTCCCCAGTCCCAAAGGCCCCACAGTCTGGGCATTGTGGCCAGGGTCACAGCCGGTTCCTGGAGACACCAGAGTTCGCACTGAGGCCTTCTGCTCCTAAAGACTGCTTTGGGCTCTACCACGGTGCCACACGTAGCAGACCATCTTGTCACTGATGCAGCAGGGACACTTTGCTCCCAAAGGCCAGAGAGCCCCCTGGGATGACAGGCAGGCCGCGCAGGATTTCTGCCTGCTGTGGCAGCTAAATTATTCGTCAAAAGCATAGTCATTATGCACCACACAGCTCTTCCTGCTGGAGAGGGTAAGGCAGAGGCACCCGTCCTGCGGCCTGAAGAGACCTCCCTCCAGGGGCCCCAGGGGCCCTGCCCTCTGGCTAGGAGTGGGGCAGGAGCAGTGCTCTATGAGAAGAACGAGGGCCGGGGTGCGCACCTCCACTTCCGGACACTCTGGCTCAGCCCCCGCCACCTCGGTGGCCCTTCCTCAGTGAGGCCATGCCAGTTCTCATCAGCACAAGTGAAAACCTGGCCAGCCCCAGGCAGGGGACACACGTGTTGCTATTTAATTATATAGCATGTGCTGAGTGTGTTACGGCTCCTTCAGGGAGCGGCAGCCACAGACCGTGAGGTGCCCTGGAGTACGTTCAGCACTGCTGGGTTAATGAGTGCATCGGCACACGCTTCGCTGGGGGCACGGTCTCCTGGTGCCCTCCTCTCCCTGCCCATTCCCTCTTCCTCTGAGTTCTGCTCTTTCAGAAGCTCCGTGAAACCCTCCCCAGCCAGGCCAGGCCCCAGGAGCTCTGGGCTACGATCGAGTGTGAGAAGCAGGTCACACGGCTTGGCAGTCCCGTGGGGGCTTCCTTGGTCTAGGAGGTGCCAGTCCCCAGCGACCTAGAAACACAGGGAATCCGCGTGCACTTTGCAACATAGCCTCGAGGTCCACTCTGTATTTCGGGAGCTCCCTGCCTTGCTCAGTAGCCCCAGGTGCAGACTGGGTGCCATGCAGAGTCTCAGCAGAGCATGGTACACTCCAGTTCTGTGCAGGGAGCTGCAGGGTTGGGGTGAGGAGGGAGGAGGACCGAACTCCAAGCAAGACTGACAACCTGTACGGAGCTGGACTAAAAGGTTCAGCACCTGTTTAGAACCCGAGAGGAGAGCAGCGTCTCTCCAAGTTCCTTCCGTGTATCTCCCCTACAGCCCCACCGCCCCTGCCTCTGGCTGGTTCTCACGGCCATGCGTGGCCCTCGCTCTGTGTTCTTCGCCGACAGGGATCTTGGTAGGGATCTTGCTAGTTGTGTCACTCTGTACCTTTGGTGCTTTTCCTTTGCTTCTGCTCAGATCTGTGGATGTTATTTTTCATTCTTTGAGCTCAGAGGTGTTCCCAGCTGCTTCCGTGTGCCTTTGTCCCTAAGCCTCATAGGTGTCTGCATGGCTCCCGCTCAATCTAAGCTTCTGGGCAAGGAAGGTACCCAGCTCTGTGCCTGGCACTGTCCTCTGCATTCAACCAGTG
The DNA here is from genome assembly GCF_012274545.1 of Fukomys damarensis. Classification (NCBI taxonomy): domain Eukaryota; kingdom Metazoa; phylum Chordata; class Mammalia; order Rodentia; family Bathyergidae; genus Fukomys; species Fukomys damarensis. The sequence continues at coordinate 45,642,635 of NW_022900923.1, read as the reverse complement.
CTGGGAGCCACAGGTGTTTCCCGCCATTGCCAGAACTTCTGCAGTCCTGGCAAGTCCAGGGCCACCTCCTCTGCCTGTTTTCTTCCACCACAGCCTGATGTCTGCCCTGAGGCAGCCAGCTGAGCCAGAGGCACCCAGAGAAAAGGGGTGCAAGCCAATTTGGGACCAGGAGTGGGTTCCCGTGAGCATTGCTGGTGATTGAGTGGAAGCTCCAACCCATGGACATTGTTTCTCTGTCATTCAAACTGTCAGTCTCTGTGGCTTTCTTTCTACACCATGTGTTCAAGGAGAAAAACCTGACATGCCCTTACCATTTCCTTCACTGAGTGAGAGTGGAGAAGGGGTCCCTTTGCAGGGTCCTCGTGCCTCGGGCTGTTAGACCATTCCTTCTTCACTCCAGCAGGAAGTGGCCCTCAGTTCATGCCGGAGAAACGGCCCTTGGCTGTGCCGGGAAGCCTGCCTTTAGAGTACCTTTCTGGGCAGGAGGAAAGAGTAGAGTGAGGCCTGAACCTGTTTGCCAATGGGAATTGGAGAACATGGTTCTCTGTGGTCCACCAATGAGTCCTGGATCCCCTGGTCCAAGTGGAAAAGGACGGACTTGCACCTGGGGCTCTAGGCTCCTCTCAGTCCAGGGCTCTGCTGCTCTGACCCGGCAGGGGCGGCACAGCCATGGGCCTCCCTCCTGCTTCTGCAGAAGTGCCCAGGGCTGTGCTTGGACCCCCACAGACCCCTCCAGACTTGTGTGGCTCTGAGACAAATGAAGCTGCCCGGAGTTTGCCTCAGGAGGTAGGGAGAGCCCCGTGGGGATTTCCCATGTTAGCATCAAGGGGAGCAGAGGAGTTGGGAGAAAGAGGGTGCGAGTCAGCTGTGGACTGGAAGTCAGGAGAGTCTCAGAGGCCCACACTGCCCCTTCAGGGACATGTGATGGAGCAAGTCCCAAGAACCCTAAGCTGTGTTCCCTCCATGCAAAACTGGGGCAATGGTTCTCGCCCCCAGGCATGCCGTGAGGTTGCAATGAGCTGTTAGAAGTCAGTAAAAGCCTTCCTGGGTGTCTTTCTCTGTGTAAGAGAATGTGAGCCTTAAAATGAGTCCAAGCTTGGGCCACACACGCCCCCAGCACCAGATGCTGGCACACAGCTGGTGCCCAACATCGGGCCTACAGGAGCAAGGCCAGGCCGCCGGGCACCTTATGCAGGAGGCAGAATTAACCCCAGTCACACAGCCCTTTGCCAGTCATCTGGACATTCAAATGGGAGGTAAAGGAGCAGCCGGGGTCCTGCAGCTGTGGCTCCTGCCCCAAGAGCTCTCATGGCTGCAGTCCCCACAGCACAGCCCCCACCTAAGCCTCTTTGCTAACAGAGTATTTTTAACCTGCCACCTCCTTCCGCTTTGCCGATCTGCAGACAAGGGTCCCTGCAAGATAACAGAACCTATTAGTGCCGCTAGAGTCAGGCAGCGCCTGCTAAGTGCGTCCTCAGAGCTCGTTCCTCCACCAGCAGCCTCTGCCCACTACAGCCCAGCTCTTGGAGGCCTAGACAGGCTACTCTGCAGGAGGGGAGTCCTGCTCCCTGCGTCGGGCCTGGGAAGGGATCTGTACCCCTCGCTGGAAGGTTCACAGATGCTCCCTGCCCTCGGCTTTGAAGGAATCGTATTATCCCACTTCCGAGCGTCTCGAGTACTCTCGTCTTCCCTGTTCCTCCACATCCCACTGGCATCACGAAGGAATGTCTCCTAACTGGCCCTCCGTGGGACCGCACCGCAAGGGAGGAGAGGCCCTGCTGTACTGTGTCGCCTTCGCCTTGGGGCTGGGGGACAAGGGACTTCCCCCGTCCTGAGAGAGACTGTGGGCAGAGGGGCCGTACCTCAGCTCCTCCCCTCCTCAGGTAGGTGCTGCTGGTGTTTGGGGAAACAGAGAAGGGCTGGGGAAGGCCAAGTAGGGCTTACCTGGCAGGAAGGCAAAGATCTGCAGGCTGAAGGTGACCCCTGGCCAATCACATGCACACCACCCTCCTGCTGGGGCCATTTCCGTGCAAAGCTGTCCAAGCCTGCCAGCAGCTGCGCTATGCAGGATGTCAGACCCCATACGGGGGAGCGTGTGGGCAGGTGAGGGTGCGACTCCTGGGGGAGGCACAGCCTGGGGACTCGGACGACACCCAAGGTGAGGGAAGGGCACCGCCGCTGGGCACTGAGCAGAGCACCTCTCCATCCCCTAGGAGTCTCTCCTAAGCAGGGGCTTGAGTCCGAACGCGCGCACACACACACACACACACGCACGCACGCACATGGGAGGACCTGTGACTCGGGAGCCGGTGTTGTTGGGGGGAAGGGTCAGAAAGTCTTCCTAGGGGCAAATCTAGGCTGACTGCGTCCCCCTGATGTGCATGGTTCAGAGTGCCTTGTCCCCTCCACTACTCCATCCTCACTGACCACTGCTGTCAGGTCTGTGCGTCCGTCCGTCTGTCTGTCCAGCTGTCTGGCTGTCTTCTGCAGACACTGCCTCGCACCAGAGCAGAGCTGAGACTTTAATGATGTGCTCCTGCCTTTGTGAATTCTCATTCCCTCTCCTCCGCCTCGCTTGTGCTGGGAATTCAACCCAGGGTCTTCATCCCGTGCTACACTACAGCCTTTTTGTTTGTACTTTTCCTTTGAGACAGTATCTTGCTAAGTTGCACAGTTATCCAAACTAGGCCGGAGCTTGCCATCCTCCTACCTCAGCCTTCATGCACCCCACCAGCTTCCACATTTTAGAAAAACATAAAAAATGTGATTGGCTCCCTGCAGCCCTTGGGTCCCGCTCAAACTCCTGAGCAAGTTCTGACAAAGTGCCCAGAATCACCCCATCTCTCTGCACCCCGTCCTGGCACCACTGCTGCATTCCCATCCTGCACCGTGCTTCCCCAGGAACCTGGGCCTGCTCAGTCCTCCCTTTGCCACCCGCTGCCTCAGGAAGGGCCCCGTGTGCTGTGAAACCTCGCTGGGCTGTGCCCCTTAGAGCCTAAGAGCCACATCTTGGCCCAGCAGTTCGAGGTGGGCTGCGCCAGCTCACATACCTGGCATTCTGGGTGCCTCCCCTGGTCATGTGTGCAGGGTCGCCATGCTCACAACAGAAGCCAGCGGCCTGGCCTGTTCCAACTCAAGCTCAGCTCAAGTGACTTAACCTCTTGGGCCCTACTCTTGCCGTGAACTACACAGCAGTAGTAGCAGGGCCCTGTCATGGCACCGCCGTGGGTACTGATGTCCTCATCCAGCTTGGCCATGCGGGGCAGGGCCCGCTCGACACCTTTGCCTACTGGCGGTCTTCCTGCGGCCTCCTGAGGGGCAGCAAGCACACAGACTGTACTCTCACCCCCAAGGGATTCTGCCACCCCCTGTCATCTCCTCCCCGAAAGATGCTCAAGCTAGGAAGGTCCTGGAAGCTCATCTTGAGCAAATGCTAATTTTACAGATAGGTAAACTGAGGCCCAGGGGAGCTGCAGGTCTTGCCCAAATCACACAGCTAGAAATAGCCCCAGAAACCTGTGACCCCCAGGACTTCCTCCCATCTTCCCAGCTCTGGGACAAATGCTATTTCCATCTCCTCTTCAGAGATAGCAGATGGTCAGCGGCGTCTCCAGCTTTCTTGGGCATGCAGAAGCCTGTTTTCCAACCCTGAGAGCCCCTGCCCTCTGCTGACCAGCTCTGGCGTCCTGAGCCCTCTGTGTTTCCTATCGATGCCGTCGCACCGCATCCCTTGAGGCCTGTGCAGCCTGAGCAGAGATGCAGGCGCAGAGACGGGAGAGCGGCTAAGGTCCCTCGGGCTGGCCCTGGGTCCAGCCTGCTCCGTGCACCACACCGGGACAGGCACTGGCAGCCGCAGGCTCCTCCTCCTCCTCCTGATCATTCCACACAATCTGGAAAGCACACCAAGCATTTCACAGAGTAGTTGACGCGTAATTAATAAAGTACAGGTTTTGGCCAGGAGCCTCCACCTAAAATAGCACCAATAGCACCGTGACTGGAGAGAGGGCGGAAGGACGGCTGGGAGGAGACAAGCAGGGATGGACCTTCACGTCCGGGCACAACAGGCCGCTTCTCCGGGAAGTGTGTTGGAATCGGGGAAGGAAGAAAGGGTTAATTTCAAGTTTTATTGATGCGTGAGGCACAGAGTGGCTGAATGTCTCACCCAAGGACAGCTGGGTGGCACAGGATGGAAGCAGGCACCAGGGCCTGGAGCAGTGCCTCCGACCCTCACAGTCTTCTCCCAGGCTGAGACCCCTCCCCAGGCCATCAGACGCTGGTTCTTGAGGCTGCGCATTCCAGGAGTGGTTCTAATTTGAGAGATGTTTTAATGGCATTTTGAGACAGACCATTCCCTCGCTGATTCTCCAGAGAGGCAGGAGGGAGCTTTGGATCCTCTTTGAAGAAGCAATAAAAAAAAAGCCTTTTCTACTGCAGGCACATTCAGAGGCCTGCGCTGCAGCCCCAGCCTGCTAGTGCGAGTGGAGAGGTGAGGAGGTAGCTGAGGGGGAGGAAGGCTTGTATGGTTAATTCAAATGCCTGGGCATGGGGACGTCCTCCATTGAAGCCAGAGTCCCGCTGTCCAGTCCAAGAACCCAAACTGGTTTTCTGAAGCAAAATGCAAATTTCAGCCCAACTGACCAACCCTGGCATGGCGGCGACACCTCCAGCCTGCCCTTCCTTAACAAAGGGCCCAGGCAGCGTGCCTGAGGAGACCTGGGATGAGGCAATGGGTGAGGAGGCCATGATGGAAGGTTCTGGAAACTCCAAAGTTAAATGGCCATAGAGCCAAATCCTAGTAACAGAAGGGAAACCGAGGCATGTCATACTGGACAGAAAATCCTGCTGCGACCCCCACTGCATGCCACTTGCAGTGATGCCTCCCTTTCACTCTCCTCAGCAGTAATGAATGTGACTGTGTTTAAACAGTGGGGAGTGAGTGAAAGTCTTTTATATTACAAGGCCCACTGGGCCCTTGCAGAGAATAATTAATCTATTAATTATGTGGCATAGGAAGCAGCCCTGGCTTCTAGGGCATGACCTGTGTTGCATTTGTTTCTGTACCAGAAACAAACTTTTCACTTCTCCAGAGCGAAAGCCTCCCTGGTGCACGGCAGACCCTCACTGGTGTTTGTGGCGAGATGCAGGAGCCCAAAGGCAAATCTGGTCTGCGTGCTGGTCCTCCTCCAGCATGTCGGGCAAGGTGAAAGTGCGGGAGCCACAGAGCAGCTGGACGCTGTCACATGCCCATGCCTGGTCTCCCAGGCTTGCGCTCCCCTTGTTCCTTCCATGGCTAGGTCACTGCCAGCTGGACAGATCCGGCAGCCAGAGGGCCACGAGGAGTGTCTGCCTCACCCCATGCTCTCCAGGCAGATACCTTATCCTCACACATCCAGAACTCAAACCAGAACATTCTACTCTTCTTCCCGGGGGAGGGGTCAGAGAGCCAGAGCCAGAGGACCCCTCCAACCCTGTGTACTTGGGGGACGGGTGAGGACCGTGCTGGTGAAGGGGCAAACAGAGGGAGCAAGGGAGCAGGGTGATGTCCCAGCTGGCAGGGGATGGAGGGGAGCTGGCCGGAGCAGGTTGGGTTTCGCGGGCATTGAGCAGCGGGCCTCTGCGGGCAGCGGAGTCAGTGCCGCAGGAGCCTCTCAGTGGAGCGTGGGCCAACCGGGTCGCCCATCTGGAACCCATCGGCTGCCAGCCTCCATCCCATCACTGAGGGCCTCGAAAGAGCCGCAGCAGGGGAGCAGGGCCAGGTGCTCTGGCAGCAGGCAGTGTAGACTCCCCAGGTGCCAGCCCCAGGTCTCCCTCGCAGGCTCCCAGAGCTCAGGTCCCCCTCGAACCAGCCCCACTATCAGTCGTGCCCCTGCCTGTCTGGGAACCACACAGCTCTGTAGCTCAGGAGGGAGGAGGAGCAGCATAAGGGCTGGCCACACTCGGCCGCTTAGGGCCCTGAGAACACCCGCCCCGCCCCTAGAGCTGGGGGCCAGGGGTAGCAGTGGGCCCTCAGACCTCTATAGAGGAGTCCACCACCATTGGCCGTCGGGGTCCTAAGTCTCCATCTCTCCAAGGAAAATGAGGTGGTAGAAACTATCAAAATGTCATCACCAGAGCACACAGAGCAGAGCAGACCATGGTGCCCTGCCTTGACACCGACACATGACAGCCTTGGCCAGGAGGACCGTACCCAGCTCTGAGGGTCCTCCCCAAAGCCTAGGGAGGCTTCCCACTTTCCTAGCACCACTGCTGCTCGCGGGCCTGGAAGGAATCATGCAGTTTTATTGTCACCTGCCCTGTTTTGTTAACGTTGGACCAACACCAGCAGGCATGCAGGGGAGGGCACGGAGGGACTGTGTGTGTCCCTGTCTCGGGCAGGGAAGCCCGCTGCTCTGTGACCAGGAAGGAGCACACACTCTGGGAATACCCACAGCCGGCTGAGAGCCAAGACAAGCTACCCGTCTGTCAGAAAACCCTGCAGGGTCAGAGGCAGCCAGACCACCTGGAGGGAACCAGGCCCTTACCCACCCCAAATCTCTTCTAACAACAAACTTTGAGAACGGCCTGTTTCCCCAGCGCAGCTTCCTCCACCGTGTTTGCCTAATCTGTCTGTCCAAAATCCCTCTCCAAACACGAGGTTTCCTGCCCAGCACTAGCGATCAGAGAGCTAATTATCTGAGATCAGAGATGGAATAGGGGGCTCCCTTTAATTGCAGGGAAAAATTAGCCCAACTGATGTTCCCAGGGCCAGTAAGAGGAGGAAAGTCCGGTGTGGACCAGGGCATGGGGCGTGGGCGTGTGCCCTGCTCTGAGCTCCCCAGAGTGATGGGGAAGGAGGCTAGGAAGAGCTTCCCTCTGGGGGACTGGGAGAACGTAGGAGAGACAGACAGACAGACAGATGCTGGCACAGAGATGGGGACAGACAGCAGACAGATGCGGAAGGGAGGCAGGAAGAAGCAAGTGGGAGCGGAGAGAGATGAGAGTGAATCAGGCAGGGCTGGAGGCCTCTTCTGTCCGTGACCCCAGGGAACAAGCATTCCTCTTTCCAGTCTGAGGCAGGGAGGACGAGGAAGGCAAAGGTAGCCAGCACCTTGCTTCTTTCTCCCTCTGGCTCTGCTCTCCCACCTCCACCCTGTGCCCCTGGCACCCAGCTCTGTGACCCGGCACCTTCACCCCACGGCATGGGTGAGTGAAGCTTGCAGCCAGGGTCGGCTGCACAGCCTGGCTCTCTGAGCTGCCACAGTGATCTTGCATCTTCTCTGCAGCCCAGGATGGGCCTGACGCCAAGCAGCCCTTGCCTCCTCACCTACAAGAAGACTCTTGGCTCAGAAAAAGCACTCGTTCATGAATCTAGTCATGCCTTCTTTCATGCTTCGAGTAGATCTGGCATCTGTGAGTTTTATTAGCGTGGGGGAGTTCAAGTCAGATGTCGCTCTGAGTGTTGGCCACATCTCCCACCTCTTGCTACCTTAGCTGTGCTTAATCCATCCCAGGGACACCCACTGGCCATCTCCTGCTGCAGAGACACAGAGACAAGCCCTCGGTACAAAGGCCCGATGACACATGGAGGCAGCATACAGCCAGGTACGGACTCCTGTGGTACAAAGAGAGGACGCAGGCATCACCATTCCCACACGTCCGTATCCCACTTTTTTCCAAAGAAGGAATTACAGTGACTGATGATAAAAGGTTTGGCAAACGTGTCCAGATCTCTGGCTTGGAGCTAGAGTAGCAAACCCTCAAATGGAGAGGAAGTACAGTAGGCCCTCAAGTTACAACGGGTCTGACATGCAAACACTTGGACTGTGACTGGAATTTGTTTTACAGCCAAAGTCTGAAGCCAGCTGCTTGTGCTTCCAGATAGTCTCAGAGATTCAACCTTAGAGAGTTCTGGAAGGAGAGGACAGCATCCGGTCCTGTGCGGGATGAACAGAGAAGTCCTGGGCCAGCGTCTCTCTTAAGGACACTGAGATCCTCCTGTGTGCAGGAGAGAGACTTTGAGGCCTGTGTAGAAGAGCCTGAGCCTTCACGGACCAACTTGAGTTACGCCCGGCAGTGGGAAACGAATTGAGTTCATAAGTCAAGGGTCCAGTGTAAATGTGATGCCACGGAGGTTAACTGGGGTGCCAACGCCAGCCTCAGATTCGGCCTAACTGTCCTGCGGCCACATCATAAAGGGACAGGAAAGGAGCTAGAAATCTCTGATCTAGAAGTGTCTCTATCTTTGAGGAGAGATAAGGCCCAGACGTTATATTCTCTAAGTGATTTATGATCATGTGAGGCCTTACACGGAAACCAGGACAGGAGTTTAACATTAAAGTCAGAGGCTTCCTTTGTGTGGCAGTGGGGCCATATTGCCTCGTGCCAATGCGCCGAGACTGTGACTCCTGTGAGACAACGCGGCTTCAGGAGAAAGCATGCGGAGCGGCAGGCGGTCAAAGCCAGTGTGTGAGGCCACTAGCGAAGGGAGGCTTGCTGGTTAAGCTCTTGCAGTCTACCTTTGTGGCTTTCCGGAGCTCTACGGTGATTTGAGGATGGAATGCGGTTGTTTTAAAAATACCCAGTCATGCTTGGCACACTGCTGAAAGTTGAATAAAATGAACTATACAGATTCCATTTCTACCCTGGAAATTTATAATTTATGTTGGCACTTAGGTAAGGGCTCAGACAGCAGAAGACAAGCATTAGATGACATTAAGATGTTAACATTAAACCCAAGACAGAGGTGAGTATCTTCGAGAGAGGCAAATGGATTAATAATCAAAGTGACTCAGGTTCCAGTCCATCTGTGCAGCTGGCTGTGTAGCCTGAGGGAGGTGCCTGACCCTAACTTGCAGTTTTCATCTTTGAGATGGGCTTTGTGTGAGAAGCTCGGCACCGGGTCTGACTCAGAGCTTGTGCTCAGTTAATGGTAACCATGCTCCTGTACCAGGATGCTCAGTAAGGCTGGGGGTTGGTGTGGAGAAACCAGGAGGAGCGGAATTCTCTGATCCCCTGGAAGGCGGAACAGCCTGAGCCTCCTCTGGGAACACCTCCAAAGCATCTGCTCTGCCAGGCTGGGGACTCATCCAGTTCTCCCGTAGGAGGCCCAGAATCATCTTTGCCTTGGCCTGTTCAGCACAACTTGCCAGGAAGTCCATGGCCCTGCTTTCTCCCTCCTGTTTCCCTTCCTTTAGGAAAGGCTTGGGCCTTTTGGCCCTGGAAGATCACTGTTTTGGTTCAGCCCTGCAGCCCAGCCCAATGAGCCACCCAGTCCCCTCTTGGGACCTCTGGTATCTGGTGGAATACAGGACACCAGTTCTTCCTCCCTGGTGGCTCCCTGTCCAGACTGGGTGTCAGGGAGCCTCGTGGCATGGCTGTCCTGCCCCCCAGACCACCTGGACGGCTCCACTTGCCCAGAATCCCTTGGTTGGGCCAGGGGCCAGACCGACACATACCAGGCCACCCACCGGAAAGCACCCCGTCCCACCCTCTCCCCTGCTTCTTGGCAGCTTCCCTGGTACTTTCTAGATCACTTTGTCAGCCACTCAGAGGCAGAGTGCTGTTCCCTTAATGACTCCCGTCCCTGGAGAGATGCAGAGCTCTTTTAAGAAAAAAGGGTGGAGGGATGGAGGCAGGGAGGGAGGAGGAGATGCTTCAGTGCTCTCACAAAAGCTGAGCTGTAGCTCCTTGCAGCTCTTTTTAAGGAGCAGATTAGAAGTGGGCAGGTTTGCCCAAGCTGCCTCCTCTCTGTGGGTGAAGGACTGGAGCCGCCCTGTAGCTTTTCTCTCTCTGGAAATGAAAGGGGTCTCAGTCTGAACCGCCATGCTTGGGAACAGTGGCCTCAAAGCTCCATCCCCAGAACAGGGCTGCAGAGACCTAGCCAAGCCCTTCTGCTGGCTCCTCACTAGCAGGGCTGCTTTCCCCAGAAGGTGGGGAGCTCTCACCAGGTGGAGGCCCAGACTTGAGCACCTGCTGTTCTCTCCTCCTTTTCCTCTTCCTCTGCCTCCTCCTCCTCTCCTTCTTCTCCCTCCTCCTGCTCCTGTTCTCCTCCTTTCTCCTCCTCTCCTCCCTCTGTCTGCTCCTCCTCATGCCTCCTCCTCCTGCTCCTCCTCCTCCTCCCCCTCTCCAACCTGCTCCCTTGGAAAAGGCAGACTGCAGGGTTGACCAGTTGCCCCTCACTACCCTGCAGATGCCCTCCCTGCCCAGCTCCCTCCCTGCCCTGTGCTCCTCGACCTGGTCCCACCCAAGTCTATGGAATGAAAGTAAAACAATCAAAGCTTCCTCTCCCCGCTGGTCCCTTCCTGGGTCCCCCCCATGGGTCCGTTCCTTACCTCACGCGTTCCTTCTGCAGCCCCATTGTGCGGGCAGAGCTGTTCTTCCCAGTCTTGGAGATGAGGAAAATGAGACTCGGCTCCCGTGGCTGAGTGCCCGGTGGCCTCCACCCCAGACATGACTGGGTGGGTGGCACCTAGGGAGGGGTAGACTGAAGTGTGGGGCTTGGGCCCTAGAAAAAGCAAGTGAAAAGGCTGCCTGCCCGGGTGATACGTGTGCAGTCTCTGGTTTGCGTTGTTGCTGAGCCTGTGCTGCTTTGGGGCACTGTTTAGGCTTATTTTGTTCTCTGTTGTCCCCAGCGTAGCTCTCTGCAGTCTGGGTCCCTCTTGTGCACTGGCATCCTTTGCAGCTGCTCAGAGGATGGGGACATTGTGGCTAAGAGTATGCAGCTCCAGGTAAAGGACACCTTTTGGGTCTGGAGGGCTGGGGGAGACCCACGGAGAAGAACTGAGGCTACTCAGGGATCTGGTGTTCTGCTCATGTTCAGGGAAAAGGGAACTCAGAGCTTATTCCCCGCGAGGCCAAGGCCTGGCCCTGCTTCCTTCTCCTGCCTTCTTCAGTGAGACACTGGCACCTGCTGCAGGGGCCCCAGCCACCAGCAATCCCCTGGCAGCTGTGGGCATCAGCGCAGGAGTGGTGGGCATCAGGGAGAAGCAAATGTCCAGCCAGAGAGAGCAAGGTGACCAGGGACTTTCAGAGCAGCGCTATAGGAGGCAAGGTGAGCGTCTGTCCACTGCGGCTCACAGCGTGACAGCCCTGCTCACCACCCCATGCCCCCAACTTGATTGGAATGATTGGCCCCCGGAAGAAGGCAGTGAATTAACTAGGGGCTGTTGTCGTGAAGAAGTTCATTATAAATGTGCCTCTCCTGGGAGGGGAGAAGGGGAAAGGTGGGAAGGTGACAGCATTCAGGCAGATCCCGCGTGATCCGGACCCTCCCCTGCTGTCTCCTCTGCCCTTGGGCTCCGCCAGAGCACACAGGGTGCCCTGGACTGCTGCTGGGGACAGCGGAGGACACAGCCTCTTCCCTTCTCTGATGTACGCAGACTCCAGCCCTGTACCCTTGGCCTGGCCTCTGCCCTTGCTTCCCACCCGCCTTCCAGCCAGCAAGACTCCAGCGTTTGGGCCCTGGGCTTCTTTTCAGAGCAGCACCTTGAGTGTTTGTAGTACTTTCCTCTTAAGAGCTCTTCCAGTCCACTGGGGAGCCAGGAAGGTCATTTCATCAGCAACAAACGTGAATAGTAGTGTTCACATGCCAAGTTCTGGGAGACAGGAGACAAGTGGAGCAGGGTGGGGCAAGATGTCCTCTTTCCTTACCCAGCTTCTACTAGAGGTGGGAAAGCAGGTGTAGGAAAACGAAGACCCAACACAGTTCAGATCCTGGCCCTTCTGCCTGCCAGCTATGTGGCCTTGGGGAAGTCAACCCGCCCCTTTAAGCCTCTAGGAGTTCACCTATACCCGGAAGGTAATGGAAATGCCTCTCTAGCCTGATGTCAACAATAATGAGGGTTAAATAATGTGACCTGTGAGTCAGTCACCTCCTGCCTAGTCTCAGCAACAAGAGCATGCCATCAGTGTATGTGTTATGCATGGTCCACAGTGTGTAGGGTGGCCTACTGTGTGCGTGGCAGTACCTGAATATTAGAGCACAGCAGCTATTCATCTTGGTTACTTTCTTGTTGCTGAGACAAATTTCCTGGTACCCAAAGTTAAAGGAGGAAAGGTTTATTTTGGTTCATCATTTACAGAGGTTTCATTCCATAGTTGGGTTCAAGATAGGGCGGCAGGGCAGAGAGGCATCACCAAGGAAAAGCGGTCCATGCAGGGAAGGCAGGAGTCAGTACGCAAAGGCCTCCCTTTCCTTTTCATTCCATTTAGGTTACAAGCCGATTGGTTGGTGCCACCCACACCCAGGGTGGAGTTTGCCGTTACCCACACCCAGAACCATGCTAAACCAATCGGTGGACATATTTAGATATCACAATCCTCATCCATACTCACACACCCTAGATACAGCCACCTCCAAAAAGCTCCACATATAAGCGAATGAGGCTTTGGGTGGGGTGACATCAAGAGACAAGCTATAGCACTGTTCCAAACGGTCTCTTCTCTACGTTCTCGATCTTAGGAAAGATAACCATGCACAGTCACACATAGCTTCACCAACAGACATGCCAGACACGCTGGGATTCCTATGTAAAGATAGTGTGCGGTTCGTCGTGATTGTCAACTTGACCAGATTAAGAGACTCCTGGAGTGACGATTGAATTGGGAATGGGTTAACCCACTGATGAGTTCATAGCTGACTGGACTATTAGGTTGGTCCAGTTGAACCTAGTGGGGGGAATGGGTCATAGGACTGTGGCTCTGGGCACCGTGTCTGGTCCCTAGCCCCTTCCTCTCAGGCTCCCTGTTTCTCAGCTGCCATGAGCTGAGCAGCTTTTCCCCTTCCACCACGCTGCTTCTGCCCAGAACCAGCCAACCGGGGACTAAAACCTCCGAGACAATTGTGAGCATCGGGTAGGTCGTCCAGCACCAGGGAAGCTGACTGGTACAGGTAGCAGTAGTGCCAGCTTTGTAGAGCAGATCACAGGTTAGGTGTTGAAGGATGGTTAGGATCTGGGAGCTAGAATAAATTGTCAAGAAAACGCATGAGGACCAGCAAGCCTGGGATAAACTTGGAAAAGTGTCTGAAGGCCATGTTAGTTAAACCCTTGAGAGACAAACTGCAGGATGGGAACTTTTCTAAATTTTCAGTGAGGGCAGTTAAGGGTGTTGAGTGTGTATGTGCATGAATGCATACAACGATTTACTTTTTTTTATTTTCCAAAAGTAGTGTGTATGTTCATCATTTTTAAAAATTAGGAGGCTGAGATAAGCAAGAGAAAGAAAATTACAAACACCTGAAATTTAAGGATTTTGCATACAGAAAAGGCAGGATCAAATAAGTGTTTTAAGAAGATTAATCTGGCAGTGTTTGGTAGAACAGATTAGAGCAGGAATATGCTGGAGGCAGGGAGACTTCTCAGGTTATTGCAGTCGCACAGATAAGAGGCAATAAAAACTCAGACCCAGCCCACAGCGATGAGCAGGGGGAGACAGAGGCATGGTTATGTTCCCGCCTCTCTAAGTTGCCATCCGTCTCATCTGCTGCACTCTGCTGTGTGTCTGCCGTGCACGTTTAAAAAATGCTTTCTCCTCTTCGAATCTCAGGTAGTCGCCTGCATCCAGACACAGGCCCAGGATCAGGGAGCGGTGCTCAGAGCTTCCCACCTCCCTTCCCGTCCCTACTGCTGAAAATACCATCTTCAACGTTAACGAAAGCAGAAGATTACAGTTCCAGATTAGATGAGGCCTGGCCATCAGAGGCCTTGGAAAAGAATGAGTTCATTAAATAACCTTCTTAGCCTCCTCACCCTCTTCTCTTTTTCCCAATAGCAGGTGGCCTTCTTTGTGACACTGGAGAGACAGCTGTGTGATCTGTTCTGTTCCCCAGGATTTAGCCAGAGTCCCCCAGCACTGCTTAGATGTAGTTCTCAGTCTGGAAACAGGCACTGCCCTCCTCTTCGGCTGAGGGAAAGCCAAGCCCCAGAGAGGGGCAGGATGACAGAGTGCAGCAGCTTTTGGGACCAGGCCAGCCCGGCTTTGAGTTCTGCGTGCCCCTTGCCAGCTGTGTGTGTGTGATCTGGCTCTAAACGCCTGACAGTTCTTATTCTCGAACCGGGAGCTTTGGAAATTACTGCTGTGGACACCCCACTGCTTTGATAGTGGCTCGGTGAATATGCTGGGACCATAAAGAGAGAACGCTACTCACAGCCATGTACCTCGTCCTAGGGCGCACAGATTTCTTTTCCTTCCTCCACCTGGGAGCTGGGATGGGGCATTTCCCAAGAGCTGAGCCGTTGCTCAGCATCCCCACTCCCTCGACTTCCAGCCACCGTCTTGCAGAACACACGATTCCCTTCTCGTGGCGCCTCTTGAAGGGAGGTCTAGATCAGTCCCTGCGCTCCGATTCTGTCCTGAAACCACCAGGCACAAAAGCTGTGAGGAGCACGGGAAGTGGAGATTCGGAAGGGTCCACACTGCAGGAGCTCTGGGTAAACAGGGATTTCAGCTTGGCAGAAGTTCCTCCGTTACTCTTTATTAATTTCTCCTTCCACCTTGCTGCTTTCCCCTCGCCCCAGATTGTGCGCATTCCCTGTGAATTATTGCAAGGCCTCTTCGTGATTTGATTTCATCAGGCTGCCTACCACTCGGGCTGTCCTTCGCTGTATTTATCTTATTGTTTCCCCGAACAATCAAGCGCTTCCTCTGCCCCTGGCTGCGGCTTTTTCCTGCAGTCTCTGGCCTGGAGCCAGAGCAGTGGGTTAAAGGTGGGGCAGGGTCCTGAGTCACCCAGCAGGGTTTACCTGCCTGGGCCTTGGAGTGGGAAACCCCCACACACAGATGGAATTGAGAGATCTGGATTCTTTTTTTCCCTAGATCTTTCTGTCAGTCTCCCCAGAGTGGTAGGGGGAGAGCCCCTGGGTAGAAATCTGTGCCTGTGTGGGGCGCAGCCTGTCAGTAACCCCAGGAAGGTACGAAGCAGCGGCCACTCCTCTGTCTTAGGAGTGGTGCAGACATGTGCCTCGGCTGTCCTCTTCTGGGTAATGAAGAGCAGAAAAGCCACAGTTTAGAAAAAGAACACTGTCCTTGCACTGTGGGAAGCCAAGGTAGGAGGACTGTAGGTTTGAATCTAGCCTGGGCAACTTAGCATCTTAGGAAGACCCTATCTCAGTTTTTTTTAGTTTTTTCTTGAGACAGGGTCTTGCCATATAGGCCAGGCCGGCCTCGAACTCTCGGTGATCCTCCTGCCTCAGCCTTCCAAGTGCTGGGATCACAGGCATGTGCACCTCACCTGGCTCAAAATTGCTTTTAAAAATATACATATATTTTAAAGGGCTGGGGATATTACTCAGGGTGAAGTCCCTAGCTTCAGTCCTTAGTGCAGTGAGGGGAAGAAAGGAGGGAGGGAGGGAAGAAGGAGCTGGCGGTGCAGCTCCCGATTCTCTCTGCCTGGCCCTGAGCATTGACCTTGCTCAGAGCCAGTGCTCAGTATCCACAGTCCTTTCTTGCCAGGCTGTTAATGCTCAGACTGTCCCAAGGTGCCAGTCCAGAGGTCTCTCCTCATATTCCAGGAGAAAGTTGCCCCCAGGCCCCTAAAATCCAGAGTCTTCTGTGCATCCCTCTGTGAGCCCTGCTCCCACCCCCAGCTGACTAGAAGGCAGATTCGTAACATGCACAGAAATAGAAATAATTGTACCAGGAAATGTCATTCTCCAGCGTCGAAGTCCCAGTGATTGACCGACGACTCTCTGGGGACTAGTTTGGAAAGCATCTGCATGCGTGTGCATGTGTGCACGTGCGTGTGTGCATGTGGTCGTGTCTCTGTGTGTGCACGTGGTCGAGGCTCTGTGCATGTTCTGAAAGCTTATCACCCTAGTGACCTTCTGCCTCTTCAGGGATGCGGACGGGGAGCTCTCGTCCATGCTCCCTCTCCTGCTCCTCTCCTGGCTCTGGGCAATGCACAGACCACACGTTCCAGGCTCTGGCGTCTCCTTCCAGTTATGCAGGACTTTAGGGCTGGACTCCAGCGGCCTGCTGAGCTGTGACTCTGTGAGCTTGGTTAAGTTTCCTCCTCACAGCTCAGCGGGTGGGGCATGGCATGTGTGTGTGTGTGTGCGTGTGTGTGTGCACGCGCGTGCGCACAGGAGCCGGGGGAAGAATCGCAGAGTCTGAATTTACCAAAGCCTTGAGTCTATAAATAATCTGGGTCACGAAGCTGCACGAAAATAAACTTTGGCATGAATCGTCTCTCGCCGCGTGCTCGTGAATACACTCACAGTTTGTCGGAGCAACGCAGGGCCCTCTCCACCTTTGCCCACCTTAGAGGTCTGCACGCGCGCACATCCGTCCACACAGCACGCGTCACACAGACACCAGCCCTCCCACGTCTGGCGCGCTGGCACAGGCATTCCCACACTGCGGCAGAGAGCACTGGCGGTCAAGGGCAGCTCTTCCAGAGAGCAGCTCAGGACCCAAGGTGCTGGGACCACTGACCCCGTCGCTGAGCCCTCCTCAGCACTGGGGAGAAAGTCCAGCCCTCCCCCAGGGGTCTGGTCCAAGAGGCAGAGCAACATTGCCTCTCCATGCGCATCACCCTGAATCTCCCCAAGAACTCGGTTTCCACCCTTGCCTCTCCACTTAGGCCTCCCCTCCCCCAGGAAGCCACCCTTCCCATGGCCAGGTGAGGCACTGAGCACTCCCTGTGCTGTCCCCATGAACACCTCTTCTCCCAGGCCGGCTTGAGTGTCTGCGGACACCAGCTGGACAGTCCATTTCCCGTCCCCAGGCGCCTTGACAGGATCCTGTGTTGTTTATCGCTCTCAGCTCCTGGTATAGACCTTGCTCCTGTAAAACATAGATATTGGACAGTCCTGAATTCATGGCTGATAACTCAGTTCATTTTCACAATATCCTTTTTCCACTGGGAGGAGCAAAATTTACCCTCCTACTTGGTAGCTACGAGACCATGATATTAACAGGTGAAGGGACTTGCCTGAGGTCACATCTCCAGCTCATAAGGAAGGTCAGGGTTGGGGTCTGGTGCCTCCCTCCGCCCCGTGGCCTCAGTCAAGCCAATTTCATTTCCACTGAGGGCTGAGAGAAAAAGACCCCCCACTGTCCTGCTTTTCAGCAGTACTTGCAAAAAATTACAGCTGTGCCACTATTATTACTGCTATTAATAAAGCCATATTAGAGTGCCACATCTCAGGGAAGGGCCCCATAATTCAAAGCTCACTAGAGAAGAAATTGATACAAAGGAAAAAGAGTTTGCAGAACTCACGGGTAAGCGAGTTCATTGGATCCACGGCTTTGAATTGGATATTCAAGTAAAGAGGTGGTCATTCATTCTGTCCCAACATAGCTGTGATTTAAATGAAAGATACTCAGAGGGCTACTATTTCATTGTCATTTCTGAGGGGCCGCTCCCACCTGGAAGTCTGGAAGTAAATCCCAGGCTTCACCTCACAGCCTCCAAAGGCTTTAGCCTCCAAGTTAAGCCTCCACATCAGCTTGAGTTTATTTCTGCCCCTGAAACCAGGTGGTTGTCCACTTTGTAGAGGTCTGGAAGAAGAGTGGATGAGGAGGGAACTCGGGCTTCTGAGAACAGCGATGCTTGCCCTTGTGGAAGATCATACACTGGCAGAGAATGGGGCCCCTGTATGCAAAACTCAGTTCTGCCTGGCTTCAGTTGTGTGATCTTTGGAAAATCACCTAACTCTCTTGGCCTCAGATTTATCTATAAAGTGGCTACCATAATAGCTTTGTCAAGGGTGCTTGTAAGGGTTAAATTGGGTTACACTTTGTAAGCCGATCTCTATAGTGCTGAGAACATTGTAAAGGCTATATATGGCTGCTGTTAATAATTAATTAAGTAAACAGGGTCCTTTGGAAATGTACCAAGCATAACTGCCTTCAGGCAGGGACATGCAGAACTCTGAAGCTCTCTACGGTCTGAGTCTGTCCGAGCTAAATGGCCCCTACTTCTACATGTTCCCCAAGGTCAGGAGAGGACAAGAGCTAGAAAACCACACGGTGACTGTATCAGTCAGTATCTACTCGAGAAGCAGATACAATACAAGATACACGAATGTTTATGAATTCAGAAGATTGGCTTAGGCCGCCCACAGAATCGATGAGGAAGAGGGCAGAGGGTCCATCTGCACACTGGAGACTAGGATCCCGTCAAAGGCCTGGAGCTCACGGCAGCGTCCCGCGTGAGCCCCTATCAGGAACTGATGGGTCTGCGATGGAGGCTGAAGAGTCCGCACCGGAAGCTGAAGGATCCACACCGGAAGCCGAGGAGTCTGCGCCAGAAGCCAGGAGGTGCCGCCCAAGGCGAAGACGGGAGCTCCTCCGAAGGAACAGAAGTAGATCCTCTTCCTCATTTTCCCTTTATAGCATCCAGGACCTGATGGGCCCTTGGGCAGGTCCTCCATGCCCCAGGGTGTGAATTGCTGAGCCAATTTAGCCAAGCTTCTGTCTGCCAGCTTCTCAAGTTGACGAAGTCTCTCAGCCATCACAGTGACTTCTCCCTGTGTCCGCCTTCTGTGGTCCCCAGATCCCTGTACTGCCTGGGGAGACACTGAGACTTGTGCTGCTTGGTCTGCTAGTTCCATGCTCTTGCACTGGATTTGTGGTTTATTTCAAGTTATTGTTGTGCTTGTGGTTATTGAAACTAGGCCCCAGGCATGCGCACTGAAACGCAGAGGAGAGCTGTCCCTGTGTGGAACACCACAGTATAGACCCGACAGGTCGACTTTCTAACTCCTGCTTTTACTTTGGGGCTCCCAACACCTCCCCATTAGGCATTCTGTGTGTGGGAGGAATAGAGGACAACTTCCAAGCTCGCAGCTGCCTCCGTCCATGGGAGCTGTGCATTGGCCGGGCATCTGGACCAAACAGGCTGGAGCCAGATCAAGTCCCCACCCCACCCTGGACCCGGTAGAAGGCCTCAGGTTACGAGTTCCAAAGCCCCGCTCTGGCCCTGATAAGTCTGCTGTCCTCCTGTGATGGGAATGCTTAGTTCAAGTTCAGTACCAACATCTTCTGTTCTGGTTTAGTCTTAGCTCTGCCTTTGAGAATCACAGATCTGATTCTAGCTTCTACTTGTTCATTAAAAGATTGAAGTTGCAGACAAAGAATTTTTAAACACTTCTGATTAGGTCTCTGATTCAGTCCAAAACTCTTGGTTGGGACTAGCCTTAACTGAATGCAGCAGCATATGCTGATAAGTTGTCTTTGGTTCAGTTCCAGTTCTAACCTGGTCTTTACCTGGTCCCAGGCACCATAGAGAGAGCTTTCCTTCCTCCTTTGACCTTGTGCCCTGACCTTGCTGGGGATCCAGGCCAGGCCCCAAGCTCATGGAAAAGTCAGCTGGCTGCCTGAGGTGGGAGGTCCTGGCCAGGCCTGCGAGAGGGCTGGCTCTGTAACTCATATGCCAGTGCCTTGGGGAGACCTCAGTCTCCCTGGAAAGGAGCAGCTGTCACAGGGAGTATAGGGAGGCGCTGAGATGTCCCCTTCATGGGCAGGCACCTTCAGACTTGGGCAAGAGCAGACCAGAGCTCCCAAGGCCATGGAAGAGAAAACTGGGGCCATGCCAGCCAGAAGCCATTCCCATCACAGCACCCTGCTACCCTGCTGTAGTTACCAAGAGCTTTAGTGACTCAGAGCTACTGCATTTCTGCAAGGCAAAAGCCTGGAATGTGGAAAGCCCACTCCTGAGGTAGAAAAAAAGGGCAAAGGTGGAGTTTAGGGGAAAGAGAGGAGGTGTGAGGGGCAGGAACGGCTGAGAGAAGACTGTTTGGTTGCACTGACATTTCCTCCTCAGCTTCCAGTCCAGATACATAGCTAAGGATGCAAAGAGGAGAATGTGCCATGGTCAGCCCTAAGCCTGACCTACTGTTCCTACCCCTGGGGTTGAGGCCCAAGAGCCTCAGGTGGGGATCTGCTGTTTCTGCCATTGGGAACTCCAGATCCAGAGCTGCCAACCCAAAATCAGTCACCAACTGCTTCCCACTCTTCCTAGTCCAGCCCAACCCCACGGGTTCCAACCGTACCCTGTCTCGGGCCTTCAAGTCTGCCGGTTCTCAGGAGGGTAGAGGAATAGAAATGGACGCCCCGGCCCCATTCCCCCAACCCTGAAAGAAATAATGCCAGTGGCTCTCCTGACAGCCAGCGAGAACTGAAAACGCCTCCGTTCATCCCACCGTCCGTATTTGTGGCAGTGTTGAGTGCCCAGCTTGGCCCATGGATTGAGTCGTGAGCCCTTGCCCTCAGGAGCATTCTTTGTGGTGAGGAGAAATGGGCAGAGCGAGGAGAGGGTTAGTACAAGAGCACATGCAGAGGGTGAAAGGAAGGAGATGGCTTATTCTTCACATTTTCCAAAAAAAAAAAAAGTCTTTTGCCCTGACTTTGATTTAGCACCAGAGTCCAGGATACTCTTACCTTTTGGTTCCCAGTACATGTCCTTTCCACAAGTGCATCTCAAGGGTTCCTTTTTCTCCTTCACACACTTGGTTACCAAGCCCATGCCATGCACAACCACTGAGGGTTATAGGAGAAATGGAAAGCACATCCTCACCTTCAAAATGTTAACAGAACTTAAGTCATCTAAAGGGATCAGAGCACAACTCAAGTAGGTGCCAGTACCTGTTTGTAATGCTGAGACAGAATGGTTGGGGGAAAAAGGCATCCTCATAGGAGCAGTTAATTAGCCATTAGAGAAGTCGGAAGACTTCTTGGAGGAGGTGGGGCTTGAGCTAGAGAGTGTGTAGGTGAACAGAGGACCAAGAAAACCAGCCAGGGCACGGAGCATTGGTCAGAGGTCAGTGCTTGGCTGGGAGAGGAAGCTGAGCATAGATAGCCCTCCAACCAAGGCACCCTGTCCCCGCTGTCTGCGTGACCCCAGGTCCTCTCTCCTTGGAGTTTCGGTACTATGTATGCAGAAGTCAGCCTCAGCCAGTACTTCTCAGGGCCTGCACCAGCAGCATTGGAAGCTCCTGGGAGTTTGCTAGAATTCCACATGTGCAGGCCCTCTGCACTCCTGCCTGAAATTCTGAGGAGGGTCCAGTCTCGTACACAGCCAGGCTCTCAAGCACAAGGGCACACAGGCTCGGAAACGCTGGATTATACTGCTGTTCTTAATCCTGGCTGCTCATTTAATGCACCTGGGGAGCTTTTAAAACTCAGTGAGGGTGCGTCGACCCCATCCAGATTTTCTGAGGAACAAATCTGGCCCTGGCATTTGTATTTTTAAAACTTCCCGTGTGATTCAACCGTACAACCAGGGCTGGGAAATGGGAGTGTTTCTTGCTGTCCTGCAGTGGCTGGGGAGACTCAGCAGGGATCCACCCCATGCCACTGGGTGACTTCGCAGGCTTTGAGAGCCCAAGCCTTGAGGAAGAAAGACTTCTGGAGGCCCAGGAGTCCCGCGTCTCTCAGTGGCCTGCTTTTTGATGGTTTGCACGCATCCACCATCCTGCATCTGCCTAAGGCAAGGGCACTTGTAGAGGTGCTGACTCTCCCATGGCAAGCTGGTAGGTGTGTGTAAGCACACACTCGCTTGCACACATGATCACACGGCACTGGAAGTATTAACAGATGCACACAAGAATCATCACAGAGGGGCTGGGGCTGCAGCTCGGTGACAGGGCAAGGTGCTGCGTTCGAGCCCCATTGCCAATAAATAAAGAAAAGAAAAGAATCGTCACAGAAGGGTGGACAGAATCATTCCAAAGGGCGTACGAGCACAGACAAAGAAGCCACCCTCAGCGACCCAGAGCACAGCGCACTTAGACTGTGAGGGAACCCCACTTGCTTGAAAACTGCATGTTTGGAGTAAGTGGTTCTTCTCCCCAGAGCAGCAGTCGTGTTCAGTAAGCCACTTCCTCTAGGGAGAAGGAGGGAGCCCGTCGGGAAAGCTGATGGAGATACTGAGGACACCCTTGTTTCTCTTGTAGATTCGAGCTGATGGTCCGCCCCATGGTGGGGTCCAGTACGAGATGGTCTCTGTGCTCAAAGATGGGAGCCCCATCCTGCGGGACATGGCCTTCTCCATTGATCAGCGCTACCTGTACGTCATGTCTGAGAGGCAGGTAAGTGCTCACACCCATCCCTGCTTTCCAGTTCTCTAATCTGTAACTTTGTTCAGAACCTTTTCCATCTCAAAGAGAGACCTCCGGGCTTGCTACGCAGGGGCAGGGTCCCTGCGGGCTTTTGCAGGGAGACAAAGGGAAGCTGCCAGGGCCAGCCACTTCCCGGAGGTTTCTCCCTCGTCCGCAGCCCTGTCTCAGCGAGTGATGAACTGCGCACCGGAATGGGCCAGACTGCGCGAAGCAGCTTGGTGTGATTAGGAGGTAGATTTACTGCTCTCAGGCCCATGGAGTCTGCTGTTCAAGGGTGCCAGAGAGGTGTAAATAACCCAGGCCTCCAGGCTGGGCTGGTTCCTGGGAGAGATAGACCCAAGATAGGGCCCCAGAAGGAGATAAAATCCTGGCCTGAGTCTTAGACCGGTTCAGGTTGTAAACTGGTCACCTCTGGGAGGCTGAAACAATGCCTGCAGAGCCTGCAAAACCCACTTCTCCCTCTGCTGGGTGGCATCCAAGCAAGTCCTCCTCTCGGATGCCCCCAGCCTGCATTTGCCCTGGTTGTGTGCAAGCAGAGCGGAGAAGGCCGGGGCACAGGGAGCTGCGGTGTAGGGAGAGAGGCCAGGGGATTCTCCCAGTCACTGCGCGTCCTGCAGACACAGCAGCCTTAGCAAAAGCTAGTCCCTTCACTCACTAGGTCAGTGGGTTAACAGCTGCTCAGCAGCCATCTTGGTCTTGTTGTTTTCCTGAGCAGAATGAGTCACATAAAGACCAAAGAAGGAGAAACAGGACTGTGATCCAGCCTCAGCAGCTACACACAGTGGCTGAGGCCGGAGGGACCGATGGCTTTCACAGGGTGCCTCCCAGCTCCACATCAGTCTGATTATTTGCAAAGATTCTCATGTCCTTGATCAGCTTCACCTTCCCCAGAATTCTCCCCAGATGTGAGGAGTCTGAATCCAGGGATGAGCCATGAACAGGAGGAGTCAGAAAGAGGCGGATGGGCAAATGACAGCATTAAGGGAGGCAGCGATGCAGTTCTAACTTGAAAATTACTTCTTCAGAATACATGACACAAATCATATGCTAATTGCATGCAAATTACATCCAGATCCTCCTGAACCCACCTGTCATTTTCACCTTCTTTTGTGTGGCCCCTGCAGTTGAGGCATAATCAAGTCCAGATGGGAATTTTGTGAAGCTGGAGGAATCTTTGCCTACCTTAGAGTGGGTAAGACGGTCTTGAAAATAAAGGCTGGTGTATGGTCCCAATAAAAGTCCCAGTAAAATAGGCCTAAAAGAGTCCATTATTGGGCACACATTTATGGGGAAAGAAGTACTGGGCAAGCATCAAAATGAATGGGACTTGATCCCCTACTCTAATGTTGATTATAATCTAAAGAGGGTAAGAGACATGGTATTAGGCATTTTCCCATGCTGGGACAAAATAACCGACACAAACAGTTTAAAGAAAGACAGGTTTCCTTTGGCTCAAGGTTCCCGAGGGTTCGGTCCATGGTCAACTGGCTTTAAGGCAGAACAACATGGTGGAAGGGTCTGGCAGAAGAAACTGTTCAGCCCATGGTGGTCAGGAAACGGGGAGAAAAGTGAGGAGCTGGGAACAAGCGTCACCCTTCCAGGTCACATGCCTCTTTCAACCCAGCCCCACCTCCTCTCAGCTCATTCATCTGTGAACTTTCCAGGGGCCTGATTAATCCACTGATGAGTATAGCAACCCCATGACTTGACCACCTTCCAGAAGTTCCACCTCTAAACACATGAAACTTTTGGGGGTACATTTTAGATACGTAGCCCCATGGCAGACATGTGCCCCAAAATCTGTAACATCAAACTGAGTTCTGCAAGTACTCTGCTTTTTCTCTGTATTCTTTGTTTGTCAGACAGAAGGTTATTTTTTAGATAAAAATCAGAAAACAACCATAAGTCGCCAAATCCCACTTTTCAAAATGTAGCATCAGGTTAACACTGACGAAAGTGTAACCTTGTGTTCCCATTTGGTGAACACCATCTGAGACACTTCAGCAGGAATACTCACAGGTGGGATGAACTGATACACGATATCCTTTTATGAGCAGATAAAAGGTTGGTCAGAAGGATGGAATAGACCCACAAGCGACTCCAGGTATGGCTAAGGACCAGGAAAGTAGCTCAGAGTAACAGCGCTCTCTAGGGTTCCACAAGCCCAGTGAAATGAAACAGCAGAAACAGAAAGTAGAGGTCGTCACTGAGACCTTGGGGGGACCGAAAAGGTACTGAGGCACAAAGGAGGAGCTGGCTCGTGGCTGGAGTAGACATCGGGGTATTCGGTGACTTCCCGAGTCCTTGTCTGATGTCACCTCTGGGAGCACCAGCCGTGGCCACACTGAGGGTCCATGTAGCTTGTTGATAAATACGCTCCTGTTCATCTTCATCTTATGCCTCTGGTGACCCGTGTCCTGGTACAACCTGCACCCCCGAAAGCACAGACGTAGTAGCCGGTGGTGATGGCAAATGTGGGAGGGGCATAGGTGAGCTGTTACGGGGGAGGGTCTTCCCGTACCAGGGGGATCTGTAATCAGGTGGCCAAGCCCGAGGCGGACGTGTGATGAAGCTCTAAAGCTAGTAGTCTGGACAGTTATACATGATATAAAACTAGGAGGACAGGTGACTTTGCTGGGGCTGAGGTCAGAGACGAGCTCCAGGAGCAGCTCAGGAGGCCCTTCTGTGTGAGGCCAGCGCACAGCGCACTCACAGAGAACTCGGGTCTCTTACCCAAGGCAGGCTGCTGGTGACAGGAGAACCAAGAGGGAGAGTGAAATCAGGTGACCCGGCTCTGGTCCCGTTTTTGTGATAACCCACAATAGAACTTGCACGGCTTCCGGGTCTCCCTTTATTCCCCAGAGGCATACGTCAGGTCACAGGGTTATCCTTGAAAGCCAAAGGTCTGTTGCAGGCCCTGTTTCACTCTTCTGTAGCTGAGAGGCTGTGGAAAAGTCACAACTTCAGTGTGTCTCACACACGGTCAGTGTGCACTGCACTGGGACAAGAGACGGGGAAATTCTTTCCGTTCTGCCTCATGTAGCGTGCAGACACTTGTCGTTCACGTTCTGTAGGGCCCTCCCCGCTCTTGAACTTCATGGTCCCATGACCTAGGGAAAGGCAGGTGAGGAGGGTGGCTGGAGAGAGCTGAGTGGCTCAGCCTGAGCCGGGAGCCCTGCATTCTCCTAGCCGCCTCCAACTCCCTGAGGCACGTGGACCCTTCACTTCTAGGTACTTCGTTTCCTCACCTTTGAAGACAGAGGTGCCACACACTCTCTAAATTTAAATCAGTGCATAAAGTTGTTTTCCCACAAAAAAAGAGCAGATGACAAATCCAACTCTGACGTCTCATTTAGATGTTGAATAATGAACACAGTTGGTGGTTTGGTGAGGCATGTGTATTCTCCTGTGATGGGGCAGTGTCTTAGTCCATTTCCCACTATTATAACAAAATATCTGAGTCTGGGTGACCTATAATGAAGTTCAGATGTTTCTTTAGCTCTCATTTTGCAGGCTGGAAGTCCAAACAGAATGGCCCTCGGCCTCAGTTCCTCCCAAGGACAGTGCCTTCTGTGACCTAATCACATCCCCCTGGGCCCCTGCTTTTAAAGGTTCCACACCACCTTCCAACGCATGAACCCGTGGGGGACACATTCACGCCATGTACGAGCCATAGAGGCAGCAATTTAAGACTGGGGTTCCCTAAAAATCCCACGACCTCGTAAGGCATCATGGGAATGGGCTTCCCATAACTTGACTCGATAACAATCTCTGGCAACTGAATTCTACCCCACCCTCAACACTTATGTCTCTGTTCCCCTACCCCTTCCCAAAAACATGGCACCTGTTTTATCCTTGGCATCACGTGAAGGGAGTAGAAATAGTTCCTCATCTCCCACTCTGCCTAGGTTTTCATGATCCTACAAAGCTAGAACCCCATAGGCACTTCTCTCTCCCTCTCTCTCTCTCTCTCTCTCTCTCTCTCTCTCTCCTCTCTCTCTCTCAATTAACTAAATGTAATTAAGAAATAGGACTAGTAAAACTGTTGGGTCTTTAGTGCCACTCCTAACAAGTCAATGTTAATGTACTGTTAATGGATCTATGGCCAACCAGTCCCGAGGGTAATTGGAGAGCAGATTTCCCAATCCTGCTGTTGATTGCCCAGGTGTTCCTGAAAGGGTGCCTGGCTCATCCCTGAAAGGCTCATCTTCATCCCCCAGCAGAGTCAACCGATGCTATGAGCACGATTGCAAGTTGCTCCCCTATCCTCGGCGTCTAATGCGCAGTCGGCGGTGAGTCCAGGGAGAAGCAGGCAGCGAGCCAAGTGAAAACTCGAGCAACAAGATGAAGGGAAATGGGATAGCCAGGGTTTCCACTCAGCTCGTCAGGCTGGCCACTCCCAGAAAGGGAGCACCACTCTGTACTCAGGGCGGGTGGGAGAAGAGTGTAGGGATGGAAGCAATTATTCTATTTTATACTTTAATTAGTTTGAATTAGCAGAGGGAATAGAGGCATAAAATGATCCAGCCAAGGGTGAAATGGAAAAAGGGAGTCACAGTGGAGAATGGCTCCTCGCAGGCTGGAAAGAGCCCTGGGAACAGCAGCAAGGCTGGCGAGGGGTGGTGCGTTGGGAGTGGATGGGGACGTGGAGTTCTGCCGTCTAATTGGAGGCCCCGAGAAGCAGGGTAGCAGCCTGCTGGCTAAGACCTGCCATGTGCAAGTGAGACTCACCTCTGCTGCATAGCAGTCACAGAGTGTGCGACTTTGAGAAACTTACTGAACTGCTCTGAGCCTCAGTTGCTTCACCCTGTATAATGAGCCGAGAATGTAACCCTTGTGAGGACTGAGTGTCTACATAAATTGTCGCACTGTGCCTGACACGTGGCCAGTGCTTTCAGTAAGTGCTAGTGACTAGTAGTAGCAGTATTAAAACCTCCCAAGGAGCTCAGAGAGGGCTGGAAGCAAACCCACCACAAATGATGGCAGGGATAGCACTCCCGTTTCCAGCAGTGGCCTCCAACCTCCCTTTCCTGCCTCTCCCTCCCAAGGGGCTGAGAAGACTCTGGCCTGCCCAAATGGCAGCCCTGGGCTGAGGCGCTCCTAATCTGATATTTATTTTAAGATCCAGGAATGTGCCCGGCAGACTAAACAGTCCTGCTCCGCTCAGTGCACAGAGAGGCAGCCCCAGGCCCAGCTGGGCGGCCAGAAAGCAGGCATTTGTGGGGACAAGGAGGGCACAGAGCCCACATCCCCCAACTCTCTGAGTCTGTCCAGCTGATGTGTAGACACCTGGCCAGCGAGGGACTCGGCAGGAGCTTCTCATCTGTGCCGCCTAAAATGAGACACCAGAAACAGGGCTACCTTCTCCAGGTGGTGACCCTGAGGTCCCCTTCAGAATGCCCTCCTGTGGGCGAGTGGTTGGCATACTGTTCTGTTTGCCTGTTGCTAGATAGTAAACCACTTTGAAATTAAGAGCATGGCACAATATTTTGTCAGGTTCACAGACCGCCTGAGTCGGGACTTCAGACGAGCACACGAAGCTGGCCGCAGTGTCTGCAGCCTCTGCTGCCATAGCATGAATGGCTGGAAGCAGCAACGGGCTGGAATGACCTGGAAGCTTTTCCATGTCTGGCATCCGGGAACTGGAAGCTGGGATCAGTTAGGACTGTCGGCCGGTGTGCCTTACACGAGGCCTCTCCTTGTGTCCTAGATCTCCTCATAGCAGGGGTGGCCTCAAGAGAGTCAGGACGCTTGAACATGGCTGCTCATGGCAGACATGGCGGCTCGGGGCTCCAAGAGTACAAAACCCCACAGATAAGGTGGACAAACTAATGCCTTTCAATGCCTGCACTTTGAAAGTCAAGAGAGCGTGGTCTCTTCTGCTTGTCTCTTTACCATCCTGCTGCCCATCTCTCTTGTGACCTATGACTATACTGTAAGAATCGAGGCTGACAAAAAAGGAAGTACATGGCTCCCTGTGTGTCAGGGCTATGAAACTGCAGAGCATAGGAACTGTGAGGACTCCAGAGATGGCTCAGTGGGAAATCCAAGGACCAAGGTATACCCCAAGTAGCTGCCCTTTTTCTGCCCCATGCAGCCTCAGCAGTGTGCTCCAGACTCAGAGGAATCACTTTTTTATTTTCCTAAACACACGGGGACATGTTGGTGGTTTTCGGCATGCAGAAGGTTGTATGAGTCCCAAGTGGGATCTGTTCGATGTCCGTGGGCCCAGACAGTGCTTCTGGGAAAGCCTTGTGGGACCCCATCAGGAAGGGCAGCACCCTGTCAGGAAATGGGTGCATCCATCCATGGTTGTTGATTTTAATGGCCTGGCCGGCAGTCTTCTTGGAGGCATCCCAGGCCACTCAGGAGGGGTCCTCCCAGGTGGCTAGCCTTTCACGTGCAGGCCAAGAGTTCCTTAAGGGGAGGCAGGAAGCTGGCATTTTTAAGCCTTGCCTTAAGTAGTGAAGAGAGAGGGAGCAAAGAGAACTTTTACCTGGATGTATGAGAAACAAAAATTATTTTGAAAGATTGAAAAGTCACCCTTCCCCAATACTCTTCAATACAAGAAAAACTTTGTAGCGATTCCCTGCATGGGGTGACTACCCCATGTGGGGCCCAGGAAGGACTGGAGGGCCAGCTTGCCTCTCACAGGGTCATCCAGCTTCACCAGGGAGCCACTTCTATTTTCCTAGTTTGCAAGAAGCTGTGTCAACTACTATCCTAGATCTAGGGCCAAAAATAAGAACGCCTCTCAAAGGCGGTATTGTCACGGCTGACGTAGAAAGTCTGCTATCTCTAGCCAAAGCTACTAAACTGCCAACCCCCTAAGCCACCTGAAGACCTTGGGGAAGAGAAGAAAAAAATGAGGAACCGCACTTCCAGATGTCCCTGCTCACGTGTCTTGACATTTCAGACTGTTATTTTGATTGCGCCTGTTTGTTTAGTCCAGGCGGTATGGCTTCCCAGGGCACGGGCAGAGCGGGGCTCTGTGACAGGAGGACCCGCTGCTGCCTGGGTTGGGAGGTCTGGGCTGTGCCTGGGAAAGGCGGAGTGTGAGGCCAGGAGACGACTTCCAGAGCTGACCCAGAGGGACTTGGGGAAGAATTATGGAGTTTGTGGATTAGGAGAGTGAGGATGGAGAATTGCTGCGGCACTTTTGCTTTAGAATGTGTCGCTTTCAATCCAAGCCTTTGAAGCACATGTGTTTCTAGTTAAGGCCCAGGGACCCCAGTGTGGCCAGAGCTGAGCGCAAATCACCGCCTGCTCCAATGGCAGAGAGGCGTCCTGGCTCCAGGGGCCGCGGCTGCGGGGGCAGCGGCAGTGACCACCTCTGCCTGGGTTTTGATTTGCCCTCTTTCCCTCATTTCCAATGTCATGAGTTCAGGTCCCAACGCACAGCTAATTCCCTGGCTATTAATATTCTGATCCAAATTTTTTATAAATATTTTCACATGAGGGAAAGAAATGCAAACCTACACTGTTAATCAGATGCTTGGCTTGCTGTATATAAGAAAGAACACTTCAGCCTCTTATTTTTAAATCCTTTGGTTTGGAAAGAAATGATTGAGCACAATGCCCAGGCTGGGCAGACTGGTGCCAAAACCCCTCATTTCCTGAATGGGCTCCTGCTCCGGTCCTTGCCGAGGCTTTGACGTCTCTGTCTAGGTAGGAAGAGCCGAAGGCTGCTGCTCTGACTGCCCAAGGGATGTTTCAGGGGAGAGATGGAAAATCAGTGTCTCCACACCAAGAGGGCTCCCGCCCGCCCGCCCCAGCCTTTCTGGGTAAGGAAACTGATGCCCAGGGAGGGGACTGGCTTACCTGAGTCACCAGCTGAGCCGCCAAACCACCCAGGGTTCACACGTTGAGCTCTATCCACCCAGCCTTCTTTGCCCGACCTGACACCACTTCCCTCCGCACACGCAAGAGAAAACACTGGTTGTGTTTTAAAACTTTGGATTTAAAAAAATTAAAAACAGCACAGGCCCACAAGAGTCCCTGAAGATGTTCCCAAGGGTCAAATTAAAATCAGAGAGATTTGCATATCATTTGCATACACAGATCCATTCATTCAGCGGACCATTAAGTGTCTACCGTGTATAATGCATAGAGCTGTCTGCTGATAAATCACTTCAGTATACAGAGACAGACAGGGTCTTTCTAAGGGTGTTCCAGCACAGATCTTCGGGACAAGGCTACCTGAAGACAGGTACCTTCTGCGTTTCTTTCTGCTCTTTTCAGTACAATCACGGTGCTGCTAAATACATTCTTGTGGAGACAAATGCACTGGAATCCATGTCCTCAGAGTGGTGCGTTCTGTAGGGAATGAGCAAAGCGTAGGTAAATAAGGAGAGAAGGGGAACAGTGCAGTCGGAGAGGTAAACAGTGTGCTCGGTGGTGGAGATTACTGGGACCCCCAGGAAGGGATCTGCCCAGTTACTGCTCCAGGCCCCGGGCCTCACCCCTCCCACGCAGGAACCCAGAGCTGGTTCAGCCCAAGACCAGCGAGTGAGGAGCAGGAGGGGACAGAGATCTGGGGACGGACTCTGGAGGAGGAAGAGTGTGTGCAGCCAGGTGATGGGCAGCTTCCTGTGAGCCGTGGAAACACTGGCTCACCCTGAGTCCCATCTCCAGCACTCACTGCGTGGAGGCTCAGGCGCGGGGCTTCGCCTCTCTGCGCTTCGGTAGCCATCCGTCAGAGGCCATAACTGCGGCGTCTGCAGGAGGATTACACCCAGTGAGCTAATGCATGAGAAGCCTTCTGAGGTGCACCTGGCACAGGTTACCTGCTTCATAAATATTAGTAGCAGTCGTTATATTTTCACGCTTGTGCCCCCACGTCTCCAGGCCAAGCCCTAGAGATCATGCTCTACCTGTAGCCACACCTAAAAAAAAAAAAAACACCCGCCAGCCCTCCTCTATTTAACGTGTTGAAAGCTACTATTTATGCCATGTTTTTCTTATTTTAATTTACAAACATGACCTCAGCTAATAAGTTTTACTTTCCCAGCCCTGTCCACAGATATGAAAGCTGAAATTCAGTCTGGCTAAGTAATTTGCCCAGAGCAACAATCCTGGTAGACAGCAGGGTTAGGCCGCACCCCAAACTGGAGCCGCCGTTTATACCGCGTCATTCCTTAGACAGCGCCCCCTGGCTGCCGTCTGGCTCCCCTCTCCGCTCCCTACACCAGGCTCCAAATCAGAGGACTAGGACTGGAGGGAGACAGGCGCCGACTCCTCACCTACACACCCTGGGAAACTGGAGTAGTGGTGCACTGTGCGCTTTACAAGTCAGTAAAAGCGAGGCCGCACAGCCCTGGGGCACGGACGGGCTTGGGAAGCCCTCTGTGCCCTGAGGAAGTTACTGTGCTGCCATTCATCGCTGGGCAGCAGAGGACTTGGGAAGACAGGTGTCAGCCCCTCTTTTGGCAAATGGGGAAACTGAGGCATGGCAAGATGATGTGACCTGCAAAAGGGGATCTTGAGGCTGATCAGAGGCAGAGCGAGAAGTGACAGAAGTAGCGGTTCGGGGACCCAGTGGGGTACGTCGCCACACCCCTGCCTGCCCCATT
This sequence comes from Fukomys damarensis, assembly GCF_012274545.1. NCBI lineage: Eukaryota > Metazoa > Chordata > Mammalia > Rodentia > Bathyergidae > Fukomys > Fukomys damarensis. Next base: position 45,611,023 of record NW_022900923.1, on the reverse strand, counting down.
GCCCAGTCCCCAGGTGGCCTTGTCTGGCAAAGGAAAACTCTCGCCGGTGTGAGCACTTAGGAAGCATTGCACCCAAGCTGGCTCAGCTCCGCTCTGGCCCCAGCTCTGGGCTGGGATGAGGCTCCTGGCTCACCGTCCTTGGTCTCCTCCAGAAACATGCAGGGGCACCAGTCATGGCACCCGAACTTTGCAGCCCGCTTCTTAGCTCCTTGCCGGCACTCTCCCCAGAGCTCCGGAGCCGAGTCTCAGTAACTGAATGTGTTTTATTTAGACCCTAACATTTAGTGCCACTTTGGATTTCCAATTAGGCTTCAATCACTTGCTGAGCGTCTGATTCGTTTTGTTGTTTTGATCAACACAAAAGATGCAACATCATAGGAGCTGTCAAGACAAGTTATTTCCACCCGCTGATGCCTGGGACCACGGCTGCCACGTGAAGACACAGTTTCAAAGGTGTCGAGGAGGCGTGGGCATTAGCACGGGGAGAGGGAGCCAGAGCCGCCCGATCCCCAGGAAGCAGCACAGCCTGGAATCCGGGCCTCACCCGGGGCCAGAATGGACATCAGGGACCAGGCAACTTGGCCCCTCCACCTGAGGACCAGGGCTCAGGGACCCAGAGAAGGAGAGGAGCGGGGCTGGTTGTGGACAGGCCCTCTGGGGCCTTCAGTGTGCCTGCCAGGGCCTGGGAGGAGGGACGCTGGCCTCTGCTGGATTTCTTCAGGGCATGGCCCACAGAGCCACTTTGCAAAGCTGCATGGGGCTTTCTTCCGCCACCTGCCAGCAAAGCCTTCTTGCCGGGGCTGGTCCCAGAAGGCTATCTGGGGTCAGACTTGGGCCTCCAGGGCGTTCATGAGGAAGGGAGGCAGAGGGAGGCTGGCCGAGGGGAGCGGGAGATCTAGCAGCTGGCAGTGGGAGAAGCATCAGCCTTTGTCTTCACGGATCACCCTGTGGATGGTGGCTGAGCTCCGGTCTCCTCGCTGACCCTCAGCACAGCCTTTCTAGCCAGGATAGTGCCCCGTGGCAGGTGTTCACATGGCACCTGGAGGCTGGCCTGGTCTCAGCGCGTATGTGCTGCCCACAGCCATGGATCCAGAAGGAGCGGACCTCAGGGCTCCCTGGGGGCTGAGGGTCGGTGTCTCCCTAGCAGGGCTCTTCCTTCCACGCCGCCACAGACAGGGACCCATGGGGGAAATGCCAGTCACAGCTCTTTCTCCTCCTGGCTTTGTACCATCTGCAGAGCCCAGCTGGGTTACACATTTTCCCGGCTGGCCCTGATCAGGAACCAGTGTCTCAGCCACGGTCTGCTTCATGGTGTGCATGCTGTGGTTAAAACCCCCAAGATTGCCCCACTCGGATCAGGCAGCCTTCCCCACCCACCCGCCCTTCC
>NW_022900923.1:45500086-45609178 GCF_012274545.1 Fukomys damarensis | reverse complement strand
CACCCGCCCTTCCTCCCCGGTGCTCCTGCTCCCACCTCTGAAAGCACCTGGTATATGAAATTTCCAGCAGCCGGAGGAAGAGTGGCTGTGTCATCAGCTGCTGTCCGCCTAGTGACTGTGGACTCAGCCTGTCCTTCGGGCACTGTTTGCTGATGAGAGAATGGAGGACCTGCTCTGCTCTCCAGAGATTGTCCCCAGGCAGGCACTCTTTCCCCAGAAGACTGACACGCTCTGGGAGGCTGAGGCAGCAGGATCCAAGTTTGAGCCCAGCCTGGGCAACTTAGCAACTTAGTGAGATGCTGTCCCAAAAGAAAATGAGAAAAGTAGCTGGGGATGTAGCTCTGTGCAAGGACCTTGGGTTCAATCCCCAGGACTGCAGGAAAAACGAGAAAAAGGAAAGTGAGCAGAGGATTACAGAGCAGTGTTGCACAGTGCTGGGGATGCAGGTGGGAGCTGCCCCGAGCTGCTTGAGGCAGGGAAGGTGTCCTCATGCTCCAGGTGATCTGTGAGAGGAGAGCCTTCACCCAGTAGAATGAAAAACAGAGAGAGTGATTCAGTGAGAGAAAGTTTGGAAGCCCAGAGAGTAGCACAGGCCAGAGAGCTCCCTCCAGCCTGATACTGACACGGTTGGGCAGCAGTCTTGCCACACTGATGGCTTGCAGCGGGCAGCCTTCAGCGCAGCTCTGCCCGCCACCCTTCCCAAGAGGACCAGGGGCTCCGGGCAGCCCAGCTGCTGCCACACCAGATGTGGAGGGAGAGACCGTGCGCCAGCTCCTGGAGCCCTCTGTGGCCAAGGCCCCCAGTAGGCCCGCGGGGCAGCAGATGTGAGAACGGCCACCTGCCTTGGCACAGCTTTTGGGGCAAGCAGGTCCACTCCCCGCACAAGAGCCGTTTCTCTGGCTCCACATCGAGGGAGGAGGGGAAAGGAGAGAGAGCGGTGTCCGTGTCACTCATCCCCTCCCCTCGGCTGTCTGAGCGGCCTCCTCTTCCCCAGGAAGACGCCCAGTTTGGTGTTTCCTGGGAGCTCAGGAAAGGCTGTTAGGGGAGAGAAGGTCGGTACGCAAGGGAGGCGTGGCAGGCGGGGCTGAAGAGCTTGTCCCTGGCAGCGGCCAGAACTTTGGACTCTCTCCACTCTTCCTGCGGCTGGTGTTTGCTCTGTAAGCCTCGGTTTTCTCTTCCGTGTCATGGGAATAGCCACGATCTCCTCCTTTCAGATTGCTGAGAAACCAAAATGGCTCCTCCTGTGCACATACCCGGAGGAGCAGAGCCAGAGCCAGGAGCCCTGTGCATTCCCTCGTTGTTGCCGCCGAGCCCCACAACTAGCGCTTCTCATTTTTCTGTCCAGAGTCATCTGCCAGTCGCATCTATTTCCAGCCTCTGTCTTAGGCGACAACCTGAAGGAAGGGGGACAGATAACGCGGGAGACTCATTTGCCACTTGTCAGCTCCCACCGTCAGCAGCACGCGGTCTGCTGCTCCCGAGGGGCCTGGAGACATCACTGACCTTTCTCTGGCTGGTGGACCTGGTCGACTCTTGACTCTGGGTCTTGCTGCCCACCTCCGGGCCAGACCTCAGTGTAGCCCCTGCCGGCCCATGACTCCCTCCCCTCCGTGCCTCCTACACCTCGCCACATGGCAGGATGGGCCGGTGAGGCGGGGCCTCTGGCATCCTGACCAGACTCCTGAAACCCGAGGGTGCCCAGAGCAGCGGGCCCAGAGCCATGGACCTTTCTGCTCGCGGTCCCCGGCCAGGCCTGTGGTCCTCCTGTGCAGACCCCCTTCCTGCACCACGTCCCCAGGGAGCTAAACAAGGCTCAGGGAGCCAGCAGCCTGGCTCACAAGCGGGCACGCTCCACCCTGCTTCAGCCTTCGGATCTCCTCCTTTCCCCTTCCCCTGGACCTCTGCTGCCTCCTGATCCTGGACTGGCAGCCCTCCTTGGCCAGTGGTGATTTCTGCTTTTCCTTCGCCTGCTTCGCGGGGCCCAGCCATGCATTCACGGGCAGCCCTTCCGAGCCCGTTGTGCTGAGGTGTGTCATCCCAGCGGGGCGTTGAGGGTGATGGTGGTCATAGTAGTGACAAGGAGGCCAGGAGGTCAGCACATGTGTGTGATAAAGACAGTCATGAGGTCCCCAGGAAGCCCGAAACCAGCCAAGCTGACCCCAACAGCCTCCATGGTGACTGGTGCAGGAGTTCATACTGTATAGCCTGTGGCTAAGTGTGTGCGTGTGTGTGTATGTGTGTGTGTATGCACACATCTGTGCCTCCTGCCCTTAACCAAGGTACAGCACACTCTCTGGGGCTTCCCAAGGTCCCCAACGCCAGTGTCAGCCACACAAGCCCCTCATCTCCCTCAGATTTGGGGAAGGGGGTCTGGAAAATCTCCTGTACAGGTCTGCTCCCTGATTTCCAAGCTCTCTTCTCGGCCCTCACTGTCAGCATCAATTTTCTGTAGCGAGTGATTTAACCTTCATTTATTCATTAATTCCTCTTCCTCTTTAACTTCATTAGGTGAGATTTATAAGGTGCTGAATCAGAAAGGTCACCTGTCCCTGGGCTCAGGACACTGTGTTCCTGCCTCTCCTCTTGGGAGCTTCCTACCAGGATGCTCTGGACTCAAGAGGGAGGTGGTGGCAGGTGAGAGGCGACAGCAGATCAGGGGATCCCAGCAGACAGGGTAGGTGTGTGGATGCCCCGGTCTGCACATGTACCCACGCTACCTGCTTACCATGGGCACAGAGGACCAGGCTGGCTGGGCAGGCTCTGGGTTAGGACCTCTGGAACCCTAGCACTGACCTTCTCCACATCAGCTGATCTTACCAGGCCCTCGGTTTCCTCCAAGTAAACTGTGAATAGTGGACAGTGACAGACTCCCCTCCATTTGACTGTCACATGGATTAAATAAGATGATATAGAGGGCATGCGCCTGGCACACATCAAATTCAGTAAATGCAGCTTTGAAAAAATACCCTTCACTGTGCTGGACAGGCCCTGGCCATGCTGGCAGTCACTGTGTTGCTAGACAGAGCCAGAAGTCTGTCCAGCTTCCCCAAGACAGGGAAGCCCACACATTCCAGAACCACAGAAAAGGCACAAGTCCATAGAGGAGCCAAAAAAAAACAAAAACAAAACAAAACCACCCACTGCGTGGTGGTGTTCAGTTGCTTCCTGGGGTCCCTGGGGACCCTGCGGGATCAGGCTAAACTGGCTTCCTCCTCTCTGCTGTGGCCTGGCCACACTCACCATCTCAGACCCATGCAGTACTCACTGGTCCTCCTAGGTCTTCTCCCAAGTTCCTGTGGGCTGCCAACCATCTTGCCTCTCTCCCTTGCCCAGCCTCCAGGAGAGTCGGATGAGTCCTGAAGGCATTTTGAGCTCCTGGAAAGCTAAGAGTATCTGCTAGCTGCCCTGTCCTTGCCCTGGGTCCCCAGCAGAGCTCAGAGCCAGCCCAGATCACCCCAGTTGGGATGAGCTGTCCTCAGGGCTTCTCTCTGACTTTAGATACATTTCCTGCAGTTTGCTGTACCCCGTCAGGCACTAAACGACTGGGGGACCAGATGAAGGTCAGGAAACCCCGGCCCTCCAGCACCAGTTGTACAGCTGAACTCCATCAGTGATTGAGAAAATAATTTTAATAGGAAAGCAGGCAGGCAAACCTCTTCAGTGTGCCAAGCTGAGAATATTGGGTTTGAATATGATCACAGTGGATTACAAAAATTAATTTTATCTAATATTGTTCGACTGGGGGCCTCTGAAATTCAACATGCAAATTTATGCTTCTAGTACAAATTGGAGCATGTCCCGCTTCATGGAGAAAATCCTAGCTCCCTCACTTTCCAGAATCCTGTGTCCCTTCCTGGGGATCGGCCATTTAGGAACACACTCAGGAGTAATTGCAGAAGCCCCTCTGGGGCTGGGGAGCTCTCACTAGCCCCCCTGCAGACTGGACAGGCTGAGGATGACCTGGCCACGTGACAGCTGTCCACGATGGGGGGGCGCACCTCCAGCCTCTGGCAGTTTTCACGGGGATGCACATCAGTTCATGTGAGTGTATTAGCTCCTGCCAGCCTCTGCTCCCAGCTCTAATGAGATTCTTTGGGCATTGTTAATAAACAAGGCCTGACCTTTAGAAGTGGCAACATCATATTTTTTTTATTTCGTGAAATAGGGCCCCACACAAAAGGCCATTGGGTATAGTGAATGTTGCATTTGGAGATGAATTTTCTTCTGAAACTGATTTGGTGCTGAGACTCTTGCGGTGCCCACCAAGCCCACTGGATACCAGTCCCTGGGCCGCCCACAGAGGAGGTGATAGGTAGTCACACCAGAACTTGCTCTGACGTCTCAGCCTCATGAGCTTTCCCCAGGTCTCCAGCTGTAGCCCCCACCACTACCACCATGCCTTCCTCCGAGGGCGCTGTGGCTTGAGGCACCATCTTGGCCTAGCTACAGACAGTTTCCTCTCCTGTATTTCAAGCTAAATCGATATTAAAATTTATGGGAACACAAGAAGACCTCGCACGTATAGGAAATACATTTTCTCAGCCATCTTTAGTTGGGCTAGCCTGAAGAATGTATATTAGTCAGTGGAATCTTGGTGCTATTTTTCATGCAGTTGGATTTCTTTACCTGTGGCCCTAGACTAACATCTAGTGGCCATGGGGTAGTGTTGGTAGACACGTGGATGGAGAGCAAAGCTCACACACAATTTAGGCTTGTAGGTATTTCATGACTCGGGGTTAACTAGTTAGAATAGATACACTGTCATTCCCTCAACTCTCAGGATAGCTGCCCCTAGGGACAGTTGCTTCCCACCTCTGTTAAGGGACAAGAATGATGGACATCCCCTGCGTCCAATGAACAGCCGAGTGCTCTCCAACCCGCCCGATCAGCCCTCCCACCTCCAGGGCTGCTTTCTGCTTCCCGGAGTCCCAAGGCCACAGCCTTAACATTTAAAATCGCTTTTGACGTAAACAATGACAGATAACCATTAGAGGCAAGTTCTCCTTTTACATTGTAAAAATTGAGCTGGGAATTGTCACTTTTAGAGGGAAGAGAGAGCCTTATGGACAGAATATCAGGAGACTCTTATTTGTCTCTTAATATTAAATCTAAATCATAAAGCCTTAGCGAGGAGCTCAACATCTGAAGCCTGTTTTGTTCCCCTTTGTTCGGGAGAAGTGTGCAGAGCTTCGGGGAGCCCACACGGAAGCGCAGCATTTCACTCTGCTTTGGCTTCCCCTGCCCATCTCCGTGTCTGCAAATCAGCAAATGTCCTTGATTCCACAAGCTTAATCCTGGGCAGTTTGCGGTATGACAGGCGCTTGGTATAGGGATAGTGATCCCTTTTCTTCCCCTTCTGGGCTTTTAAGTTAAAAATTTAGGAAGTTGCTACTATGTGCTGGAATGTGAAGGAACACGGAAGGCGTTATGGTAAGGGAAAGAAGCCAGCCACAGAGGACCGAGTATCGCGTAGTTCCGTGGCCTGGAAATGTGTCGAGTAGACGAAGCCCTCAAGGTAGAAAGTCGGCTGGTGCTGCAGAGGCCTGGGGCTGTGAAGGGAGGGGAGGGGGACTGCCGATGGGTAGGGGTGTCTTTTGGGGGTTGAGGACAGTAGTCTGAGATCAGTTCTTGTCGTAGTTGTGCAGTCCCATGAATGTACTAAACTCTACATGAGTGAATGTTATGATGTACCACATCTCAATAAAGCCCTCATTCAAAAGTTCTCAGGAAGACTACAACAGAACTTCTTCCTCTGGCTGTCGTCCCCAGGGACAGCATGGACACCACACCGCGGACCGTGTGGCCTCGGAGGGACCCGCCGTCCTCCCGTCTCTTCCTCCCTTTCCCCCAACCCCTTGTCCTGCCTTGGTGACCAATTCCCATCCTTTCCAGCCCCTTCTCCTGTGTCCCCCTTCCTGTGTGGATCCCACAGGCCCCTCCAGAGGGCTTTGCTTGACCTTAGGGAGCTGAAGGTTGGCAGGAGGAGAGCGCATGATGAAAATTGATAGTAACAATAAATTGTTAATATTATTATAAATTATTATTATAGCTGTCGAGGACTTAATTTAATCCTCACAACATCCCTATTAGGAAGATAATCATCTGCATTTTGTAGATGAAAAACTGAGACATAATGAGCAGATTAACATTCCCGAGAAAGCCAAGCCGGTCAAAGGCGGGAATGGAATTCAAACACGGCTCTGGCCAGCTGCAGCACCCCCCTTCTCTGAAGCTTCCTAGGACCTTAACAGTAGGCTAGGCTTGGTCATTTATTGATGAATTATAACAGAAGTAACTTGATGGGGTTCCAAACTGCAGTATCTGGGACCTGCTCTGCTGGTCTGATATTTACGGCCATTTCTGTACGGTTTCTGTGCGGCTGCCCCATTCAGTCTGGTTTCCATTAAGACTCTGGTCCTGTTCAGGTCTGATTGTCGCCCTTAGCTCCTCTGCTTCATCTTGAGTCCTGAGGGAGGCCGCTCCCAGGAGCCCTCTGTCCCCCTGTGTGTGCCGGCAGTGCTGGAGAGGCACAGTGAGCGCCAGCATGCGCATGTGGCAGTGCTCGCATGTGTCCGTGTGCTGGCGTGTAGCGTGAGTGAGGGGTATGACCTGGGCTCTCGTTCGTGAGGGATGCCAGTCTGTGGGCGGACGGGGCAGCCAGGGGAGCACTGAGTGAAACGCCCGGAGTGTCCCCTTCCTCCTGCTCTCCCGGAGTCGGACCCACAGCCCTCCCTCCGGAAGTGTCATCCTGTCTCCCATTAATGCCACCCTACTCTGATCACCACTTAACCCTGCGTGCCCTTGCTGGCTCCAGCTGGATTTTCTCTTCTCCATAGCTGCCTCTGAAGTGTCTTGCATCTTTCCTTCACCTCTCTTGTTGCTCCCTCCACCTCGTTAGCAAGCTCTAGAAGGGCAGAGACCGTGTTTCCATTTCCTTTGCTTTTGGCCACCCCTGTGACATCTGCCCCAGGACTCTGCCCCCTGTGGGGCTAAATCAGCACTGTGGACACAGTGAGTCACCGCTGGGTGCAAAGGACCCTCAAAGCCCGGATCCTCTCCTCAAATGCCAGCTCAGCCAGGGGCACAGCCATTTCCCTCCCTCCAGCTCAGGACCTGGTATCAAGCAATGTCATGAAATGTAGGACGTCCAGAGGAATGAGCCAAGCTCGTGGTCTGTCTCAGTGGTACTGGAAAGTGCTGGCCAGGAGATGAAGTGGCCCCTGGCTGTCGCCTCGGTCACCTTTAGTAGATGGATGCTGGTGGGCCATGGCTTGACAAGCGCGAGGCTGTACCCTCCTGGAGGTGCTTGGGCAGGGCAGGCCTCAAGAAAGGCCAGTGGCCCGCAGAGGCTCTGAAACAGACACTGGTTTCTTGTTCCCTGGGAACAGTGCATAAGGCATTTCTCACCAGCGGCAGCAGGGGACACCTCTGCCATTTCGCCCTGATCACTGCCAACCCAGCCCTGGCCAAGCTCCTCCTTGCAGCCTCTCATCCGCTCCACCACGCTGGGCCTCTGCACTCCCTCTCCTGCCCTGGAATGGAGAGCACCAGCAGTCACTGAGAGCAGATCCACACCGCTGCCTGTCCCTCCTCACCCTGGAATGCTAATGCATCACCGCAGGAGTATCCAGCCCGAGCCAGATTATGCTCAGGTGGTTAAAAGTCCAGGTCTAATTAGAGTTCTAGGGAATCAAGCCATTGTATTATTAATGATTCTCCAGCACTGTTCTGATTAAAACAGTAATTTTAATAAGCGCAGCTCAATGCTAAGTGTTCACTGAGCACCTAATTACATCAGTTATAACTCCAAAATTATTTAAAATTCTGCTTTATTTTCCACCAGACCTGGCATGCACCAAATAAAATAGAGACCCAGACAACTTGGTGATTATTTGCTCTAATTAATTTCCTAAGCACCTGTTAAAAAGAAGGAAAAGCCAATCTTGTCTCTCTTCTGTTCCCCCAAGTTTCCCCACCCCGATGACCCCCCCAGAGGTGCCACTTTATGGGCTTCAGTTGGAGCAGCGATGGGGAAGGTCAGGAAGAGAAAGCAGCAAGGAAAGCTAAGACAGTCTCCTCCACCTTTCAGGCGGACTGTAACCCTGGAGCCCGCTCAGGAGGACCTGTGCTGGGGTGGCGAGGGGACCCTCACACTGGAGCCCGTGCCCCACCGAGGCCAGCCACAGGCCTCCTGTGTGCCCCTGGGAGACAGCGAAAGGGCATCTGTTCACCTTTGAGCACCGTGGCCCATTCTGTCCCCAGAAGGGTGCCGGGAGCCCAAGAGAGCGTTTGCTGCACTGACAGTTGATTGACAGCCAGTGTTCTCTTTAAAAAAGAGAGAGATCACTGTATCTGTGAGTTACCGGTCAGCAGCCAGACTTGTGCAGTGAGCTTGAGCAGGGCCCTGTTGTGGTTTCCCTCATGTGACCCTCAGGACTGCACACGAACAGCCGTCAGGAGCATCTCCATGGCACCCAACCAAGGTCTCCGCTGATCCCCTCTTGGCCCTGATTCCGGAAGTTCCCTCTGCCCGTGTGCACAGTGAGGCCACAGCACCAGCTGGCTCTTTTTGAACGGCTACACGATGCTTCTGGCCAGCACTCCCTTGAAGGAGGCTGCGTCCTTCGGCTCTCTCACCCACCCTAGGCTGCCACGGCAACTTTCAGTCCTGGGAGCCCACGGCCCCTGCACGTCGTGCCCGTCCTCACGGTCTCCTACGTGCAGGACGCCCCTCCCAGCCTTTCCAAGTGGTCCTGCTGAAGGTGTCTAGGCTCAGAATTCCACAAGCTTCCTCCCAAAAGCATGCAGCATCTCTTCTTTCTTGTTATCCCCACCCGTTATTAATCTGGGTAAGGGGCCTGGGGAGGAGGCAGGGAATCGTGACCCTGGATGGTGACATTCTGCTCCTCAACGCAGCACGTTGCATCCTGGTGCCTCAGAGGTGCTCTGTTCACATCTAACAGTGTTTATGGATGTGAAACCCGAAGCTCAGAGGGGTGCAGGGGCCGCCCAGCACCCTGGGGTATGTGCTGAGGCTGAGCCACATTCTTGTTCCTTTAATAGTTGTGTCCTTTCCATGACACCAGCAGCTGCTCCTGTGTTATCAACACTGTCTAGTCGTTGGAAAAGCCTTCGAGTCCCCTAATGGATCCTAACAGGGTGCAGGGGGCCTCGGCACCACCCATCAAACCCAGCAGATACATTTATCTAAAGACCTTAAAATAAAGCCGCGATCACCGGTCTCTGTGCCCAGTCTCTCCGAAGGTATTTACGGACCTTTGCTGCGAGGGGACCGGAAGTGGGCACACAGGACACCATAAGGAGGGAGAGGGAGCGGAGCCTTGTGGTGGACACGCGCTGACTTAGTGGGGTCCATCGCCGTCAGCCGAGCCAAGTGGGGAGACCGCCTCAGCTCAGCCGCACCTGCCTCACACCGCTCAGGACACCCACGCGAGCCCACATGGGGCTCAGTCACCCACTTGGAACCCCTTTTCCTAGAGCGTTGAGTAGCTCGTGTGCACACACACTGACGTTTTGAGACATGAGATGCAAAAGCACAGAGCACGGTATGGAGACAATGCTAGGGACCCGTTGTCCGCCTTGCTGTCCCTGTCCAGCACTGCGAGGGAGCATCCTGCGTGCACCACAGCCCCAAGAGCGCAGAACCCCAACACGGTCCACAGAGAGCTGCGGCATAGCCACTGCGGCTCCACAAGGAAGGAAAAGGCGCGCATGTGAGAAGTGTAGGGTGGACAGCTGGGCTGCTGCCTCGGAGACAGAGGCCGCTGAGGCTGGTTGGGGAGGGTCTTTAGGGAGGAGGGAGAGCAGGGGTAGGTGATGCTTGAGGAGGGGCACAGGCGCGTGAGGGGCCGGCCTGGCAGGAGGGGCTGTGCTGACCCAGGCTGAGGTGGGGTGTGAGCCCAGCGGGAGCCGAGTTTGAAAGGTTAAAACATCAGGCTTGGTGTCTGAGTGAACTCCGGGAGGCCAGGGTTTGTTGTTTCGTACTTTCAGCAGAGGTCAGCATTACAAAATCGCCCTCAGAGCCCCTCCCTGGGCTACACTTGCTCTTTGCTTCTGTGGCTTCATCTCCTCTCAGGCAGGGGGCTGCTCTTCTACGGAACCTTGGGACAACCATCCGTCTGACCACTGTGAGTTAGAATCAGGGCCCTGTCTTCCATTCTTAGATCTTAACATCTGCACAGAATGCTCAGCAGGTACCTCCTACGTATTGATTAATAGTAACCTTAACTGCCGCCTGTATCATTTGCTTGACAGCACTGAGCTCCGTATTTTCTAACTTGTGAATCCTTTGAGCCTAAGAGGCAGCATGGTGTAGAATTTAAGAACAGTCTGGCCTGGTCATAAATGCCTATAATCCCAGTGCTCTGGGAGGTTGAGGTAGAAAGATTGCAAGTTTGAGTCCAGTCTTGGCTTCGTGACAACTTAACAAGACCCCATCCTAAAATTTAAAAATAAAATGAGTTAGTGCAAAGGCCCCGAGTTCCATCCCTAGTACTTAATGAATGATAAAAGAAGTTAAGAACAAAGACTTGCTAGCCAGCGGCTCTGGTTTGAGTCTGAGCTGTGCAACCCACTGGCTATGTGACTGAACACAAATCCATGAAGACTTTTGATGGCTTCATTACAGAAAATTTTTATGTAAGTGTGTGCATTATTTTTGTGACTTTTACAAATCAGTAAGAGAAGCTCAGAACTGAGTAACTTGCTCAGAGAGGTAATCAGCAGAAGAGCCAAGGTTTGGACCTGCCAGAGGGCCTCCTGGACCGGGCCCCTGCCACTGTGCCTCCAGCCTCGGTGAGGAGGAAGAGGAGAAGGGTGAAGGTGTCACACACAGGAGTAGAAAAGCTGGCAGGGAGTGACAGGCCCTGTCCAGCGGGGAGGGCGTGGACTGTGGCCAGGGCAGCCAGGATTCGATGACAGGGACAGAGGGAGAAGAAAGGCAGAACTCCGTTTTCCTCCTTCCATTCTGGTGCCACTGTCCTGGTCCCGCCCCACAGCCTACCCTGCTCTCTCCGCTCGGCTCCCTGCCTTCCATGCTGCTCTGGATCTCCCTGCCCCTCACAAGGTGGTGCTTTACTCTCTCCTCATGGCACTTCCTCCCTTCCTTCCTGCCACCGAGGGAGGCTCAGGGTTCAAGGCTTTCACACTCGGCTGCCACCTTCCTGGCCTCCCTAGCTCCCTTGCCGGAAGGTGTATTCCCAGCAGGCACTCGCAGGTCAGGATTCACTCACATTTGTTAGCACCTTCGTGCAAGAATCGATACCTGCTGGATGAGGGCGTGGGCGGAGGGACAGACAAACTGATGGTGATGGACAGATGGGTTCATCCCTGGTGGACTATTGAATGAGTGAATGGATGAATACATAAATGATTAAATTATTTATCTTAACCATATGCAAGTCTACCCAGTTATAGCAAGTCTGTGTGAACCTAGACATACGAGGCCAAGTCGACCAACCAACTGTAAATCCAACATTGTCAATACAATGCAGCGCAGGAGATTTGTATTTTTTTCCTTAGATCTTAAGGACATGTTCTGATCTGGAGTCCATCCCAAGAGAGAAGGACACTTAGAAACCAAGAAAAGAGTAAAGATTTTCCAGATAGCTGACATGTCCGGGTAGACAAGATGTCCAAGCCTCAGATGGCTGGGGAGGAAAGCAGAGGGGTGGCTGAGAAGATGTGCTCCATGCTATTTGATGGGAACTAAGATTCTCTTTTACCATGTGAAGCTCTGACAGCTTTTTGCCTATTCAGAATTAAACAGCCACTGGGGTGGGGGCTGATCTCAGAGCCAATGATGCAGGTAGAGAGCTGGGTTTTTTCTTTCCCATGTGTCTGGCCATTGCCTGGGCTGGACCACAGGAGACTCGGCCCTGGGCTTGATCAGGTCTGATGTTATCCTGCACCGTCTGGTAGCACCGTCCTCCCTTTGTAAAGACAGCCTGGGAACCTCAGCCTGGGTCCTTCATAATGCTCCGGTGGACCCCAGGGAAAGTATCAAGGCTGGGAAGCAAGTGAACAAGGAGCAGCTGAGAACCCACAAGTGTGTGTCAATGACTGGCTGCTGGCAGCAGAGTAGGATGTCATTTAGGCATCAGGAGATTGGTTAGACAGAAGTGCTAGGGGCTTTGCCAAGAGAGCCCCACTTTTATTCTTTTCAGGTCCCTTTTATGGTCCTTTTCAGGAACAGTGGTGTCCTAAAGACCCCACTTTCCCTATTGTAAAAGGATCCTAGCAAATATGAATTCCCTGAGTCTTCATCTCAACCTACATGAAGTTTGCTTTTACCTTCTACGTAGTCAGCAGAAAGTGCTCTTACCCCCACCCCTGACCGGCCTCGGGTTCCTTCCTCTGATGATTCCACCCTAAGTAGCCCTCACCTTCCTATGCTAAAGGTGCTTCCATGTTGAAAAGAGAGTTTAGGATCGACCGAGCCCCAAACTCCCCCTCTCACGCTCCAGTAACCGGAAGGCAGGCCCCAAATTGAGGCGGGGCCCAGAGAGTGGGATCTGCTAGGCAAGAACCCAGCTCTGAGACACAGGCGGGCTCCATGCTGGACGTGGCCTCACCGGAACCACCCTGGACAACAGCAGCATTTGATGCAAGGGCAGAAATGGCTGGGTCCAAGGAGTGTCTCGGTCTTGTTACTCCGCCACTTTCCGTCATTGCCTCTGCTCCTCCTGGGGCAGTGAGTCAGTGAGTCAGTGAGTGCGTGAGTCAGTGCTGGCCCAGAAGGAGCTGTTTGGGACCCTGCTTGCTAATTCCAGCATCTGGCTCCCCGGTGAGAGGTCTGTTTTAGTTATTTCTTGGGCCCTAATTCCCAAATCCTTCTCATCCTCCATTTCCTATCCCACCTGCTTTCCCTAACTGAAATAATCCACTGTTGTCATGGAGACAACATAGTATCAGCATCACCACTTCTCTGTAGATCCTTCCAAAATCCTGAACTAGAACAGCCCTACTTCTGCCTCCCTGGCATTTCTGGCTCGGGAGTCCTTCCTGAGAAAATTCTCTGGTACTGGGAATGTCTGCTTTGCCCACTGGGCTTTCTGCTCCTCGTATTTTTATGTTACCTAACTTCTAGCTTCATTCTTAAGACTCTGGGTATAATTTGACATTGTTTTAGCTCGAATCCTGGGTTTCACATACAGCATTGAGATTGTGTCAGAAATGCAGTTTGCTCTTCATGCATGGACAGACATGGTTCTCTCCAAAGGACAGATGCACAGTCCCCACCCAGAGAAGCCAGGTGGACCTGACACAGTGCAGGTCCCATACAAGCCCTGCCCATTCAGCGGGACCGCACGGAGCGTGGTAACCACACCAGCTGGGCACCAACCGTGTGTGAGGCTGTCTACCCATTGTCCTCTCCACTTTGACCCTGCAAGACCTCTCCTGGATTTTATGAATGAGGAAGAAAAAAATGTCTTTGAAAACTTCCGTCAACTTTGGACTCCCCTCTCTGAGTGATAGCTTTAATTACTCTAAATTACTCAGCCACTCTGCTCTTCTCCCCCGTCATTAAAAATAGATTTTCTCTTTGAACTCCACTCCTCCCTCAGGTCTCCAGATACTGAGGCATGCTGAGGACAGTGCCCGGGTCAGCTTCTGGGCAGGAGCCTCTTGGCATATCAGCCGCAGTCACGGCCTCTGGAAATGAGGCCTCTGCTGGGGTCTCACACCTCCTTTTCATAATAAAAATGGTCCCGGTATTGTCACCGCTTCGACGGGCAGGGGCCTAGGACAGTGTGTGTTTTATGAAGGTTTAGAGGCTCTGCACAGGACCATAGATTTTTAAGAAAGCAGATCCAACCTTGGGAGTGAACAAGAATGAATGCTTCGTGGCTGTTCCTAAGGAAGAGCCATGCTGACGGATGTCCTCCCTGTGACAGCTTCCAGGGGCAGTAAGGAAATAGAGACCAGAAGCGGTTGGCAGGAGTGCCGAGGGGCTAGGCCAGGACGGAACCCTCTCATTCCACCCCTGGGCGGGCAGAGGGCTCCGTCCTGCAGGCCACTGAGGTAGAGCAGCCTCTCCCCCTGGCTCCAGTCCCACTGGGGAATCCTCCACCAGCCACCCCACCCCAGGCTGGCTCCGCCTCCACCTCCTGCCATCACCTCTTGCCCTCCTGAGTCACTCAGTGAATCACTGTTAGAAAACACAACCGAGAAAATGAGCTGGGAAACGCACAGTGGTCAGGCGGATGAACCCAGGTGCTGCTGTGTAGGAGGAAGACAGACGAGGATGATGCTGGCCACCAGCCCATGGGGTGAGGGCTGGGCTAAGGGATGTGGCCCAAGGTGTGGCACAGGAAGGGCTCCCCAGACTGTCCCTTTCAGCCTCCACACCTGAGAGCAGCCGGGCTCAGGTGGGGCTGGGCCTCCCGTACCTCCAGCCCTCGAGTTTTGTTCTGTGACAACTGTGAAGAGAATAGAGCCCGGAGCTCCCAGGCAAACCACACTCGAGCTTCCGTGTTGGCTGCAGCACTGAGGAGACTCTGGGCGCGCTGTGGAGGAGAGAGGCCTCCCTTCCATCCTCCAGCAGCCCCTGCATCCTGACAGTGGCTGAGTACAGACAGGCAGAGCCTTACCTGCCTGCGAGTTGCCTTGCACTTCCTAAACCCTGCCCCGGACTTGCCTCACGTCTGACCCGGCTTCTCTCTCTTGAGACTGACCCGGAAGAGCTTCCTCCACCCCACAGGAGCCCACCCAGTTCGTCAGAGAGGACTCAGCGGCCCCATCTCGGGCAGTGAGGGCTCTCCTCCCACTGGCCATGAGACCAGAGAAGGGCCAGCCCTGTGAGGCCTGAACTTCCTGATGGATCAAATGGAATCCTAATAGGTAGCAGTACCTGTCCTCTCTTCCTCCAAGGGGAGCTCTGCAGAGCAGATGAGATAATGTGTGTGAAAGCAATGTGAAAATGCTAAAACCCTCTGCCAGCACTGCTGGGGTTGTGCTGTCGATCTCAGTCTGTATGGAAGCCCTGCTGGGCTGCTCCTCTGCCGTCCGCAGCCATAGATGTCAGTGGGTATCATTCGGTTTCTCGAAAACGGATTTGGATTGAGGGAAAGGGAGACAATGGGGCCAAAGTGCTGCAGACTTGAAGGATTGAGGGGTGGGCTGGCCTGAAGGGACCCCCTAAGAGAAACCACAGTGGAAAGAGGCCGAGGGAGCCAGTTCCACCAGCTTCAGCTGCTGTGGGCTTTGTCCGAGCCCTGGGAGCAGGAGGCTGCCCAGGAGGCCAACTGCACACCCCAGCCAGGCTGTCTGTGCCACCTCCCACCCTGCCACCTGGCCCCGGCCACTGAGAGGGCCTCTGTTCCTCTCCGTGTGTCAGGAGCAGGGCACACATGCAGGGACAGGTGTACCATCTGGTGGGCAGAGCAATTCCAGGGAGCGAGGATTAAGCGCTGAGAGTCGGAGGGGCGCACTCCCTGGGGAGCAGCTCTCCTGTCCCTCCCACCGACTGCTCGTCTGTGCCTCTCTCTGCCAGAGAACCCTGAAGGCCCCGTGGACGCGGAGTGCCCCCACCAGGCTCAGGTGTACCACCACCTTGTGCTTTGACCCACGACCGGGCCTTGATGGTCCCTGCCTGGTGGCATCTGTCCAGCTGTAATGCAATCATCTGTTCCCTCAGGGGAGCCCTGGGCTTCAGGAGGGCAGAAGATGTCGCCCCTCTACCTAATGGAGGGTTTGGCACGACGTAATGCTCAGTGTGTGTCAGGACTGAGCAGGACTCGGGCAGTCTGTCGTTAGAGCCCTGTGGGGTTTTCTGCTCTCAGCTCAGTGTTTCCCTGGAAGACTCCAGATGCTCAGACCAGGGAGCCCTGCAGGTGTCCGCCCAGGTGTCAGATGGAGAACCCAGGCTCTGTCCCAAACCCACCCAGCCTGGGTTCTTGTTCTTGTGCCCCGCATTCGGTGCTCCTCCATCTGAAGAGTGGTGTGTGTGCAGCTGACGGCAGCACCTGTGCGGGCCTCTTCCAGGATGAGGGGTACAGCCACCGCCAGCCCCTGCCTGGAGGTCCCAAACTCTGCAAACCTGCCATGACTTTCAGGATCTTTGGGACTGAGGCTGGCTCTGGGCTTCCCCCAGTGACTGTCCCCGTAGCCAACACTAATCTGATACAGTCCTCGTCCGAAGTGGAGCTCACACCCATGGGCCGCCCAGATGCCGACCGAGGGGGTAGCAGGGAGACCACCCCACATCAGCGCCTCTGCAGAGCCCTTCCCCGGTGGAATCAAGCCAAGGAAGGCACAGGGACGTGGGGCCCTGGGGCCAGAGGAGCCAGCAGCGCAGTATGAGTCACCTTTAATTAGGAGTATTTCTTAAGTAAATGACTTAATAGGACAGTTATATTCATTAGAGGCATAATTACAAGACATAGGATCAGGCAGAAAAGAATGTGGAACACAAAGGCGGAATCCAGTGGGAGGAGGCACCATGGGTTGGGGACAGGAACAAGGGCAGGGAAGGTCCTTGTCCCATTGTATGATTCTCATCACAGCTTCGGCCAGCCTAGCCACCCCTGCCCTCGGGGGCGGGGACATAATTAAAATCCAACAATAATAAACAGACACTAATTAAACTCTGACTCAGCCCTGGCAGAGCGCCCTCTGGCGGCCTCGCATTGTGCACACCCTCTAGGAGAAAGCACAGCCTCCTAGAGGTTCTTGGGAACAGAGGCCCCAGCCCAGTACCCAGCTGGCACCTGGGGCTGCGCTGGAGATGGCTCCCTACTCCGGAGACTCAAAATGAATAGTCAGTTTGTCTCAGGGCATAAAGTGGTCCCCCAGTTCAGGTGCTTTCCCCCACATATCCCGAACTACTGTAATTCCTGCCGAAGCCTCAGGGCGAGTCTGATTCTGCTTCTTTGCAGCCTGCACCCTACATTTAGAAAGCTGTCCCCAAGGCACTGAGGTTGTCTGATCAGTGATTCCCCAGCTGTAGCACCCAGGGATGAGCTGGAGAGATGCTAGAGCCCAGGTGAGGGCTGCCCAGCTTTCCAAACAAGCGCGCCCTCAGCTTTCTTGTCTGAAAAGCTCGCAGGTAATGCCGGGAGAGCAGGCCTGAGGATCCAGCCTTGACGGCCATCACCCCTTGAAAGCCACAGGGCCATCTGCTTATGGGGGACGTTCTTCTGACCAAGGAGTGGCAGGCTAGAGGTCTCGGGGTGGCAAGGTGCTGTGTCCTCCCCGCCCTTTCCCCGTGGAATTGGTGTAGCAGTCACCTCAGAACCTGACCTACACCGCATCTGTCACAGAAACTCCCTGCTCTTCCTCCTGGGCAGCCGCGTCCCACACGCACAGCACCGGCGGCAGACCTGGGCCCACGAGTGCTTTCCACTTTGCTAACAGCGGTGTCCCCAAAAGTGAGAAAACAGATTTTATTTAACCCAATCTGTACAAAAGGGTGGCTTTGGAACATGCTAACGACAAATTCTTAACGTGGTATTTTATTTATGTTCCAAACTCTTCCGAATCCCTTGTGTGTTGGGCTCATGCGGCTACCTCAGCTCAGTTGGCCGCTCTCAGGTGTGCGTGAGCTGGGGCACAGGTGGCCATCACGCCGGACGGGGCAGACACACAAGCGTTTGGTTTCTCTCGGCCCTGTCTCGGGACCTCTAATAGAACACTGTCCCTCTCTCATTTTTATGGCTGTCTGTTTACAACTTGAGGGTGACGGCTGTGCTTTGATGCTGTCCTTTTGCTTTGCTCCTGAAGTGGCCTGCATGGAGGATGTGATCAGTGAGTGCTGGGTGGTGAATGAACATAGAAAGCCCGAATACGGGGACAGCGGGAGTCCCCGGGGACCTCTGACTTCGAGGACCTCCTCGCAGTCGCCGTGGCATTTCTCTCCTCCGGTATCTGCATGGCTATTAGACCTCAGAGGCAAAGAATTCTAGTGGTAGGAACCCCCCCCCATAAGTTTCCTGTTTCACTTTACTCTTTAACTCAGTACATTAAAAAAAAAAAATCCCACCAGGAGGGCCCAGGAAACAGGAAAAATAGTTGTGCCGTTGGTTTCATGTTTGGAGAAGAACAGGGTTTCACTATCTCCGTGGCACTTGGCGTGAAAGTGGGCTTTGTTGCTGGAGACACTGCACCCATTCAGGGCCCCCGGCCCCAGCTGCTGAGAGCCGGGCTGTGTTTTGACAGACGGGCCGAATGCAATGCAGACAGTTGTTTTAATTTCCAGCCAGATGCAGACATCACTCACAAGGAGCCCAAGAGCCAAGAAAGGGAGCTGGGCACTGGACTGGTGCTCTCAGGCCTGGCCAAGCAGGTTGGAGGGGGCCAGCGGAAGCCCAGCAGGCAGCAAGGGCTCCAGAGAGCCACAGGCCCCTGCTGCAAAGGCGCTTTCTGCAGCCATCCTGGCCCCAGAGGCAGAGCATGAAAGGCCGTGTGAAACTGGTCGGGATGTTGGCGGTGGCTTGGTGTCATCCTCCAGCCGTCCAGTGTGCAGGTCAGAAGTCGTCACTGCTCTCAGGGAGGAGCTAGGAGAGCCATAGGATCAGTGAGTAGAATGCAGACTGTCTGAACGGGGAGAGAACGGACAGCCCTCCTCTGAGCGTGGAGAGGCCTTGCGCAGCATCCCAGAGGTGTCCCCTGGATGGTGGCTGTGTCCCAAGAGTAGGCGTCTCTCTGGGCAGCAGAGCCACAGTGGCCCCGGACAGCCCTGACTCTGAGCTTTCTCCAAAGCTCTTCTGTGGTCCTACTGCTGCCAGACTGGGGCTGTCAGACACTGGAGAGGCACCCAGGGCCACCTCCACACTCCTCCTGGGGGCTGAAGAAGCAGCTGAGGCCCATCAGCTGCCCTGCCCTGGAGGCCTCTTCTGGACCTCATGCATCCTGGTGCTCTCTGGGCCAGATTGCAGGTTAAGCAGCAGCCCATCTCAGAGCTCCCACCGGGTGACTGAGTCCTGACAGCGTGTGTCTGGCAGCCGGTGACATGTTAGCCATTTCTTGGCCTGTCAGGTCACATTGCACTTAGATGTGTCTCAAACCCTCTCGTGTTACCCACTGGAGGTGTCTTAAACCAGCTACCTCCCAAACTACACTTCAAGAATCCATTGCTTAAGCCAAATTGCAAGATTCACTAATTCTACCTGTACTTCATCTTTCTGTGACTGAAGGGGGTCAGGAGAGCTTAGGGCTGGCGGTGCCCCTCGTGTACAGAGGCGCCTGTGACAGGGATGGAAGTGTGTGGTGCACCGAGGCTGGACAGGGATCCTAGCAGAAGAGGCAGGACAGTCTCCTCCTGAACGGTGCCCATCCCACATCCAGGTTAGTCTGGCCTTGTCCGTAATGGCTTTTGTTCACAGTAGCACTTCAGTTTCGAATGTCCTCCTAAGAGGACTGGCACACAACTCCCCTGAGCCCTCCCTCCCTCCCTCCCGACAGGTAGTCCTGGGCAACCCTCCTCTCGGCCCCCGGGACCCCCACCCTTACTCCAGCAGATGTCAGACACTCAGCACAAGCCTGGGCAACCCTCGGCCTGCAGTTACCAACTCCTAGGGACTGCGGGCTCCATATCAGCAGAAGCTGTGTACGTGAGCTGTGGTTTCTCTATCACTTAGCACCCTTGTCCCCAAAGAATCGACGTCTAATAAGCCTCTCCTGAAGGAGCGATGTTAGCCTTTCAGGAGGGTGCTATGAAGGTGTCTCTGCCAGTGCTTACTCCCCTGTAGTGCCGGATCACAGGCTACATTTCCACCTGAACTCATACCTTCCTCAGCTGCGAGGACCCTGGGCCCTGCACATGAGAATCCATTTCCAGCCCAGCAGAGGCCTTGCAGCTCAGCAGCCTCCTGCCCCGGCCACACACAGATACCTAGGACACAGCCAAGGGGAGAATTCAGTCCCCTGACCCCCTTGCCCGGCCCTTATTGTCACAATGCCGGGGGTGCCTGATGTGGGTCAGGGCCCACTCAGGTCCCTCTGCAGGCCCCCACTCTGCAGGCGAGACAGAACAGACAGCAGCACTTCTCTGCGGAGGTTCCCGTGTAGCCAGATTTTTCAAAGGCGGGGAGATTTACTGGGAACTGAATGCAGCCATCGGAGAAAGGGTAATTGGATCCAGGTGGTATATTCGGTAGGCTGTAAAGAGCCTGCGCCATACTCTGAATGTTACTTGATGGGAAAAGTTTCTCCTCCTCTCCCCTTTTCAGTGTGCTCTGTGCGCGCAGGATGTCTCAGCCCGAGCCCAGCTGAAAGCTCTTCAGCGAGGCGTCTGTGCCGCTCAATAGCCTTTCAGCAGAGTTAACCGTTTTCAGCACTGCCGGGCTCACCCAGCTCCGTGGCAGGCCGGGGGTGCGCTGCACCTCTGGCAGACCTACTCCGCCTTTGCCTCGGGAACGTATTCCGCTAAACCATGCCTGACCCTGCCAGCAGCAGATGAGAGTGCGGGGACCTCTGTGGGCCCCGAGTCACCTTGTTGGCCGTGCAGAGTGCGTGGGTGGGGGTGAGTAGGAACACACATGTGCAAGGAGTCACCGCTGACCTCCCCGTGCTCCCTTTCCTCTCTGCCAGGTCACCAGGGTCCCCGTGGAGTCCTGCGAGCAGTACACGACGTGTGGGGAGTGCCTGAGCTCGGGGGACCCTCACTGTGGCTGGTGCGCCCTCCACAACATGTAAGTTTGGGTCGTACTGGAAGCAGACGAGGGCCACAGAAGAGGGGGGCATCCCTGGGGCGGGGCGGCAGGACCTCAGTTTGCGGAACAAGGAGCAAGTCTTCTTTTGAGCAGTGATCCCAACCACGGCACAGGTGTCAGGGTGGAAGAGGCAGTTCCCCCGAGAGGCCACCGCCTCTGCCTCCTGGAGTGCCGGGGCTGTTTCCTGGTGTTGCTGACCAATCTCACGGGGAAGCCCTAGCGTCTCTCTAGGTTTCCCAGGAAACCCTGTGGCTGCTCCAGCCCAGGGCTGTGGACATGTTGCCCTGGAACCGGGAGATCAGTGTCTGGCCAGCCACTGTGTGACCCTGGATGAGCCCTCTGACAGCTCCAGGCCTTCCTTTCTCTGTTGCTAAATAAGGAAAATGCCTGTTTCACAGGTGAATTGTGAAGACCAAATGAAATAATAAGTGCTTTGGAAGTAAGGAAGCCCTGAAGAGGCTACAGAAATCAAAATAACTATTATGGACTCTGCACCCTTGGGAGAACCCTTCTGGCCTCATTATTTCCTGATTCCAAGAAGACTGCATGCCCCTCCCCCTGGCCTCACACCCCTATTCAGATACAGCCCCCCATTGAATACCAGCTCAATAGAAATGCAAAATCACACTTAAACTTCCTAATTTGAAGAGCCCCAGAGGAAGAGAAAAGGGTGAAAACCAACAGGCGGGAGCTGGCTAGGAATTCTCTTGCCCAGTGGAGTTGGAAACTCCATGGCCCGGTGCCAGGCGGCAGAACATCTCCATGAAATGTGCGGAGTTTGGGGTGGAGGCGGAGGCGGAGGGCCAGAGTTCAGGGTCCCGCACAAAAGCGCTTGGCTTCCAGCCTCCACAGCAGGTGTTGGGAGGATTGGGAGGGAGGAAGGAGGCTGGTGCTTCACAGATGCAAAATCTGGACTGGATTTGAGGCCACAGACACTGGGTTCCAAGCTTTGGTTTCGGAGGTGAGAGATTCCTCAGCAAATGCTGCAAAAACGAACCAGTCAACAAAGATGCGGAGGCCATACACACTGCCCCCCAGAAACACCCAAAGGAGTGAATTTGGGTTCCCAACAGGAGGGTGACCCACCAGCCAGCAGGCTCTCTCCTCCAGAGTTTTTGTCTCTGAAAAGCCTAACAGCCCACCGGTTCCATGCAAAGGTCCTGGGCTGTGTGCCCTCTCGCTCTGCGGCAGCCAGGTCCAGCTGTGCCTGACTTCCCTCC
Source organism: Fukomys damarensis (assembly GCF_012274545.1). NCBI lineage: Eukaryota > Metazoa > Chordata > Mammalia > Rodentia > Bathyergidae > Fukomys > Fukomys damarensis. Next base: position 45,587,286 of record NW_022900923.1, on the reverse strand, counting down.
CTTCCACCCTGCCTCCCTGTTCTGGTGCAGGTATAACTTCTCCCACACAGAACACAGCAGAATTATAGATCAGGATGGACATCAGCTCACTGGCAGGGACATGAGTTTCCGCAAGCTGTCCTAGCATCTGCCCCAGACCACTCATCGTCTGTGGGTCTGGGACTGTGGCTTCTAGAACAGAAGGGGTAGCTTGGACTTCCTCTGCCCCCCCCCATCCCCTTCCCTATGCCCAGAGAATCCTCCTGACCTGCCCAGGCTCACCTCTCCCAGCACCTCTCTCTCACCAAGGGCATGAGGAGAGCGAGAGTTTCGATGTCTCTGCTCTCCTGGCCTGGTCGTTACTCACTGCCTGCTGCAGTGCCCTGCCCCCAGCCTCCACCAGCATGCCTGCCAGGAGGGTGCCAGGGAGCCAGGCAATCTGAGCTCCAGGCCAATGGAAGGCACAGGGCTGCAGGAGAGAGCTGAAGAGCCCCGGGTCCAGGGGGATTGAAACCTCCCTGTCTCTTCTGTGTGCCTTGCCCTTGCAAGAGTGTTATTGTCTCCTGGGCTATTTATCTCTGTTAGGGCTATTGCCATAAATAGTATGATAAAAAAGAGCCATTTCAGTGAGTCAATGAGATAAAGGCTCCAGTCAAGAGCTCACTTTAGAGCTATCTTAAGGATTCACTTAAACCTCAATAATTCTTTTCTTTGACAGCATTCATATTTAGATCCATTATGTGGCCTGGAAAGGAAGAGGGGGTGGAGTCTGGGAGAGCGGCGGGAAACCCTGCCTGATGAGGAATCTCAGCGTCCCAGGGCTGTTTGGTGCACAGCCGTCAGCCCTGGAGCACACTCTCCGGGACAGGGCAGGTGACCTGCCGAAGCTCCAGCGCGGTGGTGCCCACCTGCCACGTGTGGTAGAGGGGCCTGAGCAGGGATGAAGACATCAGGCAGAGCAGCCATGCAGGGTTTCGGGCACAGGCAGCCCTGGCCACGGCACCTTGTCTGTATCTGTCCCCAGGCATTATCTCACGACACAAGCATTTATTTAAAATACTCCCTGTGACAGGTGGAATATCCCACTGAATAAAACATAACTTCTGCCTTCAGAGAGCCATTAATCCACCAGCAAGATCACAGGCTCACTGCCCCACACAGCTAAGACCCCTCTCCTCTTTTCTGACCCCTTCTGGAGGAAATCATTGCCGTCTCTCACAGTGGTACTGCGGGGCATCGCCAACACTGCACTCGCTAAGTGTGGGCGTCACCCCAGCCCTCCTCGTCAGTCTGTGGGTCCTCAGCAGCCTGGGAGGCAGAGGAGAGGGACCGACTAACCTGCTCAGAGGGTGGGAGACCCCAGCCGAGCCTCCAACAGGACTGGCAGAGGAATGCTTTCTCCCCAAGCTGCACCCTGTGCCGGGAAGGCCTCCTGCCCCTCAGCCCCTCACTGCCCCGACCCCCTGAGAGTCCCCAGAGCCGGCCAGTTACCAGGGGCCCTGAAGGCACACACCTGGGCTGCAGGCCTGACTGCTTGTGATTCTGTGTCTACCTCAGGTGCTCCCGCAGGGACAAGTGCCACCGGGCCTGGGAGCCGAATCGCTTCGCCGCCAGCATCAGCCAGTGCATGAGCCTGGCCGTGCAGCCCAGCAGCATCTCAGTGTCCGAGCACAGCCAGAAGGTGGGTGACCCGCGGGGAGTGGGGGCGCGGGGCAGGGGAGCACCTCGCTGCTCACACTATATGTGAACCTTGACCAGGCTCCTGGGGCTCCGAGGAAACCTAGTTGTGAACTGGGTGACCCCTCGGTTTCCCATACTCCCTGCGAATGTGTTACCCTTCGATCTGCCTTGGAAATCCAGACTTTTTGCACTTAGTAACAAATCCATGGCACAACACAATCTCATACCAGACACCACTTTCCTTAATGTGTGCTCTGTGCAGTCATCCACCTGCTACCTTCCCTGAGGAAATCTGCAAGTTGGCTTTATGTTGAGGGAGGGAGAGCTTGAACAGGAAGTCAGCGTGTGTGGGAGAGGACGGAAGAGCCCCTCCCCACGCGCCACAGTGCAGCCCCAAATGCCTCAGACCCTCGAGTCCTGGGGCACTTCCTTCTGAAGGTCTTCTGAGCCCCTCACAAGTGTTATTAGTTAATGAACCACCCAGAATTTAGGCCCATCCACCCCCACCGGGAGGTTTCAGCTCTCCGGGCACCAAGGGACAAAGCAGGGGTGAGGTTTGTACCTGGGTCCCCTTGGATAGGATGCTGGTGAAGATGGACAGGTGAAGATGCAAGGACAGACAAATGCATGAACAGGCCAGGTAGCAGGTGCTATCATTGTGACCTAGAAAGCCGCTGGCAGGAAGACGCAGGCAAGCCTACCTGCTGTGCCCGGCTTGGAGGAGGCAGGAGTGCCATGCTGGGGACCCGGCAGTCCTCACCGCCCCAGGGAGCCAGTCGCTTGTCTTGCCCACTCAGATCCCCCCTGGCTGTGTATTGTGATAATTGAGTACAAAAACATTGAAAAATACACTGCATTCGGAGCAGCATTTTGCTGTTAGATATTTTCCCAGTTAACAAACGCTTCTGAAAGCTTGTCATATTTTTACCACTCAAAAGAGCATCTTTAAACTTGACAAGATTGAAGACCACTGGCTTCCGTACTGGAACCCAGAGGTAACAGATGCCCCTGAGCTGCTGGCAGCCCCTTCTCTGGCCCCCTAAGCTTCTGGCAACTTTCCTGCCCCACTGCAGAGGCACTGCTGGAGAGCAGAAGAGACCAGAGCAGACCCTCTAGGGGTGGCCAGCGTGAGGAGCTCCCCTTTGCACCAACCTAGTGAGCTCTGGCAAACCTCCAGGCTGCTCTCCCAGGAGCCCAGGCCGAAGCCTCAGCGATGAAGACCTCAGCTCATGACTTTCCAATTCCCATGGTGCTTTGCAATTGATTTCCATATCAAAATGAGCAGGATGTAAGATGGATTTTGGTCCCTTTCCTTCTTTGCTCCTAACCCCTAGTGCTTTCTGATGCTGGACAAGATTGAAAAATCAATTAGTAATAATATTAATAGAGACCACTGGCCCCGTGCACCACTGAGCAGTTAATTACCATAACTGTTCATTGGCAGAGCTAGAAGATCACCTGGATCGGTTCCTGCTTTGATAGATGACATGCGGGAGGGGCTCCCTGAGTAGCAGGGCTGGGCCGGGCCAGCCTGAGGCCTGGGTCCTGAGCTCTTCGCTCTCCCCACAGCTCAACCTGCTTGTGAGTGACGCTCCAGATCTGTCTGCAGGAGTCACCTGTGCCTTTGGGAACCTGACAGAGGTGGAAGGGCGGGTGTCTGGGAGCAGTGTCATCTGCATGTCGCCTGGGCCCAGGGATGTCCCGGCCATCCCCCTAGATCAAGGTAAGCAGCTGCCGAGAGAGCCAGAGACTGGGCACTGCTCCACCACGGGCACAGAAGTTGCCTGGCCAAGTGTTCCATGTCAGATGCAGACGCCACCCAAGAGAACTTGAGTCTGAGAGCCAACTGCCACGGCCAGGGCGCACTGGGGGTGCGGGGGGACACTTGTTCCCCTTGGGCTGTGGCTGCGGAGTGCAGGGCTGCCGGTGGCCATCCCTTCGGGGCTGAGAGCGGCTTTGGGCCTCAGCCAGTTCTCTCCACAGACCAGGGGTTTGAGGCGCCCTGGCCTGATATTTCTAAAATTGTTCCAGCAGCTGAACACCCCTCCCTGAGGCCAGGGCCGCCATGGGACCTGCTGCTTCCTCCTGGGGTGTGGGTCTGGGGTTCTCAGGAAAAGAACCATGGTCAGTGCCCCAGAAATGCCCATTCCTGAAGACTGACCTTGGAGTCCCCAGGTTATGACTCCTTCCTATTCTTTTTCTTTTTTTTCCCAGACTGGTTTGGACTAGAGCTACAGCTGAGGTCCAAGGAGACAGGGAAGATTTTTGTCAGCACGGAGTTCAAGTTTTACAACTGCAGCGCCCACCAATTGTAAGCACTTCTGGGAAGGAGTGTCGGTTGGGATGTGAGTGTGGGACTTCCCTCCCCTGTGTCTGAGCTCCTGAGGGACAGGAGCTGTGTGGTGGATGCTTCCTGATCTCCTTGGAGGGCTGGGCACATGGTGTGGGCAGGATTGACCATCCTCAGCTCTCCATGGCCTCCGATCTCATTCCTTCCCCTGCACTCGTTACCCCGTCTCAAGACGGGACAGTAAGAAGAGGGTCATGACCAAGAACCGTGGAAAAGGCCTCCATTGTGGGCCCACTGGGTATGGCTTTGCAGGTGGCATTAGGTCGGTGAAGAAGTCAGAACCGAGGAGTCCACAGACCAGACACCGGGAGAGGGGCTTCTCTGAGCACACAGGGAAAGACCTCAGATGGGGAGGAGCAGTGGATGAATGAACTCCACTGTGCACCAGATCTATCCTTCAGCTTCTGAATCAGGAGATCAAACTTCCACCCTCCAGGGCCTGGAGTTCAGTGCAGCTCGGCCTTCTGCAGCAGCTCAGCACCTCCCAGCTGTGCCTCCCAAAGAGGAGACCCCATAACTGTGCAGGAAGCTGGGAGCATTCAACAAGTAAAAGGCAAGGCCAGAAGTGGAGAAGGGAGGAGACTGTGTTTACCTTCTTCTGATTCCAGCAGAGAAACGGAGGCACAGGAGCTGGGCACTCATGAGCTATTTGGTTTAGAGAGAAGGAAATGTACGTCTTGATGCCAGGACTACGGGATTATTATAGGACTGCTCACCATGGTGTCCAGTGGAGGGGAGAGAGCAACCCACAGCTCCGTGCTAGGAGGAGCAGCAATCGGGCATCTTCTAGTGACCCCATCTTTCCCACTGCCCAGGATAGCAGCACTGAGGTGCACATAGTGGGCAGAACTCTAGGGCGTGGAGTCTGTAAGCACCAAGCAGCACAAACAGTGGGTTCGGCGTCAGGTGGGAAAGGGTGTGTTTACCAGCAGGTCCTGATGGGATGTCCAGCCAGCACAGGATGCCAGGGAGCTACTCCTGTCTCCCATCTCTGACCTTGATTTGCATGAGCAGAATGATCTGGAGTTGTGATGTCTCCACAGAAGCCAAGGAAATGTATCTGACCCCACTGGGACAGCTAAGGAGATAGGCTGAGAAAAATGGAGTAGAGCCAAAAATGGCCCACAGAAAACCAACCAGGCAGGGCAGACTGTGGCTAAAGCTGAAATGCACCCCTGCCTTCCAGCCCTAGTTAGCTGTGGGGAATGTCTGCACCTCAGAGAGAATCTATCAGCCTCCTTGAAAACTAACACAGTGGGAATAGAGTCCATTGTCTGTGAGAGCACCCCTCATCTCCATGGCAACTCGGTGTGACATCACCACCTTCAATGATGTTTTGCTATGGCAACGAAGATGCTGTCACAGGAGCAGTAAGTTTTGCAAGAGAAAAAAAAAATCTTGACAGTAGTGATCCCATTTTATTGCCAAACATGATCTATCTTACCCTTCTTCCTTGGCATTCATATTTAAAAGTCACAGCATCAAGTTCATTTCCTTTTTTAATATGGTAAACTGAGGCCCAAGAGAATAAACACTGTCCTGACAGTCACAGAATTAGACAGCAAAAATGCCGTGTCTGCAGCTTCAGTGTCTACAGCCAGTCAATCAGGGAGGACACAACAGAGCATCAAGCTAAACTCAGAGACTCAATAACTTCATACATAAGCAGAAGGGGAGAAAATCGTCCATCTGGGAAAAGGAAGTGTGGACGGGCATTGACCCCTTGCTAGCTCCTCAGCTCCCCCAGACATAGTCAGAGCCCCACCAGGTGGCGCCAGATTGCAGACCTCGCCCTGTCCTGGCATTTTGGTCCCCTCAGCAGAGAGAGAGAGACTAGGGTACCGCCGTCCTGGAGTGAAGAGCAGCCCCATCCCCAAGCCCACATCCTCCCCAGTGCTCTGGTCACACACAGAGCCAAGACAGTACACAGAGCCTCCATGTGCAGCCAGAGGGAAAGAAGCGCTCGCCCTGGCAAGCAGTGCCCGTGTCAAGCATACCATTTTTCCACGCCTGAGTTTGCAGTGATGCGAGACAAAGTCACCGGTTAGTGCTGTTCACTCCCCTACACCCGGGAATGCAGATGCCAGAACCCACTGGTTACCGTTTAAGCACTACTGTGTTTTACTGGTTGAAATCACAGGTGACTTAGGCACTTGAAAATAGTACTCACGCTTAGAAATGTACTTTCTCAAGCCATTTCCTGTACATTATCCCATTGGACACCAAGCCTCCCTGTGGGGTAGAGAGGACTGTTTTATTACAGATAGAGGAAGAAACCAACTCCGAGAGTGGGATGACGTACTCAGGGCACTCTAGGGCCAGCAGCAGCAGCAAGACTGGGTGCACATCTGCCCCGCTTCCTTCTGTGCTGATGCAGCCACTCTGTCTTAGGGGCAGCGGTGTGTGCTAAAGATTTACTACCCGCCATTTGAAAAGCAAACCCAGATTGCAGTATTTTCCAGTTTCTGGGGTTTAAATACTCCCAGCAGTCAAATTTTCAAGCTACTAACATAATGTCATGGTCCTTATGAAACGTGTTCTCCATCCAAGGTGTTCTTGGGACCAGATAAGTAGAAAGAAACCAGGACTAGAGTTAGAGAATCTACGAGCCCACTCTCCTGAGAGGAAGGCTAGGACATGCACAGACTTCCAGCGTGACGCGTGGCTGCGAGCCTGACCCCTTACCATCCCTGTCCCTGCAGGTGCCTGTCCTGTGTCAACAGCGCCTTCCGCTGCCACTGGTGCAAGTACCGCAACCTGTGCACTCACGACCCCACCACCTGCTCCTTTCAGGAGGGCCGCATCAATGTTTCGGAGGTAAGGTGCTCACCTGGGCCTGGCCCTAGTCCTTGTCGATCAGAGCTGCCTGTTCACAAGGTCAATCCGGCAGCTTGAGCGTCTCTCGTCCCGACCCATCCTGGTCTCTTGACCAGCATTGTACATGTCAGAAAGCCCAGTAAGAGAGGCTATATCTGCTTGAGTCCTAAGACTCAGTGCCATGTATTCAAAAGCTGAAAGGTAACAGGGTTGAGGCCGAAGACTGAGAGGAGACATCGAGCCAGACTGTGATCTGGGAGCATGCAGGGGAGGGGGACATTATTCTCCAAGTCGCACCCTTTGCTTGGCTGCAGCCTTAGTGTAGTTAAGCAGAACATCCGCTCTCACCCATTTTTTCCTGCCAGTTTCTCTTCCAACTCTAAAATTCAGTGGTTCTCTGACTCGGACTCAGACAGGGTATGTGGCCTCGCAGAAAGAGAGAAATCCAGCTGGGGAAAAGAACCAGGCATTGCTAGATGTCCACTCTTCTCACACAAAGCCCCGCCCAACACCTAATTCACGGGCTCACCTTTCCAAAGCCCATTCCATCCAGGGATTGAGGGTGCTCACTTGCCGACTTGTCCCCTGCATCCCTCAGGACACTGAAACCTGTAGGTCAGTTCCCCCCTGCTTTTCGTGCCCAAGGGTGGCCATGAGGTCCGTGTGTGTTCACACCAGTGTCCAGATACACACTTCCTCTTATTGCACTTTTTAGAAAACTCAAATGGTACCATTTCTTATACTACCGTGGACTCTGTACACTTCTGCCTGCTGCACTAGACTACAAGGTCCTCATTGTTCAATCCTCTTTCAGTGGCTGTTTGCAGAATGCGTGTGAGGAAGAACAGTAGACAGCGAGCCCTGTACCTGAGTCCCACCAATGGGAATCGTGTCCACCTGTCTAGGATGCCGAGAAATGGAGCCTTTGGGGTCTCCATGGCTAAGCATAAGAAAAGAGACCTCGAAAGTTTCCTCAAACAAGCACTCATAGCCTTGCAATCTTAGTTTCCAAAACAATAGGTATTGTATTCAGTCTGAAAAGTAAAATTTATCTATCTTGAAATGGAGAGACATCAACAGTGCCATGTAAGACAGATGCATCCACAGGGCCCCAGAATTGTGGGACCAGGTACCTGGTGCCCAGGGAATTATCCCAAGAGGGTTCCTCTCTGTCTGATGGGCACGTGGGGCATACAGCTGGCCTGAAAGCACCATACAGGCCTTAGTGGACCCTGGGTGTACACTTCAGCCCTGGAATTCTATAAGGATGGGAAACCCTTCTTCTGAGCTGAGGGTGTGGGCTGGGGCTGAGCACAGCCTGGGAGCTGCCAAGGGGTTGGTCGGAAGTGCGGGCTGGGCAGAGAGACTGTGACCAACAGCCTCAGAGCCTGCCCTCCACTCTGGCTGCCCGGAATGGAGGAGCAGGAGCCCAGAGCCCAGAGGCAGGGGGAAGTGTAGATGCAGACCGGAAGCTGGCTCCCTGTCTGCCCCAAAGCTGAGCCCAGGTGAGACCTTACAGTGAGCAAGACAGACTCGCCTGCCAGACAGGTGCAGTGGAGGCCTGAGGGCTGGGCCCTGACGGCTAATCAGAAGCAGGCCAGGCCTCCTCACGCTGAGCAGGAGCCACAGAAACCCAGCTCCCTCCAGGCCAGGGTAAGAGATGGGGCATCCCAGAGAAAGGGCAGAGAGATGCCACTGCCTCCCTACTACTCAAGTGCAAATAAATACCAAGGAGAGCCAGGAGCTTTCTGAGCTCTTTCCAGTCTCGTCTCCTTTCCTTGATGTCTGTGCCTTGAGGGCAGAGTAGTGGGACCCTTGTCTCCCTCCTCTCCCATCTCCCCAGTGAGACCTGGGTTGATCGCTGCTCATAATGTCGTGCCTGCTCAGTGCTCGTCATATATGCAGTGCTATACGTGTGAGTCTCTGTGTGTGTGTGTGTGTGTGTGTGTGTGTGTGTGTGTGTGTGAGATCTATCTAATCTTGACTGTTTGTGAAGTCAGCTCTAGTACAGATAAGCTGAGGCTCAGACAAGCAAAGCATTGTCACTGATCGCCACCTGAATGCGACATCAGGGTTCAGAGCTGGTGCTCCAAGCTGGTCTCGCACACGTCGGCCTGCTCTAGTTCTGTGTCCGTACACACACGGACGCGAGAGATTCGCGGTATGAGAGTGATGTTGATCCGGCTCATCGCCATCACACCACACTTCCCGCCCCCCTCTCTGGCAGGCTGGGCTGTGGCAGCGTTGGCACCGCCATGGAGACAAGGAGGCCGAGCACAGTTGAGCCACTGGCAGGCAGCCTTGTCCCCCGGCCAGAACACGGCAGCCCCGTGACGGCCCCAAACCTCTGCTCCCCAGGCTGGATACGCCTGTGACATGGTGTTAGCACGTGGTGTGTGGCTTTCAGCTTTTAAAACTCATCTCCCTCCATGGCTAAAGTAGGCCTAGCGAGATGTAGATACATAAATATCTTCTTTACACCCTGTCCCAGGGGAAAGATAGAACGAAATAAATCCGATTAGCTTCCCAGGATGCTGGTTGTGGTCTCACTTGGAAGTCCAGTGGGTGAAGATAATGCCATTTCCACATGGGAGAAGTCGTTTTAGAGGGTGAACAGGCCCCGCGCAGGAATCTGGCAGGGCTTAGGGAAACCAAGCCTGTCATGCAGACCCAGGACTCACAGTGCTCCACATGGGGGTCCCTGTCGCCCCGCAGTTGCATTCGCTCCGCACCTCCTCCCACCCTGTGAGGTTCCCATACAGGACATCTGTTCATCTCTGTTTAAATGGAGATGCTGCTAAGGATGTGGCCTGGCTGTAGTCAGCCACCAGATAGGAGGAACTGGAGGACCGGAAGATGTTGCATGGGAGGCTGTAGGCCCAATTAGCTTCTTACAAAAGTTGCTAACAGTCTTAGCATTCTACAGGAAAGCCTTTATGATTCTTTCCTGTCCTTTGGATGAGAAGTATGTATATACCTGTGTGCGTGTGTGTGTGTGTGTGTGTGTGTGTGTGTCCACATAAACAAATGGCTTGGAAATGGCCTTGTTGTATCTGATGAGACCAGTTACCTTCCCCAAGCCCCAGATGTATTAAAGTTCCAACCACCCAGCAATTCCCCAGCTGCCAGCTCTTTGGCACCTGCCTTCTGCCTCACCACTGCCACTTCCACCCAGGACCCACTGCCCCTCACTAGTGGTCCCACCAGAATCACCCCACAGCCCCAGAAGTCTGAATCTCCAATTGCCTGCCATGCAGAGTGCCTCAGACTTCAGCCACTTCTTTCCTTTGCCCTAAAAAACAGAAGGAAACCTCCCGTCTGCCTGAGAGTCATAGCCAAATAAACAAAACCCAAGAGATCCTTTTACTATGGGCAATCTTGCAGCCTGCTTGTCATTTGATAAGATCCTATATCTAGTTCCTAAAGACCTGAGATAGCCGACTGTGGAAAAGTTTTCGAAAATCCTAGAATCCTTTAAAAACTTTCGAGAGTTTTCATCAAATCTGCTCATCATTCTGTGTGTGTGTGTGTGTGTGTGTGTGTGTGTGTGTGTGTGTGTGTGTTTACTTTATGTATAGGATATGCAGTCATCTCTCAGTACCCTGGGAACAGGTTCCAGGACCCTTGTGAACACCAAAATCTGCTGGATGTGCCTTACATAAAATGGCTCCGTATTTGCATATAATCAATGAAGGCTCTCTCAAATATTTTAAGTTGTCTCTACATTACTTGTGATAACTAACACAGTGTAAATTCTATGTAAATAGGTTCTGTGGCATTGTTTAAAGAATAATGACAAGAAAAAGGGGTTAGTGTGTGTGTTCAGTACTGATGGAATTCTTTTCAAATATTTCTTGATTTTTGGTTGGTTGAATCTGTGGATTCAGAATCCAAGGATGCTGAGAGCTGATTATGCTTTTTCTGTTATCAAAATTAAAACAATTCTCCCATCTTGCTTACCAACCTGAAACATTGTACTTCTAAATGCCCATCTCTAAGACCCTGTTGCTGAAATTTGAATTTGTACTGAGCTCATCAGAGACGACAAACAACTTCTCACCACTTACAATACATCAAGTGGTTCAGAATCTGAAAATCTCCCTCCCTCATAAGCCACACACACACACACAACTCATTATACCTTAGACTTATTTCTATCCTAAATTAGAATTAAACTTACCAGAGTCACTGTTGACATTTTTAGTTGCTAACAGGACAAGGCATAGCAGGATGCCTGGGTTTCCCTAAAGTGCGGTTCATTTTTTTCTTGGCTATAAATATGTGAAAGCCTCAGTCAGGAGTGCCTCGGGGTATGAAAGCAAAAGTGCAGTAGAGAGCAGTTAGGAGCTGGCGGCTTGAGTGACTGGCTTCTGCGTGGGCCTATCTGTCCCAGGCTGCCTCAGGATCCTGTCCCTCAGAAGCTGTGCCTGCCGGAGGCCTCACGTGCAGTTGGCCGAGGGGCAGGAGATAGCACTAGACCCCTAAGCTCCATGCAGACCAATCTTCCATGGAAAGCACTCCTGGCCCCGGAACCCGGAATCCTCGTGATTCCTTAATCCATCGTTCGGTGATCATATGGCTGCAGCAGCCATGGCCTTCTCCAATCCCAGCCTCTGGGACCCAAAATCCTCCTCAAATCTGCTGATGCCCAGGAGCCAGACTTCCTCCCAGCTCTACCCAGTCTTCAAAGGAGAAGCTAAAAGGAAATGTGAAGATCTCTCTGCCTGTTGCTTTGTTTTCTTCTTTCCTTTTACACTACCATGAACAAAGCCTGAGTGTCCACTCTAGGGCAGATCCTGAGATGAAAACTGAGGATAAAAGGACAGACAAGAGGCTGCCTGGCCCTCGGGAAAGTGAAGAAAAGTCAGCAAGAAATTGCAGTTCTGGGGTTAAAGGAAGTCATGGCAGAATATCTGTTACCCATCCCAAAGCCAGTGCAGGAAAGGTAGGGGCAGGCTTCCTGGGAAGGGTCTGTGAGCTGAGTTTGAAGCTGATAAAAAGATAAAAGAGAGGCCAAGGCATGGTGGGAGCAGGAGGAAGCCAGAAGTGGAAAGTAGGAATTAGGGTTTGGAGGAGAGAAAAGAACCTTAGGGTAGATTCAGTCAGAGAGCCTGCTCCTCAGAGCTAACCTTACCTTCAGGACAGCCACACCATGGCCTCAGGGTTAATGGTTAACAGACAGGAGCCAGACCGTGACCGGCTTGCAACTGGAACCCAGCAAAGAGGGGTGACTGTCTAGGTCCTCCCTGCAGAACAGGCTGGCCAGCCCCTGGCCCCTGGCACAGGAGGTGACGGTGCTCAACACCACCTGTGTTACACAAGGCTCCTGCAGGTGTCACCTCTGGCATCCATACAGGAACAATACCTTGCCTGGAAACTGTCCACACTCACAGAAAGTCAGCAGTCCTGGCCCCAGGACAGCAAATGCCAGCAGCGCCCCCTGCAGGCCCCCTGAGCAATTCTAGCCCCAGGAATTCCCAAGGGTGCCTTCTGGAAAGAAGGCCTAGGAGAAGCGGAAAGGAAGGGAGTCCTTCTGGGGTTGAAGCCTAGAGACCGGAAATGATTCCCTGTGAAGATGTCCACAACCTCATTGCCAGGGTCTGTGGGGCTCACCGCTTCCCTGGAAGAGAGGGAGAAAGAGGAGGCTGGAGCTGGTGGAGAAGCAGCAGGCAGGCACGGAACTGAAAGAAGTCTGTCTCTTTCTCACTTTCTCAGGATCCTTCCCATTGCTCCCCCGACCGCAGCTTTCTTGTTTGGGTTTTGTTTTCCAAAGCAACTTGGCATTCACGCAGGGCCTGGTAGTGAACTGAGATAAAAAGCCAGAGCAAGTATGTAGAGCAGTGCTGGGGGGGCTTGATCCAGCTCTGGGAAAGCCCAGCTCTGCTGGAGCCAGGAAGCTGAAGCTGACGATAAAGGCCACCTCAGGCACCGGACAATGTGGGGGCAGAGGAGCCGAGCAGGGAACCAGATGACTCCAAAGAGAAGTACCAGAGCTGGGGCCGGCTCTTTCCAGGCCTCAGGAGATGATTGATGCTTGAAGATCAACCCTTGGACTGTGACACGCACACCTAGCACAGGATACTTTGTGATGCCGATGACAGCGCTTGTCTTGGTCCCTTTCTCGCCTCAGGGACACGGCAGCCAACACCTGCGCAGAGGAGGAAAGGGTTGTTTAGCTCACAGTCTGTGGAGCTTGCAGTCTGTAGTTGGCCGGCTCCCAGGCAGGGCAGCACGGGGGAGGAGAAGGAGCTCGTGGCAGGGCGGCAGGAAGCAGAGAGGAATCAAGGGAGGAGAAGGATGGATAAAGCCCTTCCAGGCCATGGCCAGTGACCCAGCTCTTCCCACCAGGCCTCACCTCCCAAAGCCACGGCCAGCTGTAGCCCATCAGTGGACTGACCCGTGTCACACACCCGCGATCCAGTATTGCACATCCACAGTCAGCCACCTCCCCAAAGTCCCACCCATGAGTGCATGAGGCCGTGGGGGGACACCTGCATTTCAGCCATAATAGTACCAGCACCCAGGGGCTCTGGAAGACTCCATTTCCCTGGTGACGGGGCAGGCGCTGGACGTAGAGGCCCTGTCCGGGCTCAGGTGAGTTGGGGTCAGCGCAGGAAAGACAGAGCCTCTCTGCTTGCTCCCCAGGACTGTCCCCAGCTGGTGCCCACAGAGGAGATCCTGATTCCAGTCGGGGAGGTGAAGCCCATCACCCTCAAGGCCCGCAACCTGCCCCAGCCTCAGTCCGGCCAGCGTGGCTACGAGTGTGTCCTCAGCATCCAGGGGGTCGTCCACCGCGTGCCCGCCCTGCGCTTCAACAGCTCCAGCGTCCAGTGCCAGAACAGCTCGGTGAGAGGACAGGCCGGGGCTCCTGCGGCAGGGCTTTCTCTCCTGCCCGTGCCAAGGCCTCGGCCGACCCCACCTTCCCAGGGCAGAGGCAGCTACAAGCCCTGTGCTCTGCCTTCAGCCAGGGGCAGACAGGTTAAGGGTGGAGGAGGTGGAGATCTTGGTGAAGTTTAGAGAGCAAACACCCTGTCCCTGCACAAGTATAAAGGACCTGTCACCATGGAAGACAGTGGGACGTGGGCTCCGAGGAGGAGGAAGGTGGGCACACGTCGAGCAGCAAGGGTTAAACTGTCCCGAATGTCGGACAGGAAGCACATGAGGTGTTTAATTATAATTCTGGCCCCGAGATGTTTTTATCAGCCAGCTCCCTGTCTTCGACTGTGGGGTCAGCTCGGAGATTCAGGACGTGACAAAGGTGCTGAGAGAAGCTAATTCACCAGGGAGAGATAAAGAGAATCTGGCCTCTTATCAGGGAGCTGTCAGATCCCGGGGTCAGGGGCGCGTGATAGAATTTGTAATCAGTGGAAGGCCGCCAAGCCCAAGGGGAAGGCCCTTGGAGGAAGAAACGGGCCCTGACAAAGGAGGAAGGCGGCAGGCGGGCCAGGGCAGGGGGACGTATCGGGGCGCCCTTCACAGAGGTGCTGGTGGGAGCTGAGCCACCCCGTGGGCTGTTTCTGAAGTGTATGAAGGGCCTCAGAGTCCCCATGGGGTCGGCAGGAGAGGAAGTCCGAAAGATAGAGGTGGTTGTGGCAGGGCAAGGACATTCTGAGCTACTGAGCAAAGCGAGGCTCTGTGAGCCGTTCCAGGCCCTACAGGGGTGACATGGCGGCCAGAGGGCACTGGCTTTGCCTCCTGGAATGTACGGCCTCTCCCGAGAGACCTAACACAGCTCCTGGGAGGTTCCAGGTTAAAGACAGAGCAGTGGGGAGGACTGAGGAGGATGGATCCAAACTGGACTGGAAAATAAGGATGCATTATTAAAGGATGGAGGTTGTAGGGAGAGGGTGGCACACCGCGTGACGCAAGGCATCAGCCGGTGTGTGTGGAGACGGCGGGGCCGAGAGCCGCACAGAAGGCTGGAGACATGCGTGGGGCAGAGTGTGGAGGGTGCTGGTGCCGAGCCAGGGCCAAGCGGCATCCGGGTGGCATGAGTGGCCGAGTGGGACCCGGGACGCTGCGGGGAGGGGGCTCTGCAGCCCTGGGCCTGGTGACAGGACCTCGTGCCTCCACCCTGCCCTGCAGTACCAGTACGACGGGATGGACATCAGCAACCTGGCCGTGGACTTCGCCGTGGTGTGGAACGGCAACTTCATCATTGACAACCCACAGAACCTGAAAGGTGAGCGGCCCCCTCCGGGTGGGCGGAGGTTTGATCTTTGGACGAGCGGGGACAGGGTGGGGCCGGAGGGATCAGAGCATGGCCACTGTGCCCTGAATTACCTGCTGTCTGTGAGTGGGATGCTCCAGGGGACCCTACAGCATCAAAGAGCCATCAAAGGAGTCCTGTCCAGGGCCCTGTTTTGTTACAACCAGACCATCCGCTGGGCAGCCCTGGCGCATCCACGCTGTTCTTTGGCTCCCGTGGCTTTGAAGCGTCTGTGGCACCTGGCCCAGAGCAGCAGCGGAGGCTCCGCTGGACCCTCCGGAAACGGAGATTTTGCTTCCACTCCGGCTCTCACTCCCCGGGTTTGGCCTGGTCATCATCACCTCACACAGCAGGTTTTTAGGGCAGCGCCGCTGGTCCTGAGGAAGTGGAAGGGAGCCAGGCTGCTGCAGGCCCGCATCTGGGCAGAGAAGTAGGGGAACGGGAGTTGGGCTGGAGCTCAGGGCCGCCTTTGTCACTGCTCCTCTGTGTGCCGTGTTCCTGGGGAGCACCCACTCTCTGAGAGGTTCGCTTGAAATTCTTTTTTGTAATCGTCACAGCTCTGAGAGGTCTGCACCATTGTTATCCCCATTTTGTAGGTGGGAGAGTGAGATCCAAAGAGGTTAAGAACTTGGCCAAGGGTCCAGGAGTGAGAGCCAGGATTTGGACCCCGATAGTTTAATTTCAAACTGGTGTGCAAGCTTAACCTCACCCGGCCAGGACTGCTGCCCAGCTCACTGTGGGATCTGAACCCTCTTCTCCCACCACACACCCGTATGTCTCTACGGAGCACCCCCTTCCTACAACAGGGACTAAACCTGGGGCCTTCACACTGAGCTACATCCCCAGCCCTTTTTAAAATTCTGAGACACATTCTCACTGTATTGCTGAATTGCCCAGGCTGAGCTTGGCTCGATCTTGCAACCCTTCTGCCTCAGCCTCCCAGAGCGCCAGGATTACAGGCATGCACCACCCCACCCAGGTCCTCTGCTGTGCAAGTACCAGAGCCTTGGTTTCCACCTGAGGGACCCCAGGGCACCAGAGCGCTCAAGCACAGGCGGAGGGGCAGCAGGAGTTTCAGCACCCACAGGCTGCGGCTCTTTATCCCACAGCTGCCACTGAAATCACTGCCGCATGGCCCGGGAGAGAGAAGTGGAGCCAGGGAGGTTTTTTCTTTCTTCTTTTTTCTTTTCCCCCCTACTTCTCCTAGCCAGGACAAATTTCCTTACCACTAAGAGAGAGCAGACACTTTCCTTGCTGAGGATCTGGGCTTAGATCCCAGAGGCTGACTTTGCCCCTGGAGCGAGGAGAGAAGCAGCCCCAGCCGCACTGGGGCAGCAGGCTCTCGAAGGCGTGGAGCCCCCGCGTCCACACTCCAGGTTCACGCCCTCCCAGAGCCCGGGGAGCAGGGCGGCAGCACGCTCTGTGGGCAGAGGCCACAGTCGGACTCGGGTTCTAGAGTCCAACAAGTCAGGATTCGACGGCAGCCGCTTTCCCGCACAGCGGTGCGAAGTCAGACTGAGGACAGCCCCTGCGCCGTGCACGTCCTTCCCTTGTGTGTGCGTCCCGTGCTGCACGAGGAGGGGAGGACACCCGCGCAGGGTCACGTGAGGACCTGAGCCCGGGACCACGTGGGCCGATGCACACTCGATCTCAGAGTCCCGTGTGCTGCCCTCTACATAAGGAAGCCTGGCATGGGGTATTGAAACACAGTCTTTGCAGCTGGGACTGAGGGAGCCGAGGATGGAAGGAGCTGTGGATGGGAGAAGTGAGGACCCCTCTGTGGGCGTGAACCAGCCCTCAGCCAAGGCGCACTGCCCGGTCCAGGGACCTTCTGTCGGCTTGAGCAGAAGAGTGGCAAAGTGACTTTCTGAGCACGTTCATCCCCTCCTCTACCGATTTCCCCAGTGGATTGGATCCAAGATGCCCTGGGGCACCTGGTTGTTCGATTGTATTCTTTAAGGAATCATGAAAAGAAATGAGTCTGTACATACTCAGAGCCTATGCACTTTGAAAAACTACTTTAAACCCACTTTGAATCCGTGGACACAACTCACGAATGTGGTGGCCACCTGGATTCTGCTCCTGAAGAATTCTTTTGGGACTCTGAGTTGATACCCTAACAGGCAAGGAGCTAAGCCCCAGGCTCAGAAAGCACAGTCCTCTGACTGGCTAGTTCCACTGAGCCTTTAAGTCAGTGGGAGGCAAAAGCAGACAGAGGGTTTGCGGGCTGCACGTGTGCCCCGCAGAGGAGCCAGTCTGTCAGTTCCGGGACGGAGTCCCCATCCACGGGGCAGTGAGCGGCACTGTGTTGTGCTCCTTGCTCACCAGCAGTGTCTCCCATTGCCAAGCACCTGGGCTTTTCTTGAGCCCGAGCCAACCCCCTCCGAGACCCATGCCTTCCCAGCACGCTGGGAAGTTGCCTCTTCCTGGGACCCAGGGCCCAGCAGCACCATGAGCCAGAGTTTCTGGGTGCCAGTGTGTGACACAGACCTTGCTGAGCTGTGAGTCATTCCATCTCAGTTTGAGCTTCATTTGTACTTGCGTAAGGAAATGAGCCCTTCTCTCTCGAAAGGAGGGCCATCCGTGAATGTATGAAGGGTGGCAGCATGAGAATACACTTGGAGTTCAGAGAGGATAATAAGCACGTGTAGAGCATCAGATATGTCACAGGACTGGCTCACTCCTTTCTGTACAACATTTCACTCAAACCTCCAAAAAAACAATGATTAGCTCCACGTCGGAGGTAGGTAAATGAGGCCTGGGGAGGTTAAACACTGTCACACTGCTAAGGAGTAGTGAAGTCACAATTAAAGGCCTGATCTGATTCAGTCGGGAGCCAGAAGTTGTAAGTAATATATGTTCAGTGGTGCCTTTAAATAACTGTGCGAATCTCCCGGCAGTTGCTCCTGCCAGGACAGGTCTGTGGTGTTCCCCACGGTTCGGACTCCCCACGGTGGGACGGCGACTGCAGTCCCATCCTTGACCGCTCTCTCTTTGCAGTGCACCTCTACAAGTGCGCAGCCCAGCGGGAGAGCTGCGGCCTCTGCCTCAAGGCCGAGCGCAAGTTCGAGTGCGGCTGGTGCAGCGGAGAGCGCAGGTGCACCCTGCACCAGCACTGCGCCAGCCCCACCAGCCCCTGGCTCGACTGGTCCAGCCACAGTGTCAAGTGCTCCAACCCCCAGATCACTGAGGTGAGTCCACCGCTTCCTCCTAGGGGATGGCCAGGGCCGTGGGGCGGGCAGCGAGGCGGGGCTCCATGGACGGATCCTCAGAGCAGAGTGTGTTTGATGTGGGTGTGCAGACAGCCTCTCCCATGCATCTCACTGCCCAGCGTCACGGACAAGTGTTTGGGGAATGCCTGGCCCTGTGCATGCATTTCCGTGCCCGTTTGTGCACCACTAGGGCGGGGCACAGGCGGCCCAGTTGCCCACCAGGCTGGCTGAGCCGGATGGGAACAGGACCTTAGCGCCGTGATGGGAGAAGGTCGCAAAAAGCAGGGTCAGTTCTCACAGCACAAGAGTGTTTTCAGGAGCTGCAGTTAGCTCAGAATTGCCCCGCTGAAAGATGTGCACTGTGTAGCCACCGCGCCATTTCCCAGGGTTTGGTCTCTGTCCCCATTTGTGCGATTTAATGGGAAGAAGCGGGTAATTAATTACACTGGGGGAAAAGTGGTGTTTCCATAATAGCTCACTGCAGAGGAAGATGAATAGGTGTGGATGAAAATGCAGCTGCTTGGTTTGAATGGGCTGGAGAAGAGGAGTTGGAATAACTTGGGTGCACTGAGGGCCAGTCACTCTTCACGGCTCTCAGCCCTCACCGGGCTTGAAAAACGCACATTCCTGAAAGCTGACTGGGAACAAAGGCCAGGACAGGTACCACGGGGCAGCCAGCAGGTGTGAAAAGTGAGAAGGAGTTGCTCCCTGTCTGCAGCTTTTCCTGCACTGCTGCCCTGGCCCTTTTCTTTGCCTCCTTTTCCCTGTTGCCCAAAGACAGTAGTTCTGGTTCTCGGCTATGTCACAGTGTTGGGAAAGTTCTTGAGCACTCTGTGACCACAGCCAATGAGGCAAAACAAGACAAAAAACCCAGAGAAGCCCAGAGAAATTGAGCAACATGCTCAAGTCTCACAGTTAGTGACAGCCAGTTTCTGAGCTCTGATTCAATTACAAAACCATTTGAAGAAGTTCTGTGATTTTCCCGGATAGATAACAAAACAAGTGGTGTTTCCACCTCCTTAAGATCCATGCCTTCCCTGCTGGTGCGGGCCAGTTAGGTGTGACCCTTGGGTGGCGGAGTCCCTGGGATGAGTGTGTACCTGGGTCTGCATGCAAGGTGCATGATGAGGTTATGCGGGGAGAGACACGGCCCCTTAAAGAGCAGGCTGCTCCCATCCTGTTTGCTGTCAGAAGTGGCCAGTGACTGCCTGGTGACATTCCCTTGTGCCTTCATCCTGCCAGAAGAGCATGTCTGCAGGGGCTGAGGGAGGCCCTGCCTCTGCCCTCAGCTAGCCAGCTTCCTGAGCTGCTCCAGCTCCGTGCCTTCTCCCCGACTCCAGTAATTTCTGGGAGCTTCTGGCACGAGGGCTCACACTGTTCTGTCATTCTTGCTGCTACAGTTGTCGATCCTTGTGCCCAGTGGCACCTGTGGGGCAGAGAGGTTGGATAAGGTCCATCAGCACCCCCACCTTGGGAATCCCAGCCTGGGTTCCTGCTTGATAGCTGTCAGCCCCCATGGCCAGCCCTTCCCAGCCCCTAGGCAAGTTGCTCACTAGGGAGCCCGTGCCTCACTGCCCTGCTCCCTGACAGGGGACCAACAGCCTGCTCTGTTCACAGAGGACATCGAGTCACCGAGGCTAATTAACCCCTGAGTAATTAGGCTGTAATTGATTTTCCAGTGAACATCTCAGCAGGAGTCAGAGGCCCCAAGTCTCTGGTGGTGATTTTTACTTGAGCTATAGAGAAATGTGAAGCATCTTTGGGAAGAGACAAATTCATGCTGTGTTCCAAAGCCACTGGAGGGGCAACACTGGACAGGACATGCGGGAGGGAGGGTCAAGCACAAAATAATACATTCACGGTTATCTGTCTTCGTTCCTTTCACTCCACATCCCCCCAGGACCCCCTAACATGTTCAAGTCACTTTCTGTCCTCTAAGTTTTCATTTTTGAAATAACTTCAAATATATAAAAGATACAAAAATAGTAGAAAGAACTTTGATATTCCTTTCACCCAGATTTTCCAAAGTTAATATCTTATATAACCACAGTATAATGATCAAGTCAGAAACTTAATACTGATTCCATAATACCATCTAATATAGATGCTTTGTTAACATTTTGCCAGTTATCCCATTGGTATCTGTATTCTGGTCCAGAATCCAACCCACGACCCCACGTGACAGCAGCAGCCCTGTCTCCTGAGCCCTCTGCCTATAGTCGTACCAGCCTTCCTTACCTTCGTGTTGCTGAGGAGTCCAGGACGATTATTTTATAGGATGACCCCAGTCTGGATATATTAGATGCTTCCTTATGAGTAAATTCAAGGGTTGTTGTTTTTTTGTTTCTTTTTTTTCTAGAAAATGCTAAAAAAAGATAGGGTTCCTATCAAAAGAGACCAATTTGAAAAGGGTCCCAGTGATCTAATCTGGGCAATTTGAGCAAGAAAATAATCATAGTCTATACCAATAGAATAAAGAAAAACCTGTGGTCCTTACTTATATAAAAAAACAATGAGGGTAAGAAGAAGGTCTCCTAGATCCCAAGTAATATATTTAGAAGGAATTGTGCAGATAGATTAGCATCTACGAATTTTACTCCATGCATTGTTTCAAGCATGGTCAAGGTTGCTAAGATGAGTGGCCAGTAAGTGTGCTGAGAGGCCAGCTTTATACAGCTCTGTGAGCTCTCTTCCTGTCAGATACTCACTAACTACAACCAGCACAGTAGTGACTTCACAGCGAGGAAAGCTGAGAGACCTCGCTTGACCAAGTGATCAAAGTTAACACCATCAGTTGTGGGAAAAATCAAGCTCAGACCACAGCCTCATTTCTAAGGCATCTGGGGCAAAAATACATAATTTGTTACAAGTAACCTTTAAGGGAAACCAGCTCACTTTCTTTACTTCAGCTTTCCTGGCTAATCACTTCACACCAGGCAGACCTTTTTCCTACACCTCCTCATTATAAGAAGTCCGCGGAGTTCATACTCTTTTGTGTGTACCTCCAATGTTTTCATTTCTTCACGCTGAGTGCCCTCCCAGCACTGCTGCTCAGTTTGGTAAGCAGCAGCACATGCTACAGAGATCTTTCCTGGGGGGAGAAGGGAAGGGTCCCGTGGTGGCTTCTGGGGGTGGCAGAACTTCCAATTCAGGAAATAAACGGGCAGGTAGGGGTGCTGCCCTGCCTAGGAGCAGAAAATAAATGAGATGACCTCAAAGAAATCCCACTTTAAGCAAAGGGGTGGGCTCACTTGCAGTTAGATGAGCAGCCGTGTGCTTCCTCAAACCCTCCTTATCCCCACTGTCTCCATGGCAACCGAGCCCACCCTTCGAGACCCATCCTTTATGGCAGCCTCATGTAGAACAAGTTGTACAGCCTTGGGTTTCCCAGTTTGCATAAAGCTCAGGTTAGGACCCCTCAGGACTCACCGTCTGCTCCTCAGCCCGCTCATGCTGTGGTAATGACGCTATCCCCCGCGGCTCCGATTTCCAGCTGTCGTCTGGGTATCTATACACATGTCACCTGTTCCACCCAGGAGCGGGGGAGGTGCAGAGGACTGGAGAGCCCCTGCGATGCCTGGCCCACTGCATTTCTGTTCTCCCCAGCATGCGCTCAGTCCTTTCTGGGGCCTCAAAGAGGAGCGAATGGTGAGCCACCCTTGGGAAAGGCAGGTACAGAAAACAGCATTTCCCAAGAAGCCAGAAGAAAGGGAAAGGAGACTGAATAGATTCTCAGGAGAAGAAACTTAGAGAACGTATTGAGGGCCAGAGCTAATGACATAAGGGTATCCACCCTGGTGCGTGCTGAGGATCAGGTTCCTAGGCTCACCCTAACCAAGTGGCACAACCAAGATGTCTTAGACAACAGAAGGAGATTCTCAGAGATCTGGGAACCAGAAGTCCATGATCAAGGTGTAGCAGTGTTGGTTCTTGCCTCAGTTACTTTTCTTATTGCTGAGACAAAATAGCCGACACATAAAAAGTTAAGGGAGGAAAAGTTTCTTGGGCTTACAGTATAGAGGATTCAGTCCATAGGCAGCTGGCTCAAGGCGGGGTGGTGTGGCAGAGGAGAAGCAATTCATGGTGGGCAGAAGGCAGTAAAGCAAGCAAGAGGGGAGACAAACCTCTTTCTGCCTCTTATATGGTATTTAGGCTACCGGGATTAGTGCCAAATCAATGAGTGGACTGATTTAGGAATCACCTACCTTTAACCCTAGCATTGCTCCATGAATCAAGAGTGAGTCTAGATGCAGCCCTCTGAAAAAGCCCCACATAGGACTGCATGAAGTTTTGAGGGGATGTCTACACACAAGCCATCACAGTTTTGGCATTCATGTGACTTTCTCCCTATGTGTGTGTCTCTTAAATTATTTTTTTAAATAAGGACACCAACCAGATTGGTTTAAGGCCCACTCGAATGACCTCATTTTAACCTGATTGCTTCTATAAAGACTCTATCTCTAGATAAGGTCACATTTTGAGGAAATGGGAGTTAGGCCTTCAACGTATGAGTTTGGAAGGGGTTTCAACCCATAACAATGAAAATTCTGAATAAAGGGAGGTGTTACCACAGTTCCAAATAAATATATTCACTCCTATATGATTATTTAATTAATGACTACTATACGCCATCATTGTTCTGGGTTGAAGGTCTCCCCAATAAGTGAGTCCTGGGTAAGGAAGCAAGAAGGGCCATCCTCTCCCAGGGTAGGCCCAGCAGACCCTGAGCACTGTGGAACTAGGCCAGCTGCATACAGCCCTCCCTGCAGGCCACTCAGCTTCCCTAGAGAGCCTAGGACAGAAACTTGTAATGCACTCCCTTGGCTGTTGTCTCCTTATAAAAGAAGAACAGGACTGCAGCAGGGCATCCATCTTCACAGCTACTAAGGACACTCGCTCAGGCCATGGACACCAATGGATCAGCCACATTCTAATTCCAGGGGTCCTAATGATAGCTTTTCTGTAACAAGACTACTCTGTGCCAAACTGTGCAGTTTGCATACTTACTCCTCAAAAAAAGAGCTTTAAGATGGCTATAATTATCTAGAAAGGGGAAACAATACTCAAGGAAGTAAATCATTGGCACAAAGCCACACATCTGGTTAATGCCCAAACGGGGACTGAAAACCAGGACCCTGGCTTGTGAAGGTGGACTCCCCGCTCAACGCAAGGTGGTGGTTGCCTCTCTCAATCAGAGGGATGGGGGTACAGACTCCCCCACCCCAAGTATGGCCAAGATGGAGCCTTTTCCCTGTCTTCCCAGGCATAGCTTGGCCCACACCGGCCCTGTGACTGGGGAGCGCCACCATGAGTGGTCTGAGCCCACGGTGGGACTTGGGTAATCACACCTGCCTTTGGGCACAGGGAAGCTGGATTCCCTGGGCTGGCTCTGACCTCTGGCAGGTGGGGCCCCAGGTCACAGCCCCAGAGCTGGTGCTCAGCAAGTGGCCAGGAAGCCACACATCAGGATTGGAGAGAACATCGCTGTGGTGCTGTGCCAAGCAGGGCTGCTGGGCTCACCGTCGCCTCTGTGCTGCCCACTGTCCAAGTTTTACTTCATGAATTTTTCAACTGCAGTAACTTCGCTGACCTCACCAGTCCATGCTTAGGGAATATAAATTATCTTTAACGTTATCTTAGATCCATGTACTGGGGAAAGAAAATCAATTGTAGAAAACAGTGGACACTGCTCTTCAAAACCAAGCATAAATAATTTTCGATAACTCTGATAGTTGGAGATGACCCATCGCTCCTGCTGCCTCCTGCTGTCCCACTGCCCAAATAATCTAAAGGAGATCGTTTTCCCCGCATTGCAAATGCATTTGCGAGACTATTTGGAAAGCTGGGATATTTGTAAGAATCAATCTGCAAGGCTGCACTACGTGTCTGCAGGAAAAGCCAAAAACCACTGCCCGGGACCAGAGCAACTCGCTGCAAAGCTCCCAACCAAAAAATAAATAAAGTGAAGAAGTCAGCCAGCTTTCCAGAGAAACAAGCCGGCACTCTGATCTCCCGTTCATTTATTTGCAGGCCTCATTAATATAACATCACTGCAACAAACAGCTAACGGGGGATGGTGTCAGGATGAATAATGGAGTTACTCTGCTCAGATAACAATTAGGCTTTGAATGCACCATCAGCTAAGACAGAGCCAGCGAGGAATCACGCCGGGCAGGAGGGCTGGCACCTCGGAAGCAGTAGATTCCTTCAGAGCTCATCAGCTGGGCTCTCACCTCCCCGACAAGGTGCACACGTGCACACACACACTCACGAGGTGAAGAAGATGTGACCTGTGCTGTCACGGACCCAGCATCCAGGTGTCTCTGGAAACTCGCAGGCCTCTCTCGGGCATCACTGCCCTCTGAAGTTGGGAAGACACTGAGCATCGGGAAGGGAGGGTGCGTGGCTGCGCAGAACTGCACTTGAAACCCCAGGGTCAGACTCAGGGCAGGGGGAGAGTGACCCTGGGCTGGGGACGCAGGCTAGACAGGCCCTTCCCGGAACAGCTTCCCGGCCACCCTGCAGTCCCCCTCCAGCGGCTTCAAAGGCAGACCCTCCCTCCTCCTCTTCTGGGCCCAGTAGGGGAGACGCTGCAGGCCGCACTCGCACAGCCCGCTGTCACTAGCCAGGCTGTCTGCCCCTGCCGCACCCCCACACAGGATGCTCCTTATATCAAAGCCAGTTGTTTTTGTTTGTTTGCTTATTTGTTTTTTGGGTTTTTCTTTTGTTTTCTTGGTACCGGGGATCGAACTCCGGTCTTTGCACTTTTGAGGCAGGCAGCCGAGCCACTGAGCTAAATCCCCAGCACAGAGAGGTCCAGAGAGCACAGGGACGGTGACCAGCAAAGCTGACCCGGGCTCCTCAGAAAGCAGCAGAGCACGGTCTGGACTAAGCAAAAGAGGCTGGAAAGCAGGCAGGGGAAACCAAGAAGCGGGCTGGTGTGAGTGCTCCCCGGGGGATCCCCGGCTCTCCCCCAGGAGCAGGAGGTGGCCCACCTGGCAGGCTGTCTGGTTGGATAGAGCTGGCTGTGTTCTGTCCCCCAGGGTTCCCCTTCAGCAGCTTCCTTAACCTTGGGGGGCACCATTATTCCCCACCGGAGAAGTGGGATGACAGTAGTACTACTTACATAACTTGCTGGGAGCCCTAAGTGGGACACAATCCGAACACCCCATTCGGATTTCTGACTCATTAATGAGCACCTAATCATTATTTGCCTCATCAATAGGCATTATTATCAGAACAATCTTCAGTGCTCCGGAAGTACTCCCTTGCTTGTCTTCCTCTCCCACCTATCTGACCCTATCGGCCAGGAGACGTAACTGGAGGAACACAGCAGCTCTTGGTGGGAGCCCAGCTTTCCAGAGTTCCCACGTTCCTCTGAAGAGACCCCAGCTCTGCCCCCGCCAAGGCTCTGTCCAGGTCCCTGCCCAAGCCTGACCGTGGGAATGGCAGTCCCCAGCACACAGCCACCCCAGGACTCTGCCTGCAGGCCAAGCCCTGGGCCTTCCCACCCTTCTGCCCTGTTCCCACGTCAGCCGATGCAACTGCTCGCGCCCTTGGGCGGCTTTGTGGCACAGTTCCAGCTGAACCGTTCAATTAGCGGCTGCAAGGATGAGGGCAGACACTGCATCCTGGTGGCTGCTTCCTGGGACAGAGCACTCATGGAGGAAAACGAATGTGACAGAGTCTGGCAGAAATGCAGATCCAGCCCAGGGGCCTAGCAAGCTCGCCAGGGCGCACCCAGGACCTGCTGCTGTCAAGGTGGGGAGCGAGCAGGTAGAGGACCAACCCTCCCTCCCAGGGGCTCCTGGAAGTTTCAAGGAGGCCTCTTCCCAGGTGCAGGTGTGCCCTCCTCCCACATCCTGCTGCCCTAGGATGGCATGAACCCGTGCATGGCCAAGGCCGGCCTCACCACTCATGGGTGGCCAGGCTGTTTTCAGGCGGGGTTTATTGTGCTAGACTGAGCCCTAAAGTACCTCCCAAGCCTGCCTTCTCAACCTGCAGACAGCACACAAGCTGGGCTCCATACTCCCTCAGGTGCCCATGCCCTTAAGACAAGGTAAGGACCCAAGTCAGAGTCCCATTGAGATGCAAATCCATGTTCCTTCAAGGAGAGAACAGCTATGAAAGATGCCTAAATGGGGTGAGAAAACAAAGCACATGCAGAGCTATCTACCGGTTCTGGTTCACTCTCCCCGTGGCAAAACCGCAGCCATCCTGGCTGGGACAAGCGGAGGGAAGCTGACCTCACAGGCCACCAGCCTGGGGTCGTCCCCACACTGGAAGGACGCATGGAGTCCCAGGAAGGTTGAGGAGTGAAGTCTCCAAAGGAATCTCAGGGCTGAAGATAGGGTCTGCAGAGGAAAAGCCAGGGGTCTCCAATATCTGGAAGATACTTGAGGAGGAGGAGGAGGACGAGGACGAGGCAGCTATTCAGTCTTCCATTCAGCAAGGGATCAAACTCGAAATTGGCTTAAGGGAAAGCAAGGGAGATTACAGAAGAGCTTCTTAATGATTCTGATATTAAAACGCTTTATCACTCACTCCCAAGCAACGTAGACTTTCATTCTTCCAGGTATCGTCAAAGAATGCAGCCTGCTCTAGAATGCTTGTGACCAGTGTTTCCCAGGAACAGAAAATGGGGGTATTTATCGCAACCATCTCTGCTGTCAGTGTGCCAAGCACCGGCTTGATAGAACAGCAAGACCGTCCCTGGCCCAAGAGAGGCACTGACTTGAAGGGAGTGGCTATAGTGCAGTGTGGCAATTGTCTTGAGGTGTTCAAAAGGCTGGAAGGTGTCAGAGAAGGGGCTGCATGTGCTGAGGAGTTGGGGAAAGTCCCCAAGACGAGGTGTCTTTGGAGCAAGACTGGGCAGGATGGCAGGCGCTTGGTGGTGAGGCTGCCTCACCGCCAGAGACCACAGCGTGTCAAACACACAGGAGTGTCACTCACGAGCTCCCCCAGGTCGCCCCTGCACACCCCTGGAGAGCTGAGCCAGAATCTGCAAGGGGTGGGCAGTGGATGAACACACAAGTGAACACCCGACTCTCACAGCAGTGACTTCTGAGCTTTTCCCAGTCCTCTACTCCCGGTCCCCAGTTCTGCAGTCTACGAGGGGGATTTAGATAGCTTTCCAGTCCACAGTCTAAGCTGTGCTTAAAAGCATGGGCTGAAATCAGTCAATATCTTAAGCTGTTCTTTTCCTTCCACCTTCTCCCTACTTCCTGATGCACAGCGTGCGCATGTGCACACACACACACACACACACACACACACACGCACTCCAAGCTGTCAAATCATTTGTTTACATGGGTGTCTCATTCAAAATTACTTGCCTGGAAGAACTGGCTGAATTAATTGTGAAATGCTGCACCCAACCCCAGGTGGCTAATAGCTGAGGGAAGAAGAAATGGGCAGGAAGAGAGGGAGGAAAGAGCAGAGGCTGTTTAGACCGGGCCGCTGTCCTCTGAAATTCCCCATGGTGAAAGGGTGGCATCCAGCGCAGACTGTGCCCCGTGTGGAGCTCGGAAGCCACCAGAGCCACCACTCTGCCCAGGCTCGGCCTGCAGCCCCCTGGTGTCTGTGCTTGGGTCCCTCCCATGTCTGCCCTGAGCTCCCTGGCCCCATGTTCTCCGCGCCATCGGCAGGAGAGCTCCAACATCTCCAGGCTCCCCACAACACGACCCCGCTGCGTTTTCATCACCTGGGGATCCACAGATGCAGGGAAACACAGGGAAGGAAATCAGCAGTTATGGAGACCTGCTTTCTGCACCAAGATACCAGGGCATTTCCAGATGCCCTTGCTTAGTCTCCACCTTGTCCTCAGGAGGCAAGCCGTATCCTCTGC
This sequence comes from Fukomys damarensis, assembly GCF_012274545.1. Lineage (NCBI taxonomy): Eukaryota > Metazoa > Chordata > Mammalia > Rodentia > Bathyergidae > Fukomys > Fukomys damarensis. The sequence goes on along the minus strand of NW_022900923.1, from coordinate 45,559,192 downwards.
TTTCAGGTGAGGACATTCAGTCCAAGGTTACAGCCTCTGCATCAGAGCTGCCATTCAGAGTCTGGTCTGCCTGACTAGAGGTTGCTTGTTCTCTTCCTGCCAGAGCCGCATGAGCTTCAGATGGTCTCTCTTCCCTACCCACCTAGCCTAGAGCAACCCACAACACAAAAGCCACCTGGATCCTAAGCCAAGATGAGTGGATCTGCCCGATGTGCTGGCCACATTCAGTGGGTCCTCAGTCACAGGGGACTCTGCATGACTCCACCCACCGCCCTCTGGCCCACACCTGTCCCCAGCCTGTAGGCCCACACTCCTCTCAGATCTTCAAGGCCTTCTCTGGAGGTCTGCAGCCATAGGTGGGGGCTTAGCCTGTGTGTCTCTGTAGCCCCTTTAGAAAGTCCAGACCAGGGCCGGGGATGTAGCTCAGTGGTTCTGCCGCCTGCCTCGAAAGCGCAAGGACCTGAGTTCAATCCCATACCCCCCAAAAAAGAAGAAGAAAGGCCAAACCTGGTTCCTGTTGTGGAACGTGGCCCACTTGCCTGAAGCCTCATGCTGCTTTTGAGAGAACACTGGGTGCCGTTTTGTGGGAAAGGGGGCTGGGGACCCTCAAGCTGCCTGGTCTGAATGGTATCCTGCAGGGTCCCATTCCTTTTCTCTGCAGAAGAAATCCTTCCCCGGTGAACCTCTCCTCAGTGGCCTCCCCCCAGGAAAAATGAAGGAACAGGACACCAGGTTCCTGCCACCGCAAGCTAGCACGTGAACGTCATGGGCTTCTGCCCACTCCAGCCTCCTGCAAGGCTGCAGGTGGGGTGCTGTCTTATGCAAGTGACTTCCTCTATTTCCTGGCCCTCTAAGCACAGACCTCCATCTTGACCCTCTTTGATTTTTTGAGCTGGGAAGAACAAGCATGTTCAAAGGCACATTGATTTTCAAAGTGCATTTTATATACGGGAACCACTTGTATCTGGTAGGACCTGGAGGACATATAATAGAATGGAAGACAGGACTAAGGAAGCGAAAGCAACTAGAACCTAAAGGACCACAAAACCAGGCCAGGAACTAGATTCTCTGCCTTGGTCACGGTCATGGACACTGGGAGTTTTCAGAGCAAGTGTTTAGTAACCTGGTCAAGCACATGCTCCCCCTGGCAGCTGGGCACAAGTTGGGTTTACATGGAGAACTGTGGAGACCCTTGTGGGCAGAAAGAGAAGAGAAGGTGGAGCTTGAACCCCTGCTTCAGAACACACAGATTGCAGGCACACAGGAGTAAGAGCCAGTGGGGCCGGGGGACCGTATTTATGACACGTGGCAGGCGAGGAGAAGGAATCAGTTGGTGGCACATACAAGATTCCTGGCTGGGTGCAGTGATTCCATTAACCTTGAAAGAGAATCTGAGAGCATAATTGGGCTGCGGTGGGAGGAAGAAAAATTAAGAGTTCATTTTTAGACACGGGGAAATTTGAGGTACCTGAGGGATGTGCGTGGGGAGGTGGAGATGTCCAGTAGCAGCCAGGTATGTGGCTGCAGAGCCCAGGAGAGAGGTTGGAGCCAGCAACATAGATCTGGAAGTCGACAGTAACGGCAGCCTGGGGAGTCCTCTTGCAAATCAAATAATCCCCCTCATCGGTGTTTTGGAAATCCAGACTTTCACACGCCAATTTTGCTCTAAGCAAAGAAATATAAGCCATGCATGCCTTATACGCCCAAGGCAGGAAAGGGGCTCAGTTGTCCCCGTCCTGAGCTCTGCTGCTGCCTACACAAGGTGGTGATGGAGGACACTGCAGGACATGGCCTGGAAAGTAGCCACTCCGGAAGACCCAGCCTCCCACTAACCTGGCACTAAATCAGGACCCTGGAGGACCCTGGTGGATCCCAGCAGCTGTTTTCTGGACCTACCTGTGTGTGACATTATCTTCATGTCAAGATCGTACTCTTGCAAATAATTAGGGGACAAGGCATCTTCCTTCTCCAAACAGTGCCAGCTGAGGCTTCTGGCGGAGCTGTGTGGACACCTTGACCGCATGGTGCCCAATGAGGGACCACGCATCTCACCACAACCTGAGTGTCGGGAGGAAGCCCTGTGGGGACCTAGCAGCAGCAGGGAGCGACCCCAGGGGCCCTGCCAGCACCACGGCACCTCCACAATGCGTCCCCCGCGTGCTACCTGCAAGGTGGAAATATTTTTAGGCTTTCCAGAAAGATTTCATTTCACAGCTTTTCTGAAAGGTTGTAATTAACTGCAGTGAGCAAAAGAATGTATTTTTAAAAATAAAAGTAGGGGGAAGGTGAGGGGAACCAATCACCACAGTCGCACCAGCTCCTCTGGGTAGGTGGGTTCGTGGCGGCCAGGTGGCTGGAGGTGGATGGGAGCCTAGAGCACAGCCCCGGTCTCCAAAGACGCACACATGGGCAGTGCTGCTGCCTGGCTGGGTGGGGGTTGACCCCCGCCCTGGGTCTTTCCCACCAGCATCCATCTCCCAGGACTGTGCAGGGGAGAGAGGAACCACCAGGATGTCATTGTTGGGTATTTTTAGTCTCCAGGGGCTTCCGGTCCCCCGCCAGCCTTTTCCTCTTTGCTTTGTCCTTCTCTGCCTCCGCAGAGGCACTGAGTCCCCAGCCTGTGCCTCCTTGTCTTATTCCATGTGCCTTGTTTAGTTTTATTCGTAAGGTGAGCTATTTTCTTCCCAGGAAAGGGAACCAGAGCCACAGACAAGATGAGCTGGGCAAACGAGCCCCCAGTGAGGGCTCTGCTGGTGAGCAGGGGGTGGGAGCACTGACCAAGGCCCACAGAGGAAGAGAGGTTGGGAGGCCTGAGTTCAAGACCTGGCTCGGTGGCCAACCTGCTGAGAGCCCCCAGGTCTGAGCAGCACGTGGACGGAAGTGAAACAGGACACTGAACCCAGCCTCCCCGATGCCTTCTCTGCTCACTGTCCACTGGGCATCCATTTCTGGCACGTTGGCGTGCACATGACAGGAGCATCACAGGAGGGAGAGAGCGCCCTCTGGGGGAAGGAGAAGCCTTTCCACCTGTAATCAGTCACCTGTCATCCCCACCCCAAAGCGTGGAGTGGTGGAGGGGGAAATGTCCAGCTGGTCCAAGGACTCAGGGCTGCATCTCTTCCCAGGGGCACCATCCTGAGACCCTGAGGACTGCTGGGCCATGAAGTCCCCTTGCTTTTGTCCTCCTTCTTTGGTCTTGCCTTTCTTACGGCTCATTGAAAAAGAGTTCTGGGTGTCGTTGCTTCTCATTCTTCCCTTGTAAGTGAGGGTCTTCTCACTCCAGTTCCAAGAGTCTGTGTTCCTCTGCTGTCTGGGATCCAGTGCACTTCTAGTTTTTTCCTACTTCAGGTAACTACAGACCACAAAGTGGTTGCTGGGTCTCAAAAAAAAAAAGAAAGAAAGAAAAATATTTCCAAGAACCTAATCTGTTCCCAGACAGAAGTTTACACATTGGGAGAACTCAGTTCTGCTGCTCTGTTTCCTATTTGAGTCAGAGCAAAATGAGATAGTCAGCATTTGGTGGCTGATTTTAAAAATGAGTAAGTAAAGGATCTTTATTTATAGGAAGTCAGCAGAAATTTGGAAAATCCTAAAGTCACCTCTTCTCTTTGACCCTAACATGCGTCATAACATTTTTTTCCAGAACAAAGGCAATATGTTATCCCTACAACCATACCCGATCCCACCCCATCCTGCTCGCAGGGCTTTTCTTCTCTGTGGTATCACGCTGGGCCCCAGATCTTTATCCCAGCTGCCCTGACTGCAAGCTCCTTTCAGGCAAAGCTCCCACCTCCTCACCCTTGCAGCCCCACAGGTCCAGCACACCAGAGCGGAGGTAGTATCACTGTTCTATCATAAAGCCCTCTGCTTTACAAACTGTTCCACGCGCACCTTCGTCTCGGGATCCCCAATCCCCCTGCCGGGTTGGTAGGCTTAATACTCCCTTCACCATGAAGAGCTGCAGCCAGAGAGATTATGGGATTTGATTGCAATCAGGCCACTTGTGAATTAGAGACAAGGTCTCAAACAGTGATTTCCTGCCTGGGGTCCAGAATTCTTTCTGATAAGTTTTGCTAAATATTTATGAAGGAGGACTGAATGACTTAACCAACTAAGTCACATTAAAACAGAAGATGACCTTAGGATTCTAGAAAAGCCAAAAAGTGTGAAAGAGACACACACGTCAGCCGGATCCCCAGCGTCTGCCCAAGTCCTTAAGCCCAGACCTACTCTTGGTCCATGCCTGGGTTGACCAGACTGACTAATCCTACTTCCCTCCTGCAGATTTTGACAGTGTCTGGACCACCGGAAGGAGGGACCCGTGTGACCATCCATGGCGTGAACCTGGGGCTGGACTTCTCCGAGATCGCACACCACGTGCAGGTGGCTGGGGTGCCCTGCGTGCCCCTGCCGGGGGAGTACATCATCGCTGAGCAGTAAGTCCCCAGCCAGCCCTTTTCCACGGGAGCAGGGGTGCAGGAGGAAGGGCCTCCCCTCTTCTCTGCGGTATATCCAGGGTTTACCTCCCACCACCTACTCCTCCCGGGGCACCTGCCCCAGGAGCCTCCCAAGCTACCTCCTACCCTACTCCATTTGATTGCCTGCTTCCTGCTTCCTCGGGCATCAGGGCCCCAGTGCCCACTCCACCCCTCACTGAGTCATCACCTGCCTGAGGACAGGGTGCTGCACCAGGTTCCTGATAAGCACAGGCTCCTGCTAGGGCTCCTGCCCCTCCCACCTGTGCCATTGGAATGCACCCTGCACAGTGGGCTGTGGGCAACAATTTGTTGGGTGCATGGGGTTCTGACAGCAACTTAATCCAAGCAGGGCCTCCACCGGAGCGAATTCATTTATTTCACTAAGGGAAATGTCAACTGAAAATTAGAAAATAGGCACGTAGTGGCAGACAGGCGGGCGGGCAGGGCTCTGGGAGTGACATACGTTCCAACTTGGGGTGTTCACTTGGCAGTGGCGGCCACTGCGCACTGCTGAATAGGAGGTGGGCAGGAAGCTGGGGGCAGGCGGGTAGAGGGAAGGAGGCTGCCGCTCTAAGGAGAAAGATCACCAGGTCGTTCTGCACAACTGTCTTGTGAAGTCAGGCCAAGCCACCCTGGCTGCAACCAGAACACAGCCAGTGCGGCACAAGGCAAGAAGGGTGAGACCGAGAGCAGGACTGTGCCGGGGCTCCCCGGACTGAGCCCTGCTGCCCGGAATGCCTGAGAGCCAGCCTTCCATGGCAACCATAAAAGTGACATCACTTTCTCTTTCATCAGCACTTTGCCGTGAACAGGACACTTTCTCATCCACGCTGTCGTGTTTAGTTGGTCACTCGTCATCTGGCAGGAAATTTATTCTTTTTGCCACTTTCAAAAACAGGAGAGAGCACAGTACTCAGGGAGGCGAAATGACCTTCCCAGTTGCAGCCAAGGCGGAAGTGGGTCTCAGGTCTGCTGACCTCCGTCCAGGACACTTCCCTTCTGTAAAGCCATGGGGCAAGTGTCCAGGGTAGGAGGGGCCTGAGGGCTCCATGGCCCATTAGCTGGTGGTTTTCGGGCTCAATGCCATGACTCCAGCACGGGCCAGAGAAGGCTCAGGGATGGAAGGGGTACACTGCTAGTCCTGAGAAGCTGGGGTTGTGGGCAGGAAGGAGACCAAGCTGACCTGATCCGTCCCACCCTTCAGGGATGGCCCTTCACTAACAACCTCACCCCTGCAAGGGACAAGTCCTGGAGGAAGGGCTGGCCAGGCCCACAGGGGGGTGGAGTGGGGACCTGAGCGCTCCAGAGCCAGCAGCAGAGGAGAAAACTGCCAGGTCAGGAGCTGCCCAGCCTGCAGAGGTGGCGGCAGCTAGCCAGACTGCGCTAGGCGCTCGGTCACAGTGACCCCGAGTCCAGCCTGGCCTCCAGGATGCGCCTGGGGAATGCAAGCCACTTTCTGGCCTGTTCTGAGAGGCAGGAGGACTCATACTCTAAGTTGCAAAGAGCCTGGTGAGATTTGGGATTGAGCTGTGCTGAGCCCAGCGGGTGTACTGGCCAGTGCTGTGACCATAGCAAGATGCTCGGCCCCCCTGATCCCTGTGAACCAAGGGTGCTGGACAAATGCAAGAAGCCTTAGTTCTTTTAACAAAGTCAAAGGTGCCGCACTTGTCTGCACCTCAAGAAGAGAAGGGAGGATGCACGGGGCCAGGGATGCCCCCTGGGTGCTACAGGGACCAGTGCTAACTCTAGAAAGCCATGTGCGTCCTGTCCACTGGCCCAGGACAGGCAGGAAGCCACAAAACCCCCGCACCTGCTGGATGCGCCCCACTTTCCAGCTGTGCCAGGCTCGTTACAACTCCTGAGGTTTCAGAGTTCGTCAGCCTCATTAAAGCCTCCATCCTGGGCAGTGAGCAGCAGGCTCCATCATCACAGATGTCTGCAAGAGAGGAATTTGGCTCAATGGGCTCAGGGCAGAGTCCCGGGCGTGGGCAGGATTAGCGGGCGCAGTAATGATTCGCCATATGCTGGTGCCGCGCCGTCTATCACTCAGCAATTAGGCTAATGTTGGCTAAAGGGCCCGCGTAGTCCTGTAATCAGCACCCCACAGGTCTGGGGAGGGCTTCATGATTCCGCAGCAGGGCCATCTCCATCGGCCGTGGGGCACTCATTAAGCTGCTGCTCAGCCCTCAGGGGCCAGGACTTTGTGTGAGGCCCCCGAGCCCCGGTCCTCAGACCCCCGTGCTACCCCACTACTCCCACAACCACAGACACAACCAGGCGGATGTCAGGTCTGTACCCCATGACTGGAAGCAGGTGTAGTATGGGACAAGGACCCTGGGCTGTCCGGGGACTAGAGGTCAAGCTGCTGATGAGCTCAGCAAGCCTGAGCAAATCACTGTGCTCCAGGACCCTCAGACATGGTGTCTGGAACGCACCTATAGGGACAGATCCTGTCCACGATCCCGTCCATGGTCCTTAAGGTGCTGAAGCAGTGGGCACATCGGATCTGCAGCTGCTCTGTGAGAAAGTTGGCAGGGGCACCAGTGTCCCCGAAGCCCTGTCAAACAGGAGTCCAATCTCACATGTCAAAGCTGGCCATGCGCTTTAGTCCATGGCCTCAGTTTAGAAAGAGAACGTGGGCGTCTCTAGCTCTTGCCTCCTAATGACACATAAGGATCGCAGAGCCACTGGGAAAAGACAGGGAAGGCAGGAGGTCCCTGTAACCATAGGACCAGGCTCTGAGGCCTGTTGGGGGGTGATATGCACAGCTGGTAGGTCCCGGAGCCTAGGGCATCAGCCGCAACCCCCAACATCCTCACTTCCACCACCACTGCCACGTGTCCACCCCCAAAGGACGCCCAGAGCATCCTGTGCAATGGCATGGAGTAGTCCAAGGCATGAGCTTTGGGGTCGGGCTGGACCCGCCCCAGTGGCAGAGCCTGGGGGTGGCAGGAGCGCCAGTCCTGGGTGCTCTTGTCGCTCTGAAGGTACAGAGTCGGTGGTGCTGTCCTGCCATCCTCGACAGCCCCTTCTCCTCCTCACATCTGCCTTGAGCCGCCCATCTCCCCAAGTGCACAGAACAAGTGCACAGACCCCTCCAGGCCTGTGCATCCTTCCCGAGACCATCAGAGGACACTGAGACTGTTCCAGAGCCATGTCAGTGCTTAAGTCTCCCACGTCCTTCTCTCCAGTGGCCACTGCTGGCCACACCCTGCCTCACTCAGCCCAGGACGAGGAAAGGGCCCCGCTCTGTGACGAGGACTGCCCGCCCGGCCCTGCCTCTAGCCCTTCTGGCCAGGGGCTCTCAGGTGGTCTTCTTCCTCTCCCAGGCATTCATCCCCTAGGGCGTATCCTTTGGGTCCTGAACGCTGAGCAGAAAATGCGTTCAGAAAGAGCCTGCGAAGAGGCCGAGCCCCCCTCAGCCCCCTGGCGACTGCTGAGAGCTCGCCCTTCCCAACAGCCCAACCTCTAGGGTTGCCCATCCTGTGTGCTCTTGTTTTTCCTTTCTCCCCAAATTCTCACCAGCAAGGATTTCTTTCTTTTGCTCCTGGAGGACGCTCCCACAGTGGTCCCAGGCAGCGCAGCCCCGTTAGACCCTATTAGAGCAGACAGAAAGGCAAAGCTTGTCTCCTGCCTCGTCTTCCCTGCCACCGTGAATAATCCACTCCTCTGCAAGCTCCTTAGCATGAGGGCTGTGCACTGCAGAACGGCAGGGGCTCCAGGGGGAGCAGGGGCCAGCACCCTGGAAGCAGGATGGAAAGTTCTATTCCCGGCGGGCAGCAGCGTGGAAACAACCACACATCATACCTCAAATTAAGCTCCTCTAGTACTCCACTAAGGAGGCTTAAGGAGATGGTTTGGTGTCAGAGACCAATAGATGATCACTCTGCTTATGCCTGTGCACAATTAATGTATTTATTCGTTGAGAGAAGGAAAGAATACTCTCCCGTCACATTCGGGGCTTTCTTGTGGCATCTAATATGCTAAACGTAACAAGACAGTTATTGCATGTTAAGTAAATATTCGCCAGGCGTGAAAGTACTTATTTGGGATTAACTGTTATGAAGGAGACGGACACCGGTGGCATGCTGGGTGTGTTAGCACACAGCGTATTTGTTTAATGCAAATTTTATTACATCGGAATGAAATCTCTGTTTAGTTACCTTCCTTCCAGGAGAAGCTGTTGAGTCAGACCTGGATCTTCCCTGCTGTGCCAGGATAAAGTGAGGGATTAGCAGAGGCGGGGGTCTGTTTTCCTGACTCCCCACAACGCACACCTGCCAGGGTCCCCAGCCTACTCCAACCCCTACCTGGGTGGGAGGTGAGGAAACCCACCTGCCCTGTGCTCTCAGCCTGCCTTGCGCTGAGCCCGTGAGCCTGGGCCCTGCAGGTCCTGGGAGGCAGAGCTGGAAAGAACCTGACTCCAATCCCCGCCTTTCCTGGAGGCTGCCAGAGCTTGACTGGCCCTGTCACTGCAGTCTCAAGCCGGGAAGGCACCGCAGGCATCGATCTGGCCACCATCCCTGTGCACTGCACCTCTCCTGGTGCCTATGAGAGGTGACTCCAGTGGGCCTCCCTTGCCTCCCGCCCTTGAGCTCTGCCTTGATTAAGTGCGCGCCCACTGTCAACTGTGGCCTAATGAACTCATCCAGCCTCCTCCACCGCCCAAGGCTGCAGCCTCACTCCCCCTTCCATCCTGGGCGGCTCTACTGTTTCACTGTTGGCACAGATTATCTATGCCCTTAATGTGCTGCAGGAAACCATCCACCACTGAATCAGCTACAGACAGGCAGACAGGCCCTCACCACCCTTCAGGGTTAGGAGGGGACATCTCTTAAAGTGCAGCCTGCCCCTGCGGCCCTCTGTGGAACGTCAGATCCAGGGTACCTGCCCTAGACTGGGTACTGGAGACCACAGGCCCGGGCTTTGGGTTAGGCCAGGATCAGAGGCCTTAGACAGGCCCAGGCACCCTGCCCAGCACACAGGAGACCCAGCCCAGAGGGAGCGCACCTTGTCGGTGCCTGGCCCTGCGCTCTGCGATGAGCTGTCACTGTGGCCAGTGAGCACACAGGGCAGGGGGGGCTGCTCCCAGCCAGCCTCTCACCGGAAGGTCTGCTCCCTCCACAGGATCGTCTGCGAAATGGGCCACGCGCTGGCGGGGGCCACCTCCGGGCCCGTGCGCCTCTGCATCGGCGAGTGCAAGCCAGAGTTCATGACCAAGTCCCACCAGCAGTACACCTTCGTGGTGAGTGCGAGTCCAGCTGGCCGCCAGCACCCTGGGGGTTGGGCTCAAGAGCAAAGCTGTGCGGGCTCCCAAGGCCCAGGGGCCCTGGGCAAGAGCTCTCAGAGCAGGCCCTCTGGGAAAGTGGATGCCAGGCACTGGCCCTGCAGTGTGGTGTTCTGCTCTAATTCCGGGCCACTGAGCACACATGCTCTGAGGGGCCTGACCAACAGGTCTGCGTTTGTCCAAGCTTCGTTTCCTGCCCAGGATATTTTAAGTGCAGATTCAGAGGGGTTCCTGAAAGCAACAAGGACAATGCCTCCGTGCACAGGACGAGCAAAGGGTACATGAGCCAGAGGCTGTGTCGGTGCAGGCACACACACATGCAAACACACACGCGTCACAACTTCTTCATGCTCGGACAACAGGCAGTGGCATCACGTAAATTCTCTGTAAGGCTGGTGCTAAATCCACATCGAATCGATTACCCACTTCTGAGGCCCTGGAGTCTGAGGATGCCAGATTCATTCTGAATCAACAATAACTTCCTTCTGGGCCCTGACAGCTGTTGTCTAACACTCGCCTGCATGGCCACATCCAGTACCTCGTTAGAAAGCATTAACACAGGCAGATGAGGTCAAACCAGCCTTGCTAAGGATTTTGAAGAATCACTAGGCTGCAGAATTCTCTTCTCTGTAAAGCATTTCACTGCTTGTTTTAGGTTTGCAGACCCTGCCTTCTTATCCTAACATCTCTGTCTTCACCTTGCTCTTTTCTTGCTCAGATTGGAGAGTCCTGCAACCTGTCTGTAACCGTCATTCTCTACCTTGTCCCCAAACACGGGGGGCGGGGTGGATGGGGAGTGAGCTGTAGGTGTCAGAGCAGGGGCTAGGCCTGCCCACCCTCCTCACTCACCAAGAAGCAGATCCTCGTCCAGGAGCCTGAAGCTGCCCTCAGCTTGAGGGGAGTGAGGGGGCAGGCTAGAATTCATACCCCTGTGGTGGCTCAGTTACATGCACTCTGCACTTCGCCAGCCTGTAGGCAGAAGCAGTCCATCTGTGATGTAGGGCAGCTGCCTGGCAAAGCCTAAGCCAGGCAGCTTAGTGTGTCCCCTAGGAAGCTCTAGCCAGCGGTGAGCCATCTGCCCAGTGAGGGGTGCAAAGGCATAGTTGGATGCTTAATGTACTGGTGACTCAGCTCTGGGACCCTGACCTGCTGCGGGGGACGAAGGACACACACAGACCACTTATGGAGGGACACAGCCTCTCAGAGTCCCAACCTAGGCAGGGATGCTTTTCCAGCCCTATAGATTTTATGCCAAAAATTCAAGACAAGCTTCAGATAGGGAAGCATTTTCAAATTGTTCTCAATTTGTAAACTAATTGACAGATTAGTCAGCATTGCTCTGCTTTGCCCTCTGTTAGGAGCATGAGACTCCCCGGGGAGTCCATTAATTCCAGCACGGGGCCCTCCGCCTTCCCTGGCAGGAAGGACTTGGAGCTACAAAGGGCAGAAGAGCCTCCACTCCCAGCAGGGGGACAGTCCCTGCTTCCAGCCCTTGGACCTAAACTGTGAGCATTTCTTTGCTTCTTTCCCAAGAACCCTTCAGTGCTGTCCCTCAACCCCATCCGTGGGCCAGAGTCGGGCGGCACCATGGTGACCATCACGGGCCACTACCTTGGCTCTGGAAGCAGCGTGGCAGTGTACCTGGGCAACCAGACCTGCGAGTTCTATGGGTGAGTTCTAGGAGCCTGTATCTGGAACAAGTGCACACGTGCCCCACACGTGTTCACATACAGGCCTCCCTGTCACCTCTGTTATTTGCTACTTGGGCCAAATGCTGCTCTAGCTGTTGTGGCAATGAACACCACTCACTGGTCAGCCGTGTCCTGTTTGTCAGGGGTCTGGTTACCACTGAGGTCATTGGAAACGAGGGCCATGAGGCTGCCAGGTGGAGAAGGCGACCCGGAGTCCTTCAGTCCCGTGAGGACCAAACGTGGGCTGAGCTCCCACCATGGGCTTCGTGGTTGGGTTTTATCGGCACACAGATCTATGCTTGGGGCATCTCCTGTGCATAAAGAATCGAAAGCTACAGTTGCCAGCCGCTCCACGAGCCCCGGGAGCACAGAGATCCTGGAGAGAACTGTGAAAGCATCCATGGCTGGGAGCCAAGCCCAGGGCTGTCCACCTGCTAATCTCCGTCTTGCACCATCAACGCTACAAAAGCAAGCTCGGTGTGCTTATCACTAAACCTGCTAGGTGCTCAATAAGTATTTGCTGACAGCCTGGCCAAACTAAGCATTGGTCAGTCCTATTCTAGAAAATTCCAAGACAGTGGGGCTCCCCCATAACTTGTGGAGCCCTGCGCCTGCCCCGTGTTTTCTAACCCCCTTCCCCAGTGTGCTTCCTCCCTCATCCAACCAGGGTCAGGTCGCAGGTGAAAGAGGGCACTGGTGGACACAGGTAATGGAGGTGTGCCCAACCTGCAGCATGAAAGAACAGACAGGGAGATAAACTGGAGCAGACGAGAAGGGGTACAGTGGGGGTGCAGAAGGGAGGAGAGGAGGGGAAGTGAAAGGGTCAAGATGCCATGCACATCTATACCCGTCCCCTGCAGCAAGGGGACACCGTTCCTAGCCAGAGGCACCTGCAGTTGCCCATGCCCAACCTCGTCCGTCTCCCCCTCAGGAGGTCAATGACCGAGATCGTGTGTGTCTCTCCCCCGTCATCCAACGGGCTGGGCCCAGTCCCGGTTTCAGTGAGCGTGGACAGAGCCCGTGTGGGTAACAGCCTGCAGTTCGAGTACATCGATGACCCCCGGGTCCAGCGCGTGGAGCCAGAGTGGAGCATCACCAGGTGAGGCAGAGGCCTGGGCGGGCACCCTCTCCCCCGCCACCCTCCCTGGAGCCGCACCGGCTGGCAGAGGGCTCCCCGGGCTGACCCAGCCTCTGTTTGTCCCCAGTGGCCACACACCCCTGACTGTCACGGGCTTCAACCTGGATGTCATTCAGGAGCCGCGGATCCGAGTCAAGTTCAACGGCAAAGAGTCCGTCAATGTGAGTGCGCGGGCCCAGCGGCCCGGAAGTGCAGCTCCCCATGTGTACTCCATGTGCAGCCAAGCCAGGAGCTGTGGCTGAAGCACAGGAACCCCTGGAGGCTGGAGGGGGGCGGCCCGAGGCTCTGAGCCTGGAGTCGTGGTCCCCGACCCCTGAGCCATTCCCCGTGCTCTTTGTCAGAGGGAGACAGTAGTGTAGAGGTAGCAGCGTCTGAGCTGACACCGACACCGTTTATGTCGCGCACTCTGGTCCTCCGTGCTGCTTCTCCACTGGAAGCCGCACTCTGTTCTATTGGCTGCGGTCAGTTGCGGGCGTTTGGCCTCTGATCCTGCACTCTTCCGCGGCACATCTGACCCTGATAAGGCCGGCCTCACTGATCTGTGACATGCCAGGGACTGGCCGGACCCTGGTAACGTCAGTCACCACACGTGGATGGCTCCCACCCTTGCTGGGTGCCTAGTGGCGGAGATGACCGAGCCGCACATTTTCCTTTGCAGAGCCACATAATTTAACTTTTTCCACCATGGATTTTTGTGACTTTAAAGAAGTCCTCTTATTCAGGCAAGAGCCAAATCTTTGCTAGGTTACTGTATAGTTTTCGGTTTGTTCTGATGGCTCCATCTCATTCGTGGTAGCCAATATTTTCTGAAACATTATTATGTCCTTAATGTAGCCCAGAAGCCAATTTGGTAATTATTTTTCATAGAAATTACTATGCGTAGTGTTCTGACCTTTGGGGGATTGGCGAGCTAGAATGGAGATGTGGGAGATGGTATCGCGCCTCTCCTCTTATCCCTGACACATCTCCAGGGTGCCGAGCCCATTAGGAAACTGGAATGCTAGAAAGCTGGACCCACAAAGGACTCAGGGGTCAGCTGAGGGAAGAATTGCTGGCCCCCAGTCATGCCCAGCAGCAGGGCCATGCTGGATTCCAGGCACCCAGACTCTCCATGACGAGGCCGCAGGAAGTGCCGGGGGCTGGCGTTGCACCATGACAGGGACACAGAGCTGCCATGGTCACTGTGCTGCAGGTGAGGTGAATGTGCGCCTCTCCTCCCCAGTGTGCAGCCTGAGTAGGGAAAGAGAGCTCATGCCCCTCGTGTCCCCCAGCACCTAAGGGCTCCTGGAAGTACACACACCTCCAAATGCCAGGGCCTCAGGCAGAGGTGGGGTCAGGAATGGGCACAGTGAGCAGCTCGCACCTAGAAACGGCAGAACGCCCAAGAAAACCATGTGCAAGCTTTCAAATACAAGTGGTTGCTTTATTCAGACTTTGCAAGGCCAGAGTATGGTGTGGATTCTCACAGGTTAGACACCAAGAGAAGGAGCCATGCCACACCACGTGGGCTCCTGGGGGCAGCAGTGGGTCAGCCAGGAGGCAAGAGAGGGAGGAGAATGTGTGGCCAGAGCCTGTGCGGTCTCCACAGGAAGCGGCAGGCACAGGGGCGCCACAGGCTCAGACTAACCCGTCGGAAAAGTGCCGATGCACTCTATGCAGAGGGTCCGGCCCCGGGTCATGGTGATGAGGGCAGTGGGCAGTGACTGGGAGTGAGGTGGGTGTGAGCAGGTGCTGAATAGGCCAGGCACGCTCCCAAAGGCCAGCCCTGTGAGGAGAGGCTGTTCCTGGCCAGCACGGCCCTTGGTGTCAAACACCAAGAAGCAGAAATAAAAGTCACAGGAAGGCACCGTGGGCACTTTGGAAAAGGGGTGAATATCTGGCCAACGGGGGGCGATTCCCAAAGGCTACAGGCTTCGTCTCAGAACCTCTTGGAAGAGAAGACTAGGCGAAGCCTCGCCGACACTGGAAATCTCAGTCAGGCTCAGGCCCCAAGGCTCAGGTTCTGTCTCCCCTCCAAGGACCCAGCAGCAGCCAGGCAGGAATGTCTCTAGCTCTGCTCCCAGCCCCACTCAACCATGAAGGCAATGTTTCCAGCAACCAAGAGAGGGTAGTTCTACCCACTGGAGGGCCGGCCAGAGTCCCCAGCTTCCAGGGAGACCTGCCAGAGGCAGGTGGTCCCACAGCGTCCCTCCAGCCCAGCTGGTGCTCATAGCCTCTGCCCTGTGCTCTGCTGCAGGAAGCTGGGTCCATTGGGCCCTACCTCACCCTCAGCCCACCTGGGCCGCCCCGCCTGGCCTCTGGGTTTCAGAGCAGCCCCAGTGGATGGTGAGAAGGGCAGGAGGGAAGCCACAAAACCCAAAGGAATGTTTGGCAGACAAAGTGCAAAGGCAGCACGGGGCAGGAAGCGCACAGAGGCCTCTTGTTTGGGACTGGTTTGCTCAGTTATGGAGCCCCTAGGTAGGGAACCTTGAGGGGTGCTCCCAGGCCAGGTGTCTTCTCTGCAGATTCCACTCCCTGGGCAACTGCACCTCTGGATCTTCCCATGCCTCAGTGTCCCCAGCTGCAGCAGGAAAGGGACATTAAAGTCCGCAAGGGGCTGCTCCCTGTTCAGTGAAAGTGGCAGGAACGGCTACTGACACCTTGTGCAGCGTGCAGCTCCAGAGAGCCTCTGTGTTCCAACTCGAGCTCTCTGGGTAAAGGGAGGGACCAGACCTGTTCTTGAAGCTCTGGGGTCCCCTGTAGACATAATCTCTATACGACTGGCAGCTTCTTCTCAATTACACACACAGTCTGGTTGAACGTGAAGCCTGGTGTGTGGCCTGTGCTCGGTCATCTGCGTTTTTGGAGTTGCCCTTGGCTGCTCCCAGATGCCCTGGCTCCCAGAAAGGAAACCGAGCTGTGCCAGGTGGGAGCCAGGAGAAGAGGGCAGGAGGCTGGGTCCCTCTGTGGCTTCCGTAGTCTGTCTGCCACCTGGAAGTGACCAACAGGAGAAAAGGGCACAGATTACACTAGGCAGAGGCCACTCCTGCTAGGAGTGTAAGTGGCAGGCCAGGGTCTACAAGAGAAAGGGGACACCGTGAATCCTCTACCCTGGTGCAGGGTTGGGGTGCACAGTTAGAGAAGAGAGGGGTCCTGAGTCAAACACACAGCACTGCAGGGTCCCGTTGAGCCATCAGCTCAGTGCACACATACCGAGCACCTACTATACACAGGACAGAGCTTGCCTCACACTGCCTCCCTCCCTCCGCTCCCTCTCTTAGACTAGGTAGGCCCACTCATTCTTCAGACTCTAGGGCAGTCCTTCGTGCTTGCTCCTGTTCGGCACGGGCACGCAAACACACACACATAGGTGCACACTCTTACACACTCCCAGAGCCCTTCCCACCCAGCCTCGCACTCACAGGACCAAGTGGTGACTACTTCAGCGGCATTGCCCTAGACCGACTGACAGTCTCCCCAACAGCCTGACTCCCAGCCCAGCGCTTGGCACACAGCGGGCACTCAGTGGTGACAAGTGAGGAGGTCAGAAGCGCTCCCCTGCCCAGAAAAATGCCACTGCCCTTCTCCTTAAGGCCCAGCTCTGCTCTCTGGACCCCCAGGTGTGTAAAGTTGTGAACGCGACCACCCTCACTTGCCTGGCACCCTCTCTGACCACTGACTACCGCCCTGGCCTGGACGCCGTGGAGCGGCCAGACGAGTTTGGCTTTGTCTTTAACAACGTCCAGTCCTTGCTGGTTTACAACGACACCAAGTTCATCTACTACCCCAACCCCACATTTGAGCTGCTCAGCCCGACGGGCGTCCTGGACCAGAAGCCCGGGTCGCCCATCATCCTGAAGGTAGGGTGCAATGCAGCCCCTGCTGCCTGGTCCCTGGAGCCTGCACCCTGCACTCAGGCTGCACTCCCAGCAACACTTTTCACTCTTCCTGTTCTCTGGGAAGCTGGTTGGGGAACGGCAGTTTCCTCTCAAGAGCCACTTTCGTGCCACTGTGACCTCCACAGGCCCCAGTGTGCTGTGCTGTCTGCCTCTTCAGCCAGGCCCATCTGACCTTGAGCTAGTCCCTGCCCCGCACTCCGGCCTCCTTACCTCTTCGCGGGCTCTTTCTCCCCACATTGTGGCTCCCGATGCCCCACACCTACCCTGCGGTCATCTACTGGTTTTGCCAACCATCCTCCCTCTGCACCTCTGTCTGTCTGTCTGTCTGTCTGTTTTGTTGGTACCGGGGATCGAACTTGAGCCCTTGCGCTTCCAAGGCAGGCGGAACCACTGAGCTAAATCCCCGGGCCGTCCGTCTGTTTTTAAGAAGGCATCTGTTCTTCTGGTTGAGCCCGCTGTTCTCCACAGGGCAAGAACCTCTGCCCTCCCGCCTCCGGAGGGGCCAAACTCAACTACACAGTGCTGATCGGGGAGACGCCCTGCGCGGTGACCGTGTCTGAGACGCAGCTGCTCTGCGAGCCTCCCACCCTCTCGGGCCAGCACAAGGTCATGGTGAGGACCTGCCGTGGTCTGTGGGAGGCGGAAGAGCTCCTCCTCAGCCTCCTCGGCCGCCCACCTGGCTCAGCCTGCACGGGCGGGGGGGCGGAGGCTCCTGCAGCAGCAGTAGCCGCAGGAGGGGGCGGACCCCAAGGGGGAGCGCAGCATCCCGAGCCCGCCCCTCGCGTGCATTGTGTGCACAGGTCCACGTGGGTGGGATGGTGTTCTCCCCCGGCTCGGTGAGTGTGGCGTCGGACAGCGTGCTGACCCTGCCGGCCATCGTGAGCATCGCGGCGGGCGGCGGCCTCCTGCTGGTGGTCGTCATCCTCGTGCTCATCGCCTACAAGCGCAAGTCCCGCGAGAACGACCTCACGCTCAAGCGGCTCCAGATGCAGATGGACAACCTCGAGTCGCGCGTGGCCCTGGAGTGCAAGGAGGGTGAGCAGCGGGGGCCTCACCCTGCACTCCCGCCGGCGCTGTCATGACCTCGGTTTCTCCGGAACCCCGGTGCCCCATCCGAGGAGCCTGGGAAGAAGGCTTCTGCTCAGGACCCAGGGCCCCGGCCATCCTGGCCTTGCTGGGCTGCGACTCCACCCCGGGGCCCAGGGCTCTGCACCCTCCCTGTAGGGAGCTCAGGTCCCCCTTTGTGAGAGGCATGTGAGCAGCCTAGGAGCAGCCGCTGGAAAGCCAGGCGAGTGCCTGCGTCCTTACCGGCCCAGTTCACCTTGTTTTCTATCAGCTTAGCAGGCCCAGCGCTGGGAAGGCCATGCTGGCAGTGCCTTGGCCGTGTCTATGTGCGGGAGTAGCAGTTGTGTTTTCTCCCATGTCCCACGCAGCCACAGCCTTGGGGTGACGCCTGTGCCTGGCGTTCTCTCTGGCCTAGGGCCAGGCAGGTTTTCTGAGCAAACATCTCGATTAGGAATCCAAACATTTGTCCTTTCACTGCAAACAGCATCATCAGCAACAAGGGCTCTGCTGGGAGAAAGGGAAGAGCCCTGCTGGAGAAGGGTGGGGCAGACAGAGGCTCCTCCTGGTGCCAGGCCTGCAGTCTGGGCACCTCAAAGGTGGGGCTGCCGCCAGAGTGAGGCTGCAGAAGCCCACACTGCTGACTCGCAAGTTGGCCGAGGGCCCCAGGGCCAGGGCTGCCTAAGGAATCGCATCTTGTTATCCTCTTGCTTGGAAAAAGGCAGCAGTTTGGCTGCTCTGGTCTTTGTTGGATGACTCCAAAACCTCTGAACATGTGAGGTTTGGGGAGATATTTTACTTTTTTTTTTTTTTTTTTCCGGTACCAGGGATCAAACTTGGGACCTTGCTCTTGCAAAGCAGGTGGCGGAACCACTGAGCTAAATCCCTAGCCCAGGGAGACATTTTAGATCCAAACCCTAACAGGTCCCATGCTCCCTTCCAGGGCCGGCTTCCAATGACCTAAAGACCTCTCCTTGGACCCTACCTCTTATACTTTCCCCTACTTTCCACTAGCACCAGTCTGGAGCCCAGGCCTTTAACACACGGGCCACTGGGGGAAACCAAATCCAAACGGCAGCAGGCATCCTAAAGATGGCTCTGAGCCCCCAGCCCCTCCTCTATGCCTTCCCCGCCTCTGCACCCCGCTCCTCTGCCCTCCATCCTCTCCCCTGACTGGGGCTCCCCTGAGTCTCTCTGTTCATGCACAGCTTTTGCGGAGCTGCAGACAGACATCAATGAGCTCACCAGTGACCTGGACCGTGCGGGGATCCCCTACCTGGACTACCGCACCTATGCGATGCGGGTCCTGTTCCCAGGCATCGAGGACCACCCCGTCCTACGGGAGCTGGAGGTAAGGCCTGTGTACCCCCCAGCCACCTGACAAGGATGCAGGCCCAGGCTTCCCAGAAAGCCCAGCTGGGGCCTACAGCTTGGGGTCAGGTTAGGAGTGTGAGGGGCTGACGGCCCATGGCACTAGTGCAGTTGGGGAGGTCACAGGCATGGGGCACCCTGACAGCTGGGGACAACTCCAGGGTGAGGCTCACTGTTGGTCTATTTTTTGATACCGGGGATCAAACTCAGGACCGTGCACTCGCGAGGCAGGTGCGGTGCCACTGAACTACATCCCTGGCCCAGTCATTTTTTACTTAATGACTGAATTAATAACAAAACATCCTAGGCCGGGCATGGTGGCACGCCTGTAGTCCCAGCACTTGGGAGGCCGAGGCAAGAGGATTGCCGAAAGTTCAAGGCCAGCCTGGGCTACATAGCAAGATCTTGTCTCAAAAAAAATTAAAATAACAATAAAAACCCTGCCTCATTCTGAATGGGTTTAAGGTGGCAGAAGAGAGACGTAGGATTTGTGTGGTGGGTTTTCTCCAGCTGTACCCTTGGGAAGCCCCCAGTTTTCCCTCAGAGAGTTGCTCACGGAGCCTGGCCACCAGTCTAGAGACAGGGCGGACCGCGGTCCTGGAGACAGCCACCTGCGTGGGTGGGCGATCTGGTGGGGGTTTCGCACCAGTAGGCCCCCGAGAGCCCAGGCTCAGAGAGCCCTCGCCACCCTCCCAGGTGCAGGGGAACGGGCAGCAGCACGTGGAGAAGGCCCTGAAGCTCTTCGCCCAGCTCATCAACAACAAGGTCTTCCTGCTCACCTTCATCCGCACGCTGGAGCTGCAGCGCAGCTTCTCCATGCGCGACCGCGGCAACGTGGCCTCGCTCATCATGACTGGGCTGCAGGGCCGCCTGGAGTACGCCACCGACGTCCTCAAGCAGCTGCTGTCCGACCTCATCGAGAAGAACCTGGAGAACAAGAACCACCCCAAGCTGCTGCTGCGGAGGTCTGACCCCACCTGGGCAGGGCGAGGGGGTGGCGGCATCTGCACAGGGAAGGGACAGGCACCCAAGCCGCACAGAGGAGGCCAGTCCCCAGAAAGGGCACCGCACAGTGTGGCCGGTGTCCCTGGTCTCCCAGAGTGGAGTCTGGTCCTGCGGGCCTGAAAGACTGCAGTGCCTCACGGAGCCAAGAGCACATGGTCCGCGTGGGACCTCCCCTGAGCACCATTGCTTAGTCTCCTCGTGGACACAGTGCGATAACACCTGTCCTGCAGTGTCTTCCCCTCCCTCTGCCTCTGGAGCTGGGCTGTCCAGCATGGGGCCGCTGGCCATAGCGAGCTGGTAACAAAATGAAATAAAGCGCAAACTCCGCGTGGCTGGTCGTGCCGGCCGCATTCCCGGTGCCTGGCTGCCCTGTGCTACCTGTGGCCAGTGGCCGCCATGCTGGACAGCACAGGTATCCCCATCTCTGCTCCTGTTGCCTGGCACAGAGCTATAGATAGGTGCAGGTTCCGTGCCCAGCCTCCGGGTTGGAATCACAGCATCTACCACTGCTCTGCTTGCCACGTTCCTGGCATCCCGTTCATCCGCCCTCTCTCGCAGCCATGGGGGCCAAGCACAGCGCTGCAGCCCCTCTGGCAGCAGGGTGGGAACATCTACCTCCACTCACGGCCCCTCCTCCTTAGCTGCTGTCTGGGTCCCAGGCTTCCAGGGCCCAGGTGGGGGAGGGCAGGGAGGAAGAGTGGCTTTGTTTTATGAGCACTGAGCCCCCATCCTGCCAATCTGAGCACTAGAAACTCTCATTAGGATCTGTTGTATTTAAATTAGAGCTAATCTCAGGCACAATGCAGGGAGAGGTTGCTGGGAGGGCCCGGGGAGAAAGCTACAATTTCTCCTCCGTTGTCACTCTCCCCCAGCCCCAGACTGCCGAGTGGCCCTGGCACATGTCTGGGATTTGCAGCACCGGAGGGTATCATTCGCACCCCACGTGGGGTTGGAGTACCCTCCGGCAGGCAGGCCTATCCATCACCGAGGTTGTCACAGCAGCTTTTCTTCCCCATCCCCAGACTCACAGCCTGGGAGGGGGACACTTGCAAAAGCAGATCCCCTGTTGGTCGCCCTTAAGCACTGCTCTCTGCCTGCCCAGCTGGATCCCAAGCCACACAGCAGCAGTAATGACAGCTCTCATTTACACACCCCGTCCTGGGGCTGGTGCTGTTCTTAGCACTCTGAATATCATAACTCTGTCAGCCCCAATAACACCTGTGTGAGGTAGATACCAAGACTGTGCCCTTTAGAAGTGAACCAGAGAGGTTAATGACTTGCCCAAGGCACACCACCAGCACATGGCGGAGTCGGGATTTGAACCCGAGACAGTCTGATGGAATTTTTGGAGAGGCAGGTGCCAGATGTGCAGAACAGAGTATTCAGGCACACAAGAAACCTCTGTGCACCACCCTGAGGCCAAAGGGAGTGGAGGAACTGGTCCTTCAGAGGCCTCCGGGAGGGCCAGACCTACAGCCCCTGCCTCAGACACAGCCAAAGCAGTGTGGGACAAAAGGTCCTCACCCACCATTTCCCCCAGAAATCTAAGCTCAGAAAGAAATTCGCACTCCAGACTCTGGTGCAATTGGGCTGGTACCTGGTGCCCCCCATTTTCCCAGGCCCCTGGAACCCACTCAGGCTCCAGTCCGAGACCCTGCCTGACAACTGCCCCCTCCTCTCCTCCCCAGGACCGAGTCTGTGGCTGAGAAGATGCTGACCAACTGGTTTGCCTTCCTCCTGCACAAGTTCCTGAAGGTGAGGGGGACCCCAGCCCTCAGAGCAGGGCCATCTGGCAGCGCTGGACTCCTCTCCACAACTGTGCACCCAGGGACTTGCTGGGAGAGGAAGGGCCCCACCACACTGCCCATGCCCACTGTGCCCACAGGAGTGCGCCGGGGAGCCCCTCTTCATGCTGTACTGCGCCATCAAGCAGCAGATGGAGAAGGGCCCCATCGACGCCATCACCGGCGAGGCCCGCTACTCCCTAAGCGAGGACAAGCTCATCCGGCAGCAGATCGAGTACAAGACCCTGGTGAGGGCCGGCACCACCGCTCCACCCCAGCCAGTCCATGGGGCTGCAGAGGTCGGGGACAGGCTGGGGAGCCCGGGGGATGCTGAGCATACCGAGGGCAAGGCAGCCCCAGTTCCTTCCTCCCGGGCTTTAGCCCAGGGTCAGTCTCCCCACAGCCCGCCAGGAACCAGGAAGTGGGTCTTGGAGAACGGAGGGGCGGGCGCAGGGCCAATTTCAGGAAATTGGAGGAACAGAGGCACAGAAGAGAGCTACACTTCGGCAGGGCGGCCCTGGGACGTGGAAGACTCAGAGGCCAGGCCTCCCCGCCCTGCTCCTCCCGCTGCTGACGCACACCCCACTTGTAGATCCTGAACTGCGTCAACCCCGACAACGAGAACAGCCCGGAGATCCCTGTGAAGGTGCTGAACTGCGACACCATCACACAGGTCAAGGAGAAGATCCTGGACGCCGTGTACAAGAACGTGCCCTACTCCCAGCGGCCCCGGGCCGTGGACATGGACTTGGGTAGGAGGCGTGGGCAAGAGGGCACTTCTGGAGGGGTGGGGCGATGCCAGCCCCCCGGAGCACAGCCTCCTGGAAGGGGCCTGAGAAGGGCTCACCCCCAGGCTGTTCCCCGGAGGCCCCGGGTCTCCCCACTCCCCACGTAGGCTTGGACATCTCTACGCACTGCCATGGACACCAGCACTGGGGCACCAGGGTTACTGGGCCCTAGAGCAGGCACAGCTGGGCAACCCTGCCCCTCACACTGCTGCCTGTGCCGCCTTCTCCCCAGAGTGGCGCCAAGGCCGTATCGCCCGGGTGGTCCTGCAGGACGAGGACATCACCACCAAGATCGAGGGTGACTGGAAGAGGCTCAACACGCTGCTGCACTATCAGGTGAGGCCTCTGCGCTCTGGGTTGGGAGGCAGAGACCTTCAGCCTCCCCATGATCCCTTCCTCTAATCACTGCGGCCCGGACCCCTGTCAGTGGGTCTGTTCCCCTCTTCTTCCTTTCCCGGATCCTGGAACAGTGCTTCTCAGCTCCTGGTGCCCTCTACATTTACTGGAGGAACTTAGACAAACGCGCGTCCTCAGGGCCCATCCGGGGACGGGCGGGACTGGCCAGACAGGAAGGCCCACCTGTGGCCGAGTCCTTACCTGACCACCCCCAGATGTGCCCGGCGCCTCCTCTGGTTTCTTACTCTCTGTGCTTCGGGTTTGCAAGGCAGCAGGGGTCTGACAGGCTTGTCTTCAGGTTCTGCTTCTCACCACCTCGTGTCCTCGGAAGGGTTACTTCCGTTGTCTGCTGCTTGGAAAAGTGGGCCTCTAGGAATCCCCGCCCTGCTTAGGAGAAAGCGTAGGCCGTGATGTGTTTGTGTGCTGGAAGACACAGCGAGCAGCCGAAAAACCCAACAAAAGGACACAAGATCCAGGAGCGTCCCCTCCTATCCCATGGGAAACATTTGGGGTGGGGCCTGGGGGACTCAGATGAAACACAGGTTCTCAGTTTGGGATTCAGGGAAGATACTAAAATAGAAACTGGAAACTAGAGCCACGAGAGAAGTTAAACCCACCGGAGGAAGCGCCTGGGGCTGCCAGGCCCAGGGGCTTGTCTGTTAATGACATTCCCACAGTCAGAGGTGCTGGCAGGCTGGGCTGGCAAGCACAGAGCTGCCAGTGACCAGCCCGCCGGCAGCCCTGGAGCTGGCCAGAGCCTTAGGGGCACAAAGGATGCCAAGGGACGCGGGGTACCCCGACGGAACGCCCGGGCCCCATCTTTCTCACTGGCCATCGTCCGCGTGCCCACGCCTCGCCCAGCCCATGCGGAAGGAGGGTGAGGATTCGGGAGCTGCCTCTAAACCCCCACCGCCCGCTCTGTTTAATCTCTCTCAACCTTGGGCTCCTCTGCAAAATGAAGACAGCAGGCCTGACTGAGCGTGGAGGTGAGGACCGGAGACCAGAGGTGAGGTACCCAGAATGCATACGTACGTGCGGAGGAGCACTAATCACGCCGTTAGTTCTGTACACCAACACCACCGTGACACACGGCCACTGCGGCCAACAGGACACTTGCGAGGAGCAGTTAGAACTGAATGAGAAGGTGCCGACGGGAGCAGCACTGAGGCCCCAAGTCCCGCATCTCCCAGGGCAGCAGTGGGCACTTGCTGCTCTCTGTGCTGTAACGCTGGCTCCTGGGCTGCCACCCTGCAGCACCGATCAGGAGAACAGAACGGTGTGTCTGTCCTCAGTGCTCATCCTACAGAGCACTTCCAGCTCCCCAATGTCATTTATCACTTACGTGTTCATCCATTTGTCAAACATTTCCCGCGCGTCACTGCATGTGAGACGTTTCTCACATGCCAGTCTGAGCGGCAGGGACCCCAGTCTTCCCTTTGGCAGACTTCGATGGCGACGGTGGTAGAGGTGGTGATACTCACCGTGGAACCCTACAACCAGCACCTCTCAGTGCTCGGTGGGCACCGGCCTCTGGCTCAGCCTTTGAGCATCTCAATTCCTTTAATAACCGTCACGGCTATGAGTATTAGACACGATTATTATCCCCACGGACAAATGAGACAACCAAGGCCCAGAGAGTTTAAGTTATCCAGCAGGTAGCCGAGGACCACCCCTACCAGGAGTCATGGGCACTGGCTTTCTCAACCCAGTTTGGGTGACAAAAACCAAGAATGAAAGCAGCCTGATGGCTGGACCCAGAATTGAGGTAAACTGCAGTCCTGTGAATCACTCACCTTGTAACATAAAAAATGGAATCTGTTCTTGCATGGAGCATAAACCCTTGTCCCTGCCAAACGTGTAGAGTGTTGCTCCTAGGGGCTTAGTGGCAAGGAGAATCCCTGAGAGAGAGAAGTTGCGAGTTCAGACTTAGCTGCCCAGCAGGGAAGCACCAGCACCAGCACCAGCACCTTCTAGGCTGTGAGGGCTCCGGGCCCTCAGGTCTGCACTGTGCTCCTGGAGTCAGAGGTCCTTGGAACCCCTACAGAAGAAAATCTGCAGAATCTTAATTAACAAAGAGATGTTAAAAAACTGCCCAGGCTCCTGCAGATTTATAGGGAAGGTAAAATTAAACACCACCTCTAAAACTGGCTATCAGGGAATCTCGTTAGCACTAATGTTCATTTACAGTTTGACTTCCCAACATTTAATTCTTTTTTGGTGGGAGAGAGGGATTGACAATTTAAGACCCAGAAAGATGGTTTTATGACTGGTGCGGCTATAAATCAAACTTATAAAGTTCATAAAAATTGTTAAAATAAAAAATGGTTTAATAGGAATGTTTTATGGCCCATAACATTATTATAGCAGTTTTATTCCCTCCGCGTTAGGGGTTTAATTGGATCGCCCGAATTCTGGGGATTCTCCGTTTTTATTGGATGGAGGGTAATCTTAAATCAAAACGGCCCCAAATGCCTTCAATATGGCTCCTCATTTATCAGCCCATCCCCGTTGGCTGGGTGCTGGGCCTGGCACCCTCAGACAGTGGAGTAGCGCACCATCTTTCTCTCTGATCCCCAAGGGCAGCTGCCCTTTGGGTAGAACCCATTCAAGGTAGCTCAGGCATCAGAGGACTCGGGCCAGGAAGAAATGAGGGAAAGTGTGTGCGACTTGAAATAAAATCCCAAAGGATGCTGTAAAGTGAGAATACCTGCTCCAGAGTTCTCCGGATCTGGCTACAGATCCTGGCTGTAATTATGAGACTTTGAAGATGTCCTGTAGCCTCCCCCTGTTCCATCCCTTCATCTGCGAAATGGGAATCATTATCCGGAACTTGCAGGGTGGGCAGCGGCCACATCTAGCCCCACTCTGTCCTGTAGAAACATAGTGCAAACCACACGTGCAAGGTGTGTGTGTAATTTTAAATTCTTCACTAACCACATTAAAAAGCAAACATTGGCAGATGAAATTAATGTTAGCGATGTGTTTAACCTACTCAATCTAAAGTAAGTAGTGTTACATTGTATAATCAATATAAGAATCACTAATGAGACTGTTTACACTTTTATGTATGCTCCATCATTGGAGCCCAGTGTATATTGTACAATGCTGGCACCTCCCGGTGCAGACACTTTCAGGGCCTTTGCAGTCGCATGTGACAGGAAGCTGCCATACCAACAGGGCCACTGTGGCCCAATAAAAGTGCAAAAAACAGCAGCCATGGCTATTTTTAGTCTTCCTGAATTCCTTACTGCCTACCACTCAGATCCTGTGATCCTCCACTACACTTGGCTGTGTGATGCCCCGCGATACTCGCATTCACCCGTACTGTGTCTTCTGCACCCTCTCAGGTGTCAGACAGGTCGGTGGTGGCTCTGGTCCCGAAACAGACATCTTCCTACAATATCCCTGCCTCTGCCAGCATCTCACGGACGTCCATCAGCAGATACGGTGAGCCCCCGGGAGGCAGCCCGGGCAGCTCAGGGTGGGTCCCGTGGGGTCCCTGGGACCATGAGCTGCCCTCCTCTCAGGGCAAACCCTCTGCCTGGCTGCCACTCAAAGGCAGTGGCTCGTTTGCCTCCCTTCCCAGCAATCCAGTCCTCAGAGGAACAGGAGTAGGGGCCCTGTGCCCTTCCTCTAAGACAACAGGCTTGGGAAGGAGCTGGGGGTGGGGGGCGCCTCTTCCTCATGCCAACCAGAGATCCCTAAAGTAACCCAGTAAACATGAGCTCCCACAGCCCTTTTCCGGTGGCCCTGGATGGCTCAGTGGATGCACAGAGGGTGAGAGTCCGGAGTAACTCGGCCCGCAGCAGGATGACCCCGGGCACTCACAGCCCTCCTCTCCCTTCCCTTCAGACTCCTCCTTCCGGTACACGGGCAGTCCTGACAGCCTGCGGTCCCGCGCCCCCATGATCACCCCAGACCTGGAGAGTGGGGTCAAGGTTTGGCATCTGGTGAAGAACCATGACCACGGCGACCAGAAGGAGGGTGACCGGGGCAGCAAGATGGTGTCTGAGATCTACCTGACCCGGCTGCTGGCCACTAAGGTAACTCCCACTCTGCCCAGGCAGGGAAGCCCTAAAGGATCCACTGAGCCATGACATGGTCCAGGACCACAGACGTAGTCCGCAGGGCATCGGCCCCTGCTGCTCTCTGCCCCTTAGCAAAGCAGCAGCAGAGCCACTGCTCCCCGCCAACTCCCTGAGAATACTGTTACCCCTTGGTAGAGAGCCCCTCTCAGTCCACCCTCCTGCAGGAAGACCTTACTGTTGTGTGAGTGGGGTGGACGGCACCCTCTCCTCACCCTAGCCCATCTGCCCCAGAGTTAGCAGAGGTGGGAGGCAGCTCCTCCTAGCCTTCCTGGGAGGGGATGAAAAACCCCTAAGGATGTTGGTCATGCGGCTCCTGTCTTCAAGTCCATGAGGTTTCCCCTGACGACCCCGAAGCCACGCTGCTGCATCTCCCGCAGCGCCATCCAACACAGCCCCATCTTGCCACCTGGAAGCCGGAGCCACTTCCAGACCTTTTCTCTCCATTTCTGCTTTGCCCAAGTACAATCAGCGCGCACCGAAGGCTAGCAGTTCTCCTGACCCACAGAGGAGGCCCTAAACCTGCCCCTCACCACAGCGTGCAACTGCAGATGAGAGGAGAGGTTCTGGAGACCCCAGCCCCTCCACCTCCCACACCCCAGCAGTGCCTTTCCCTACCCTGCCGCGCCGTCCACACAGCCTCGTCACAGATGGCGTCCCAAGGCACCATCTGCCACACCCGTCTGCTGCCTGCCGTGCCCCTCACTCCTCCACTTACACTGCCCCCTTCTGCCCCCCAGGGCACCCTGCAGAAGTTTGTGGACGACTTGTTTGAGACCTTGTTCAGCACTGTGCACCGGGGCAGCGCCCTCCCCCTGGCCATAAAGTACATGTTTGACTTCCTGGATGAGCAGGCAGACAGACACGGCATCCATGACACAGATGTTCGGCACACCTGGAAGAGCAACTGGTAACCCCAGGGGCGCCCCGCAAGAGGTGCAGCCCTCAGAGGCCCGGAGCTGGTGGGGTGGGGACAGCAGGATGCTGGAGACAGGAAGGCAGGCTGGTCCCAGCTGGGGCTGCGTGCGTGGGTTCTGTGCAGAGCAATGCGGCCTCCGGGCTGCCTGCTGGGGGGGTGGGGGCTGGAGCTGTGCACACACAGCTGAGCTCTGCCTTCTCGGTCTGGCTCCCTCCCCCGGGAGTGCCCGCCCTGACTCTGAGACCGCTGGTCTCCCGCCGAGGGAGCTGGGGCACCTACGCGGAGCTCACATGGGAAGCTGGCAGCAGAGCAGAGAGCCAGGCTTCATGGCATTCGGAGAGGGACACTCCCTGAGACAGGATGGTGGTACAGTCAGCGGGGAGTGGGCAGGGGCGTGCACCTGCTGCAGCCTTGAGCCCACCGCTGGGTCCCCGGACAAACTTGATCCCTTAAGCCCATTATTCTCCCCAATACCATAGCTATCAGGAAGCCGCAGCCAGTGCCCTGTGGGCACACATTCTCTTCCCCAGTCCCCTCCATATCCAGACCAGCAGTGAGAGGACAGCTCCCTCAGCTCCTGTCAGGAGACTCCCTCCTTGGTTGAGTGACCCTGGACCGCAGGCCAAGCTAAGCACTGGCTTTGGGGTCAGACAGGGCCTGGCCAAGCCAGAGTCAGAGGCTTCCTTTGGGAGAGAGCAGGGAGAGGGGAGGCCCTGGCATTTGGGTTGGGCAGGCAGCCCATGCAGCTGTCTGGAGTCAGCGATCTCAGAAAACAGAGCCGACACAGATGGGCCCAGGCTGTTATTTGGGAATCAAAAGTCCTAGCAACCAGCAAAACAGTTTAGGAGAGCCAACCCTGACCCCTTCTACTCCTGGCTTCTGTCGGGTGTTGTGGTCACTGACCCCACTGCTTCCGCAGCTTTGATAACAGTGCAGGGAAAATAGGCTGGGTGGCCGTGGAGCAAGGCGCCCACAGTAGAGGACACTGGGGTGGCCTTTCCTCTGTGTCTCAGCAACAGGATCACAGACAGTTCTGAGTTGTCCTACCCGTGCCTTCTGTGGGCTGGCCAGACCACTCCCCTGGTGTGGTGGGCAGAGTTCCTGGTCCACACTTTGTCCAGGAAAGATGATCAGAAGTCCCCCAGGTTGCCAGGAAGAGGAGGACCAAAGAGGTGTGTCTCAGCTGAGGCAGCTCCCTCCAGGTCACCGGAAGTGAGCATGTCGGGAAGAAACCCTAACTGGCGGCCGCTTGGGGGTGGGGGCAGTGGCCTTTCCCAAGATCTGACACTACAAGCACATCTGGGGAAGTCTGCAGTCTGTGAGAGTCAAGGCACACAGGACAAAGGATGGGAGAGCTGGGGCCCTCGTGTCAGGGCTGGAGGACAAGCCTGGGCAAGGGCTCCCTGCACACAGGCCTGAAAGAGTTAAGGCCGGAAGGCAGCTGGAAAGAGGCAGAACTGGGAAGGAAGGAACAGCAGCTGTTCAGGTTTTGAAGGAGGGTAAATGGGCATTTCCGCCTGATGGCCCCAGGAACAGAAAAAGCTCATTCCCCTCTGCTTGAAAATTCCCAAGTAGCCAGAGAAAGTCTCCTAACTACGGATGGCTCCTGTTGGGGTGGGGAGAACTCAGAGCTACAGTGAACCCTTCCCAGTGTCCCCTCCTCCCTCTGCCCCTGCCAGGACACAAGAAAGCCCTGGGGAGAGTCATGAAAGAACTTGCCCCAGGGGAGCCCATTCCTGGCCCAGCTGGGCAGGGCCAGCCCTGGGAAGCAGCGGGGCTGGGCGGAGAGGGCAGGTGGTGCCCTTTGTGCCCACTCTGAGGCAGTGCCTGGGGCGGCTGGCAGCCTCCTTCCAGACAATGGCCTCGAACGCTGGAGGGGAGACTCCAGGAGCCCCGTGGCTTTGTTTGAAGCTCTGAGAAAATTGTGTCCTCCTCTGTGCTTGGGCTTCCCTTGGGGCATAAAGCCTTAAAAAGCCTGCCAGAGGGGCTGAGTCCAGCCACGCCCACTCCACCCCTGTCAGGGAACAGGTCAGTGGCCTGTGGAGGTCCAGGGGCCCTCTCCTCCTCTCCCAGGCCCAGGGGGAGCAGCTCGGGCTGAGCAAACAGCCCTTGGCTCTAATTTCATTCCTCACCTTTCAGATAGAAGGTGTAACACTCGGGGTGCTCTGCCTCCTCCCACAGCCTCCCTCTGCGCTTCTGGGTGAACGTCATTAAGAACCCACAGTTTGTGTTCGACATCCACAAGGGCAGCATCACGGACGCCTGCCTTTCGGTGGTGGCCCAGACCTTCATGGACTCCTGCTCCACCTCAGAACACCGGCTGGGCAAGGACTCGCCCTCCAACAAGCTGCTCTATGCCAAGGACATCCCCAGCTACAAGAGCTGGGTGGAGAGGTGGGCAGCATGCAGGGTGGGCACCGCTCCCTGACCCTCCCACCTGCGGGCGTCCGGACTGAGAGCAGGGACCTCACATTCCTCCCCGTCCTCACTCAGAGTTTCTGCTACGAGGGGTGGAAGGGTGTGCTGGTGCCACAGGAAGCTGATGATCATTATCCCACTTACATGGATCAGGCACACCCTGATAAAGATTTGTGAGCACCATCTCACTGAAATGTCCAGTGGGGCACTGGGCAGTGGTGCACACCTGTAATCCCAGTGCTGTGAGAGGCCGTGGCAGGAAGATCACAAGTTCAAGCTCAGCCTTAGCAACTTGGTGGCTTAGTGAGATTCTGTCTCCAAATTTTAAAATAAGGGCTGGGGATGTGGCTCCTGTGGAGTCCCTGGATTCCATCCTCAATACCACGGTGCACACACACACCAGTAAAGTTGTCACTAACTATATCTTGCCCAAGGTCACCACTAGCAGGTAGCAGAGCTGGGGTTTGAACACAAAGAGTCTGCCGGAGTCTGGGCTTCTGCCCACTCTGCCAGGCCCTGTATGCTGGAGCTCGGAGCTGCATGAGGCCAGCACATGAGAAATGAGGGGCAGGAGCAGCTGGTGCTGCCAGGGGCTGGAGCCAGGTTAAAGGCAAGCAAACCCTTGCCGTGTCCTCATCCGGGCCTTGTCCTGTGTGCGCAGATACTACGCAGACATAGCCAAACTTCCCGCCATCAGTGACCAGGACATGAACGCCTACCTCGCCGAGCAGTCCCGTCTGCACGCCGCGGAGTTCAACATGCTGAGTGCCCTCAACGAGATCTACTCGTATGTCAGCAAGTACAGCGAGGAGGTAAGGGGGCCGGGCAGGCGCAGAGGCAGCGTGCGGGCCACCAGGGCATAGGCCTGCTGGGTCCTTCCATAACAGTGATTCAAGGACCTAGCTGAGCAAACCATTTGGAGTCAAAAGCCCATGAGCTCAAAACCATTATCATTTCTGTGTAAGTCAGCGTAACTGCTCCCTGGTTCAGTGGGCACTTTCTTCTGCATGGTTGTCTCTTCCACCCATTGTTAACACAATAAATAACACTTTTAATAATTTGCTTTTCAATTCAGATCATTGCATGATTGTCTTAATTACTTTTCTCTCATTGCTAAGACAAAATACCTGACACCAAAATTAAGGGAGGAAAGGCTTATTTCTGCTTACAGTTTGTAGAGGTTCAATCCATCGTCGGCTGGCACCAAGGCAGGGAGGCCTGGCAGATGGGCATCACAGAGGAGAAACAGGTCATGGAGGGCAGAAGGCAGCCAAGCAAGCAAGAAGGACAAAACAAGCCTCTATCAGAATCAGGGTCAATACTAGCTAACTCATAATGCTTCCTATGTACCAATGTTTTAAACAATGTATATATGCACATATGTTCACATATGTGCATGTATTTAGATCTGTGCATTACAGGCACACACTACAGGACGACATTTGGGTCAGTACCACACCACATGCCTGATGGTGTCATTGTAATGGAGCTGAAGCATCCTGTGTGACTTCATGGCCCTCTTAATGACCCCGGCTTTGCTTGTGTTCATGGTGATACATAAAACCCTCTCCTGTTCCAGCAGTCAGTCTGCAAAAGTGTGGCACATGCAGTTGGGTCCAGTAGTAATGCTTGACATTGAAGGGCTGTAACTGGCGTACACATTTTCTATGCTAGACTTTTTATCATCATTTTAGAATATATTCAAATTCTACTTACAAAATAAAACAGCTGACCCTAGAACAGGACACTACTGCCGGCCTCACATCTTATTTACTGTGCTTCTTGGTGACATCACTTTCTTTTGTCCTTCACTTAATTTTGCATTTTTGTGATGCCAAAATCATCCAGTGACCCATTTCTCAGGAAGTGCCCTCAAGGTTAAGTGATGCAGGATTGTACGTTAGTTAAATGTCTTCGTTGGCTTAATCACTCAGTTACCGAAGGTTACGGGAGGGTAGACAGCAGGGTGGAGGCTCTGCGGACGGTGTCTGGGCACCCGGCCCGCAGTCACCCCTCTGCTCTCCCTCAGCTCATCGGGGCCCTGGAGCAGGACGAGCAGGCGCGGCGGCAGCGGTTGGCCTACAAGGTGGAGCAGCTGATCGGCGCCATGTCCATCGAGAGCTGAGAGGAGGCCTGCACTCCTGGGACGAGCGACCCGTCCAAGCCGTTACCCTGGAGTCTCGGAAGGAAGACAGTGCAGTGGACCAGCCCGAGCTGGCTGCCCCTGAGGCCCCATCCGGGGGAAAGGGGTGGCCCCTCCCCCGACGCCAGCCGGTTCCTGCGGGTCGGACAGCGGGCGTCCTCTGTCCATGGCGACGGCACCTAGGGACGCCTCTGGGCAGGAAAAGGCGGCCCTTCCAGCTGAGAGGCTCAGGCTCCAGCCTGCCTCTGTGACTGCTGCTTTGCATGAAATTCATTTGTTGTATATTGGGGAAATAATGAGAACTTTATTTAATTTTTTTAAGAAAAAGGAAAAAAACAGAAATAAAACAAAACGAAAAGCCGCCCTGTTAATCCCGTCCAACTTTTGTTTAGCTCTGACTCCCACCCCTTCCTTCTAGTCCCTGTCGTCTCTCCTTCCTCGTGTAAGTCCTCTTTCCAAATGCCAGGAGGAACCAGAGAGATACAGAGAAGCCAGAGAGGAAGAGGAGGACCCCTTTCTCTCCACTTAGGAAACAGGAAGGGCAGCAGCAGGAAAATGAATGAGCTCGCCCTCCGCACCAAACACTGACAAACCCAGGAGCCAGTCAGGCCCGGAGGCTCCTGACGGCGGGGAGAGCGGGACTGGGCACCCAGCGCAAAGCCACACAGTCGCTGCGCCTGGCTGGCAGGGACTTGAGCTTTATACCCACACACTCTGTTCTCGTCTCCATAGAGAAGGGCTATCTACCGCACACCAGTGCTTTCTGCTGCTGTCTTGGAGCTTAGTGAATTCCAAACCTCAGCAAAGTAGGAGCTGATCTTTGGTACTTTTCCTTTTGGTTTCCTCAATGTGGACCTGAGAAGCGGCCCTCCCCCAGACCGGACATCTGGCTTCCCAGGGACGGCAGCAGCTCAGCCCTGCTCCAGTCCCTCCCTGAGGCAGGGAC
This sequence comes from Fukomys damarensis, assembly GCF_012274545.1. NCBI lineage: Eukaryota > Metazoa > Chordata > Mammalia > Rodentia > Bathyergidae > Fukomys > Fukomys damarensis. Next base: position 45,525,803 of record NW_022900923.1, on the reverse strand, counting down.
ACCCGGGGGTGTGCCAACCTGGTCTCCAGGAGCTCCCTCAGGGTTGGACTGGGGATGAGGGTGTTTGGCTTCGGATTCCACTCCAGTCATCCTATGGTTCCTGGAAATTAAAGAGAAAACAAAAATCTAACAGTGTTTACAGCAAGCAATACTTGAAGAGCGTAGGTTTAAGAAGCTGTAGTATTTATTGTTCTACTTTCTTTCATTCTCTCGTGCCTGGAGAGGGGAGACAACCCTTTGCTCACGTCCCCAAGCTCCCGACCACTTGGGCCAACCACACTTGCCTCAGCAGATGTGACTGCCATGTCCCCGACTCACTGTCCCTTCTGCCTCTGTGGACCTGTGGATTTGAAGGACAAGTGAATGTATTCTCACCGGGCTCCTTTTCTTCTCTCTCCTGCTGACTCCTACCAGCACGGATGGCCTGTTCTCCTGAGTGTAGTTTCCAGACAGAGACTGAAGGTCTGTGCTTGGGTCCAGAGGCTCCCAAGAAGCTGATGGAGTTATTCAAAGGAGGGCACCTCTGGGGGCAGCAGGACATTGCACAAGGGTCCACCAGGAAGTCCCAGCATCCGTCCTTGGCATGGATCCAAGCAGCCAGCTCCAGCTTCTCTGCAAGCAGCACTGCAGCCAGGACAGGAGAGCAAGGGAAAGGCAAAGGGGTAAAGTAAGGGCAGCAAGAGGAGACGAAACCTCCCCTTTCCACCTTCTGCTTTTCTAGGGTTCAGGCATCCCAGCCACAGTGGTGGGAAAGTGGACCAGCGACCCCAGGAGAGCCAGGATCAGGGTCATTTCCTCTGCAGTTAACTCGGGGCCCAGCCCCTCATGCCAGGCTGTACCTGCAGGTGGCTCCAGTTCCCGGAGGCTCTGCTGACCACATGTGACTCCCAGGAATCTCCGCCGGGGAGGCAGCGTGGAGGACTGGCCTCCCTCTTTGGCTTGTGACTTTGGCTGTGTCTGACCACACAGCAGACCCTGCCTGGTCTCTTCAGCTCTGGTTTCTTGCCTGAATGCAGCTGGCAAATGGGAAGAGAAAAGCATTGAGCAAAATACTCAGGAAACTTGCTGTTTTCATTATGATTCACAACCAGCCATGCCAAGGCCACTTTCTTCTGATGATCTACTTCTGGGAACGTTTCCTGGGGTCCTTTAATGGCCTGAGAGAAACCCTAATGATGGACCCTCTGCACTAAGCCAAAGTGTTTGCTCCTCACAGCAGCCAAAGCTTCTCAGCTCAGAGCCCACAATGTATGGAAATAAAAGGCAAAGAGATACAGCCGGAAGGACTCGAGCAGCGGCTTTTTGATCCCCGTGGAAAATTCCAGCCCACCCACGTCGAGCTCCCTGCCGCTGCACCTTTTCTGCTAGTGCCCTGCCCCTCCGGCCTCATCTTAGGCAGCCTCTGCATAGCTGATGTCCCCTGCCACGGAGAGGAGGGGCGCGCGGTCCCCACACACAGGACAGAGGCCCCGAGTGCGGGGAGAAGGGGCAAGCGCTTTACAGCACGACACTAGGCACCAAGCCCACCGCCTCCCCCAGCTCCTCCCACTCGAACCCGCTCCCCTTGACACACTGGAACCTGTATCATATCTATTTTTAAGAAAATACAATGATGGTTGTCTGGCTTTGTTGTTTTTATAGGTGTTGTGGAATAATAAGAAAATTATTTAAGATGTTCCAATAAAATGGGGTTTTTTGTTATTCTAATATATTATCCTGTACCTATTGTAAATATGAAACACTCCTATTTTGCAAGCCAAGGACACAATTTGTACTGTTGTTATATATAAATAAAGTTTACTGGATAAAAAAACTTAAATCTTCAAATAAACTTGGTTTTTTGGCAGCATATATGCAGAATACCTCACAGGCCTATATCAAAGTGGGATGCTTGCAGAAAGATGAGCTAAGTGGTTTTGAGGGAGTTGTAGAATTCTCTGTGGAGCCAGAACTTATTAATGTCCATTAATGTCTGGTCAGCATCATAACACGCGTGCACACACACGCGCGCACACACACACGCACACACCCACCCTGCTCCAGCTGCACCCGTGGGTGGACACCGCCCCCTGGCCCTAGGGCCCCAGAATACAGCTCCCCGATGCTGCCGCTGGGAGTGGAGGCCCCTCTCCCACAGCGGAGTGAGAACATCCACCCCAACTCTTCCCGAAAAGCACACGCGTTCATCTGTGCCAATCCCGCGGTAAGCATGGCTTGGCCCAGAACTGTGTGGTGAGTGGGGACAGAACGAGAATGAAAAGGCAAGGCTGCAGCAGTCAGCAGTGATTTCGGTGTGGTGCAATCCCAAGGATTCCGAGAGGGGAATATTGCAGCCAGGCGTTGAGAAGGATTGCGTCTTTAAATCTTTGTTTCGTTATTTGTTTTTCTTCTTACTTTTTGTTGAGGGACAGATACCGGACAGCATACACTCCCAGGTCCACGGAGTGGGGGCGGGAATGGGGTCGAGAGCACAGTTCACGGCTCTGCCAGGAGGCTTCCCCGTAGCAAAGCAGCCACATGACCCCAACCCTTGGCACCCTCCCACCTGAGGCTGCCACATCTCCACCCTTCTGTTCCTCCACGCCTCTATTTTTTGTCCTGAAATACCAATGTGCATGGTGGCACCACTGAGACAAACAGATAAGAACAACTCAAGAACCCACCTGACAGCCACTCATGCTTGGAGACTGCATTTCCCGCCCCGGTAAAGGAGCCCGGAGAGTATTCTGGGCCCACAGCCAGGCACCTGCACTCAAGGCGGAGCCTCCGAAGGCAGTGGGTGGAGGCTGTGCCATCCCAAGTCTGAAGGGGGACACGGATCCTGTCCTGCAAGAGACCATGGCTGACATGGCTGGCGACACATAAGGACGGGGCCCGGGACTTGTGAGGACAAATCAGGGACGTGCAGGTGAAAGAGTGCTGCGCTCGAGTCGCTGAAACTTCACTAGCGCAAGAAACAACAGCTGTGAGGGTTTCTCAGTCCCTACACAGCAGGCTCTGAGTTCGTGTCCGTGTGCCCGCCGCACACTCGCCTCCCAGAGAAAGAGGAACACAGACCAGACGCAGGTACTGAGGGTGAGAAGGTGCAAGCACAGCACCCTGCCGAGGAGAGAGCAGCACGTCCTAGCACGCACAGACCCAAGGAGCGCACCCGCTGTCCTCACGTCCAGTCACCCTCTGCTTCTGTGGGAAACGCAAGCCCCAACCCCTGGAGCAGCGCCGTTCCGCGGTGGTGAAGATGACGGGCTCACCTCTCAACACAGGCAAAACGCAACCAAGTGGGCCGGGGGCGCCACCAACCCAGCCCCAGCACTGTGAGAGGAGCTGAGGAACAGGGAAACCTGGAGCGAGGCGGACGCTTTGTTCCCCGGCCAACTTCTTGGACTTGGCCTAGCGTTATCAGACCGAGGGGCAGAGGAAGAGGAGGAGGGAGTGCATCCAGCACCTGTTGTGCTGTTCGCTGTCGTGTGCCCAGGACAGAGCATGGAGCCCGGCCCCCCGCAGCTGCCCAGTAAGAATTCTGGGAACAAAAGCATGGTTGGGTGGCTGGAACTCGAGAAGCACTCGCCAGGTTCCAGGCACTCAGTGTGCTCTCCTGCGGGCCCCTGCGTCCTCCTCCAGTCCGAGGTCCAGAGAACTCGAGGGATTCGCCACAGGGCAGGCGCACAGTGGCTGTGTGGCAGTACCACAGGAGCCCAACTGCACCGTTCCGATCTCCTGACTTCCCAGGGTGCGACACTGCCATCCTCAGCTCTAGCTCAGTTAAATACTGAGAAGTCCTCCCTGGAGGTGGATCCTTCCTCCTGTAGCAAGCAGGGGCTATGGGAGCACACAGCAGCATTCACTGACGTTCGTATCTGTCCGGCACAATCTGTATCTGCTTGCCGGATGCTGTGAGCGAGACACTGGACTGGCTACGGTCAGGTGTGCAAAGCGGGGGCTGAGTCCTGAGGCTTCGGCTCCCCAACAGGCCAGTCCGACGTCAGTCCCAATGCCCGCACCGTCAGAAAGACTCGCCCCTTTCCTTACAAGAGATTAAAGCTTTGCTCTCCTAGAAGTGGGATTGATTTGTTGCCAAATGGGAGCAAGAGGATTCTAGAGAGCTGGGCTCTGCGTGTGGAGGGTAAAAGCTACGAGAGGAGCCACTCGGGAACGTGGGCACCGGCGACACCCCGAGGGTCACCCCGAGGGTCACCCCGGCAGGCTGAGCTTCCGGCCCTTCTGCTCAACAAGCAAGCAGGGACGCGGGAGCTGCCCGCACCTTCTGCTCTGGCTGCCGGAAGCGTGGAGGCAAACCTGGGCCCAGCCCGCCGCTCAGTGCTGCGTTACGCTCAGCCCGCGCCTGGCCGTGTTCTGGGTCCAGCCCCGCTGCCTTGGTCCTCAGCCCGCCTCCTTCGTCATGGCTGCCTCTCAGGTCTCCCTGGCCAAGAGCACAGGCAGCAGCTCATTCCCAATCCGCGTGGTCTGGGGAAAGTTACATAACCCCGGCTGGCCACTTTCAAACTGAGAAAATGACGCTAACAATTAAACGGGTCAAATATGTATCCGTAAGCTTCCGTGGGAGCTAAGCAAGACACTGTGTGTGAGGGGCTCCTCACACATCACAACAGTGAAGTAAGAGAGAGGATTACCATGCGTTGTCCTCCACAGGACCAGTAGCGGGAAGACGCGAGGGCCTCCATCTGGCTGCTGAGGGGAGCTGAATGGATGGACACAGCTTCAGAGACGGAAGCTGGCAGCTGAGAGCTCAGCCCTCAGGAGACGAGGCACGGAGGCTGACCATGAAAAGAAGAGATGGAGTAAGCTTTACCCGAGGGCAAAACCAGCCCTGAACCGGCCGTCACCCTGCTGCCAGTAAATACATTAGCAGGGGAAGTGGACCAAGCCAAATGCCCACAGTCCAAGGCCACAGACAGGCCCCCGCTGGCCACAGTGAGGTCAGTGTCTCCCGAGAGCCGGGCCAGGATGAGGGGCTCAGCAGGAAGGACGGAGCTTAGTAGGAGGACACCCACTGACCGGAGAGCCAGCGGCAGCACTTGTGTCCACACCCAGAGGGGCAGCAGATGCAGACAAGGCCAGTTGTCTGGAGGGTGGAAGAACAAAGCCAGAAGGGCCCATTCCCAGCGTGCAGCCAGAGAAGCAAAGTAGGAAAGGGGAACAGAGTGTGCAGCCGGCCCGGCGGGGGCCACAGGGGACCCGCCTTCGAGAGCAGGATGGGGACCTCATCCTCAAGTGCTCTTAAGTGTATCAGTAATGATTTTCCTGCCAGGCGTGGTGGCTCACGCCTTTAATCCCAGCACTCGGGAGGCTGAGGCAGGAGGATCGCTGTGAGTTCGAGACCAGCCTGGCTACATAGTGAGTTCCAGGTCAGTCTTGACTACATAGTGAAACCCTGTCTCAAAAAACAAAACAAAACAAAATAACGGTTTTCCTGAGAAGTGGAACCAGTGAACCAACAACGTGTGTGTATGTATGTATGTGTGTGTGTGTGTGTGTGTGTGTGTGTGTGTGTGTGTGTGTGTTGCGGGGGTAGGGAGAGGAGCTAGAGAGTATTATGGAATCGGATCCTGCAATCAGAGCTGGCAAGTCTGAAATCCGCAGGGCAGGCTGGCAGCCTGGGAGTCTAGCAGACTCGGTGCTACATCTTATTCTGGGGCTGGCAGAATCTCTCTTTCCTGGCAAGCCTGTCTTTTAAGACCTTCAGCTGTTGGATGAGGTCCACCCGCATGATGGAGGGGAATCTGCTGTACTCAAAGTCTACTGATTTAAATGTTAATCACATCTTAGAAATACCTTCTCTGTACCATGGAGACTGGTGCTGGAGTGCCGTTCCCTAGCCAGGACTGCACATAAAATCGGTCATCGGGGAGGAAGACAGGCCAGCCTGCTTGTCCAAAGCTGTCACTTAGCTAAGTGTTGGGATTGGTAACCAGCTGCTTTCTCATCCAGTTTCTGTCTCCCTGAGTTTCCGAGTAGAAAATGCTTCTGAAATATCCCAACCTTGCTGGCCAACCAGAGAAGAAAACAGGCAGCCATCAGCAGCGCGGAGAACCAGGGAGGGCTCCAGGCCCTGGTCGGAGAGCGGATGACTCGGATCCACCATGGGGAGCAGTGGGGAGTGGACAAGGTTGGAAGCCACTCCCCCCTGGTTTTTCTCCTGAGCAGCCAGCATCCGCATCCTGTGAGCCACACGCCAGACACACGTGCCAGAACGTGGTGCTCTGGGGAACCCTGCACGTTCCATTCCCTGGACCCTCCCAGCCTTGTCTTTCCTGGGCCCTCTGCCTCCCCTTGAGGAAGAGCTGTCCTTGAGGGCCGTATTCCAGGCAGACAGAATGACAGCAGCAGCACGTGGCCTCTGTGAAGATGGGAACAGACTGAGGGTGCAAGCTGGGCTGGGCAGGAGTGCGAATGCAGCGCTGCTCTGGGCTTTTTTGCACAGAATGCTCAAGACGCTACTCCTGACTTGTTCCCAGAACGCCCAGGATGGCAGAGGTGACGCTGGAACCTCGGGCAAGTCGCCTGACCTCAGGCACTCCTCCACCTGTGTGGTTTCGTGGTTGGCATGATTATTAGAATGGCATGATTAAAATCTGAGGACAAGAAAAGAAAACATCTACCAAAGAAAGAGCAAATAACAAAAGAGGCCGCAATCAGAACTGAAGCACCTGAATCCCAAGCCCAAGGTTCTCTGTATCCAAAAAGGCTCTAAAATTATCATCTGTGTATTTCACTCCATGACCCCCTAAACAAAATCCCCTCCCAAAGTGAATGTGTCCATCCTCCCATGACCAAGTCCTTCACTATCTGTCAGCCCCTGCCTTGCACACCCCAGCCACGTTCAGAACACGTGGCTGTCCACGTGACGGGAAGCTGTGGGACATTAAAACCAAGTGGGGACTGTACCAGGGCATCTGCACTCGCACACGGTCACTTCCGTGGGAGAGAAGAGAATCCACCGTAATGAGGAAATTGCTGCGCACAGTTGCTCACCCATCAAAATTAGCAGCACATTTAGATTTGGGCGGAGGGGGAGGTAGATGTTCAAGACATGAATTCTATTAAAGATTCTGGTCGCATCTGCCATCTCAGGCAGAGCCGTTTTGGACAGAAGGTGACCACGTCCACAGAATGCCCTCTCAAGCTTTCTCCTCCCCTTTCTCCCCCAGCCCCCATATCCCTGTCGCTCCCTCTGCACACCTTGGAAATCAGGAGGCCGCCCCAGCCGGAGACAGGTGTTAAGGGGACGGCAGCAGCTTGCGTTCCAGGCACCTGGCCTCAGCTGACAGTCACCGGGAGAGCTGGAAGTGGACCCTAGGAGCCAGGCGCATTTCCCACGGATGACAAATCCCCCGTCAGAAGCGTCCTCAGGCAGGGGCTGTGAGCACCACTCTGCCTGAGCCAACCACCAGGCAGAAGTAGCAGCGTGGGCTCAGGAATTAGACAGCACTCAGGTGAAAGACAGGTGTCACCACATGGTAGCTGGGTGATGCTCTAAGTCTCTTACTTTCCCAGGCTGCTCTTCTAATGTGAAATGTACTTACCAGTCACCCAGGGGTTATGGCAAAAATTAGAGCTAATAGCTGTAATCATGTCCTCAGCAAAGGCCTGGCCCACAGCAAGAGCTGAGAAATGCAGAGGACTTTGGGGGGCCGTTCTCACCTGCACCACCTCCAACACACTCCTGCCTCTCACTCTTTCTGGGAGAGTGTGGTGTCTGAACCCCTCACTGATGTGCATTTGGCTCAGCTAACTTGGGAGAAGGGGAAAGACCAGGAATCAGTTCTCCCAGCTCAAGCATTTTCCAAATTTAAACCAGAGCCCTGTGCAAGTTCCCTGAGCCACTAAAAAGCATCTGACTAGAGTCACTGGCCAGCAGGCTGACTGCATTGAGAAAGTGAATCCTGGCTTGGGAGGAAACAGGAAATGACACTAAGAGCCATCTAGAGGGGCAGTACCGGTGGCTCATAGGGGAAGAGGAGTTTTTAATCCTGTAGCTATAGTTAGAGCACAGCAGATTGATCACAGATTCAGTGGCCTAGAAATATGAGGTGAGATAAAAATATGGTGAATATTTAATTTTTAAAGTGTATAACAGGAAAAGACACATTGTCAGTAATCCCATTCAAAGCACTCACCCTCATGCAAATGCACTGATCCCATATTCCTGCCATTTCCGGAGCAGTTCCGGAAGTCCTCTTTTAAGCCCTTAGCTGTGCTATCATGGCTGCCTCCGTGCTGAATGGATTCGAAGCGTTGACCTTGTGTCTCAGTCACTTTCTCATCCCCAGGGCACTGGACCCAACACCCACAGGTTAAAGGAGGAGAGGTCTATTTGGCCCATGGCTGGCAGAGGAAAGCCTCTCACCTCATGGCCTGTAGAAGTAGTGGCAGGGAGGATCCAGGGAGGGAGGCGAACCCTTCCAGGTCACAGCCAGGGTGACCACCTCTTCTGGCCAGACCCCACCTCACCCATAAGTCAGCTCGAATGCTCCCATGATCCAGCCCTGCCTGAGAACACAAGGGACTCTTGGGAGACATCTAGACATAAGCCATGTGCCTTTCACAGTCATTGTGACTTTGGAGAAGAGCCAGAAGTCAGCTGGTATCAGATAAGGACAACCGTAACGTTTTTACCAGCCTGCCTGGCACTCAGCAGCACATCCATTTCTGATTGTAGCTCAGGAAGACACTTCTAAAGGAGGGCTTCCAGAACTGCTTCAGAAAGCGACAAGAACAACAGGATAAGGGTGTTTAAAGGGAGGGCTATTAAGGGAAATGGCAGCGTGCCTTTCACTGTAATGTTTTTTGTCCATACAATCACTGTGCATTATGAATATACCTCGTAGGTCCTGATATATGTGGACTTGATAAAAAAGAAAGAAACATTGGAAATCACTGCAGAAAGTGTAAGTGATGCAAAGACTAGGATTTTGAGGAAAAGCTTACTTGAAAAGAATCTATTTTATTTCTCATCTCAAAGTATATACTAAAATTCCATCTAGATCAAAGAGTGAACTTGCAAAAACTGTGTAAAGAGAAAATAAAAACTGGTACCTGCCATTTTCCAGAACTGCAAGATCATAAAATAGTGTAAAGATACAAATTCTTCATAGATTAAGATATATGTCGAATCCAATCTTACACAAAAACCCCAAATAGGATCATTTTTTCCCCAGATCTAGACAACATAACTGAAACTTATCTGGAAAATGCATGAGCTGAAATGACTTGTCATTTTTCCTTAAAAATGGAGCAATTGTGGAAGATTTGCTTTTCCAGATATTAAAATACTATGTTTCATATGCAAATGTGTCATATCCTAAAATACGTGAAATAATAAAGATACAATAAAACAGTGTGATTGTGATAGAAGGGCCAATTGTACAGAATAAAACACCTCAGAAGAGCCTACTGTACATTAAGAAAATTTAGCATGTGATAAAGACGACATCTAACCCAACAGGGAAAGAAACCAACCTTTAACAAACAGCGCTCGAATGTGCAGTTAACTATTTAGGAGGAAAATCAATTTCAATCCTCACTACAACACAGAGAACAAAATTAATTTTGAATGAGTTAAAGAGTTAAATGTTCAAAAATGAAGCCATAAAATACTTGGAATACACATCCTTAGTATGTTTAGATCAGTGTGGAGACGGAATTTCTAAGTTTAAGAGCAACTGGAAAAACACAAAGAAAAAATGGATATATTTTTGCTGCTTAAAAATTCATCTCCATAAAAGCACATCATGGAGACTAAAAATAAACAGCAAAATCAACCTGAGAAAAATGTCTGCAACGAAAACATCAAAAAGTTAATATTCTTAAAATATGAAATAGCATTTACAACCATAAAAAAACACTAAAACTGAAAGAAAAATGTGCAGAGAACAAGAACAGGCGATTTGCCGACTAAACACAAATGACAGCTTAGGCACAGCCCTGCTGCAGTGATCGCAGGGGAAGCCACACTGTGAGGTGGGACTTCGCCCTGTGGGATTAGCACAGGCTCCTGAAAGCCAGCGCCAGGCACTGACAAAGGCAGGCTCGGGAGGAGGACAGCTGCCCCACAGCCAGTACTGTGTGCTGGACTGCAGGATCCCAGAGGCTACAAGCTCTTCATTCTCTCTGGTGCAATAATCCTACTCCAGTTCTGAGCAAGTAAAACGCAGGGCAAACAGATACGTCCCCTCTTTTTTTATAACAAAGAGTAGAGATGAATTAACTATCTGCCGACATGCGAAAGGTAATAAATTGTAACATGTCCACAAGATCGGATACTGTGTTTTCTCTTAAAATTATGTCCTCAAAGAGAAGAGTTTTCAGTGGTCTATAAAACTGCTCACCGTGTGTGAGAGCGATTAGAATCCGGCAGTAAGTAGGCTACAGGTGCATTCTTTCTCTTGCTAATTCTGCTGTCCACACCATCACCCCTGATCACCAGTTTCTTGTTTTACCTCAGACTGCATCCCCGACACGTGATTTAAATTTAAACTTAAAAAATTTAAACTTGCAGACCTCCGAGCCAAGACCTGAGAGTCACAAAGCCCTTCCCAGACTCGGGCCCCGTAGGAGCTGCCCGCCGGCTGGAGCCGCCCCCATGTCCACTGCAGGCCTAGCAGCTCGGTCCACCCATCCCCTGGGCTCCGGGTCTGAGCGCACGCCTCTCTTCTCTTCCCCTCCTGGTTTCCTCTCGATCGATTCTGCCACTACGAAGGGCAGTAAATTAATAACTAGATTTCCCCCCACGACAACAAGCCCAACTACTAATTGGCTCGATATCTCCCTGTTGCTGTATCACTCTGGGATTTTTCTGGGTGAGATATAAATACGCCAGTCCTATTAATAAGCCATTTGGCCGAGGGAAGAAAACACATTCTGGAGCTCCCAAGGGGCCCGGAAAGCTCAGTGGGCCGTGAGCGAAGGCCGCAGGAAGGAAGCCCTCCGCCTCTGCCTCCTTCCCGGCAGGGCGCCCTCCCGCCAGGTTCCTCTCGGGCCTGGGGGAGGCGAGGGAAAGCTTTGTTAAGTTAAAAAAGTGTAATTTAGATAAATCTGCACGTTCATTGGCCCAAGTGCGCCTCTGGAAAATAATAGTTAGCGGTGTATCAGGGGCTTTGTTGTCTCCTTATAATTAAGTCCTGCCCAGAAATCCAATTACAGATGTTCTCAGTCTCCCTCCAGCTAAGTGCTAACCCATGAGGGGAGGACGGCTCCTGGACTTAAATAACTCTGGATAAAAATTAATATCGTGGCCGTGTTGGCTAATTAAAAGTGCCGCCTCTATTAGAGGGCTTTTATATTAATAAATGAGACTATCATCATCACATCGGACAACGAAGGCTCTCATCAGGTCTGCTGCCCGCCCCACTCCGGGAAGCACATGTTCCTGCCCTGGGACCAGGCTTCCGGGCCAGGCATGACCGCACCCCAGTCGGCCACTCGCCAAGGCAGGCGCTGTGCCTCACACCACCCCTGCTGGTGCACACCACACTCCTGCTTCCTGGGTGAGCAAACTGTGGCCGAGATGTTCACAAGCTTCTCCGGTAAGCAGAGGAGCTGGGATCAAACTAGCACCTGAGGGCCAGGGATTTGACTCAGTGGGCCGCCACCTGCCTCTCAAGTGCAAGGTCTTGATTTCGATCCACAGTACCAAAAAAAAACAAGCACCTGAGCCTGGCACTCGCCCCACTTCACCTGCCAGTGGCCTTGCTGCATGAGCCGCCTGTGGAGATTTGGTTATGGACTGATATCAAGCAGGTGGGAACGTCCCCTCAGTAGATTTTCCACTTCCTGTTGCTGCCAGTCACTTTCCTACTAATCCCGTCCCGGCAGGTAGGCATGGTCCTGGGTCCTGGGGACCAGGGAGAGCCCTGCCTCTGAGGAGCCAGCTAGGTTTGATGGCACAGCAAGGACAGGGACTGTCCAGGCCTCCGCGGGGAGTACCCACCCCAACTCGGGGCAGGGAGCTTCCGAGGAGGCAGTGTCTACCTGAGGTCAGGAAGCAGCGCAGGCTGGGTGGTGACAAGAGCGTTCCAAGAAGGCAAACGTGTGCGAAGGCAGAGGAGGGTAGCTCTCAGCAGCCCGCTGTGCCTGGAACACACGGCTCGAGGTGTGTGGTGGAAAAAACAGAGACCGGAAAGGGGAGCGGCACCACCTCAGCTGAGGGTGGTGAGGAGGGTCGTGTTCACAGCCTGGGCAGGTCAGCCATGGTGGGGAGGAGCCTAGAATGCTCCTCAGCAGACTGGGGTGAGCAAACTGCTTTGCCCTCTTCTCCTCCAAGTGCGGAGGGTGACCTGGCCTCAGCCACCCCGGAAGCCAGCAACCAGGGTTGATGGGGAAGTGTGGTGCCCCCGTCCAGAGGCAGGGTGGACACAGAAAGGGCCAGACGCAGTGATGACCACGAGGGAGCAAAGCGCAGGGAAGGTGCAGAAGATGGGAAGGGAAGCGGAGGCGTGGTTCTGGGCAGCAGGCAGCAGGCTCCGTCCTGGGAACTCGCGGTCACACGGCCAGTGAGCTCCCGGTGCCCGGGTCCAGGACTGCTGAGAAGCCGAGGTCTAGAGAGAGAGACGGCTCCGGGAACGACTGGATCGTAGATGCTGGCTGACTCACCCGTGAGGTCAGGGGTGACCGCGGGTGCTCAGAGAGCCTTAGCAACCTCAGCTCCCGCTCATGCCTTGTTCCGGGGCCTCCCGGACGCAAAGCACCTGGCTCTTGGCTCCAACATTTCCAGCTATCAGTACAGTATCTCCCTGAAATGACACAGCAACGTCACATCTCATCTCCAGCCAAGGCTGGATTCCCTCCAACCCACACGGCAAGACCGGGTTTAACCTGAAACTGCTGGCAAGCTAGAGGACTGAATTCCAGCTCCGCTGCCCAACCTTGGCTGGCCTCTGACGGACGCCGAGGCCTCAGCTATCATGAGACCAGGATGGCTGAGAACACGGAGCTGAACCCTTTGTCACTTTCAGGGACTATTTACCCTAAGTCGCTAGAGCCCAGGCTCCATCATTTTAATGTGTAACTTCCAAAAATAACGGTAATAATGAATGAAATGCCGACTGGACCTAAAGAATGAAAGCTATTAAGTGAGGCGGGGATAGAAGGAAGAGAGAGGAAAGAAAAATATCCGAAATGACATCTTGTTTTTACAAAATAATGGGCCTACCGTTTGCCATCCATCAGCCAACAAATGCAGGAAGCCGTGCTTGATAGGAGCTGAGGATGGGCTGACAGGCCGCAGCCCAGTGGACTTTCTCACGATAGGAAGGGGGTCTCGGCTTTCACTCAAAGTCTTGCCAGTGTCTGGTTAACCCTTCCGGCTCTCGCAGATCAGCTGACCTTCAGCTCCCACTGCTGGGTCAGACCTGGGACAGGTGAAGGCCCAGGACAGCTCCAGGTCTAGATGATAAGGTGTGAGCTCAAAAGAGAGCTCCCCAGCGTCGTGACTGGGGAGCACTGAAGCCAAGACCCAGGCTAAGCGCAAGGCCTGACCTTCAGTCCACGCAGCCAGAGGAAGGGCCCCAAAGATGAACCAAAAGAAGACATTTCAGGGGAAATGAGGGAAACAGTCAGGCGTCCTGAGGATAGTAAACAGGGCAGTGGAGAAAGGGAGGGGTCACAGGAACTCAAAAGATGGGGACTTGGTACCATCTCAGTGTATCACTTATCCATGCCGCGTAACGGGTCACCCTAAAACTCAGTGGTTTGAAGCAGCAGTTGCTGTCTCCTGTTTAGGAGATAAATCTAGGTATAGCTTCGGTGCGTGTCCTGGCTCACAGGTCTCCCACGAGCATGGCCACTGCTGTGATCTCCTGTGCAGACTGGGTGGAGGGCCAGGGCGGGCTGGATGAATGGCTCCCGTGTTATGCACATGCCTGCCGGTGTTAGTCACCTTTCTGTGCTGTGACAAAACACCGGAGGTGAACAGCTTAAAGGATGAAATGTTTCTCACGGTTTTAGAGGTTTCGGCCCGTGATCAGCTGGCCCCACTGCTCTCCCGCCTGTGGTGAGGCAGATCGTGGCACGGAGGATCAGTGGGGCAAAGCTGTTCAGCTCGTGGTCACCAGGAAGTGGGGAGGAAGCAGCAGGAGGAAGAGAGGAAGAGGAGGGGGAAAGGGAAGAGGAGGGAGGAGGAAGCCGAAGAGGAGTAACAAGAAAGGGGGAGGGAGGAGTGGTGAGGACTGAGTATCTCCGAGGGCCCCCAGGGACCTGCACCCCCAACCTGCGCCACCCTCTGAAGGCCGTCACCCCACAGCATGGCCAGCGGGGACCAGGCCTTCCCCTCCTCTTGGGACCCTGCACATGCAAACCGTCCTGGCCGGAAAGGCTTCCCTTCCCCATCTTGCAGGCTCCTCCGTACGCTGCCTCGGGGCTCTCCAGCACAGCTGCTGGTGGTCGTAGAGAGAAGAGAAAGAAACAGAAAGTGCGAAGACAACTGACAGAGAGCAAGCAGCCAAGACAGACGCTGCGCTCTCTCTCTAACTTAAATCTTGGAAGTGACACGCTACCACTCCGGCCTCTGTCTACTCACCTGAAGCACGTCAGTAAGTCTGCAGGTACTGCGGGGGAAAGGGCTCCGTGAGTGAGCGAACAGCAGCAGCGGGGAGTCCTGGGTGCGACTGGGGGTAGATTCCAGGCTGCTTGCATATGGGGCGCATGCAGAGCTCAAGGTAAGGCTGCACAGGGGAGCAGGTTCACCGAAGCACCACTGCGGGCTGGTCACCACGGTAAACTTGGCTGGTGGATGAAAAACCTTGCAAACTCTTTGGTTCGTTCGTCATCCACAGGAGGGATTAATTTTCATGGCAGGAGGCCTCGGGACAGAAGGTGCAGACAGCCAGGATACCTATAAAGTGATTCTCAGAGATGGTCTAGGAGTCGGCAATGTGACCAAATCACACAGAATCCTGACATTCATCTCCCTTTCCCGCAGATTCCACGTTTTCCGAATTCCTCTGCGAGGATCTTCTGTGCTGCAAATTAGTCGCTCGTACAAAAGGCAGTCACTTCTAGTCGTCTGCGCCTTCTCACTGTGCCACTGCGGTGGATTTGTGCTCCAGGAGCAGAGGTGCAACATCCAGAGTCGGTCACGTTAGGAAAATCGAGCTGACTTCTCACAGCGGCGTGCACAGGCTTTGCGGTTGTTTAGGAAATTTAAGAATCAGCAAATCTGGTAAGAACATCGGGGGGCGGTGATGTATGGACAGTGACAGCCTCCCTGTGCGCGGCCTGACGCAGGCCTTTCAGAATGCGCAGGACAGAGGTGCAGTCCTGGGAAGATCCACAGAGAGAACTCGTGAGGCCCTGGCTGCGTGTTTTCATGAAGAATCAGGGTGAGCGGGAGCTTCCTGCTCCGAGCGCGTGCACACTTCCACACGGGTCGGCTCAACCGGGAACCAGACCAAGTCCAGGAGAGGAAATAAACTGAGAAGCGGGTGGCGCGACAGAATATGAAGGGACAAGAAGGAAAGAGACTGGACAGAGAGGCCCACAGCGGCCGGCTGAGTTGGTCATTTAACTAACTTTCTTGAGCTTTCCTAATGTTTTAGACCCACAGGACAACAGTGAACGAAGTACACACCTACATCAGCAGGCATTCTGTCGCTATACAAATACCTGAGACATTCAGCTGCTGGGGTTATTTTACCTCACAGTGTTGGAACTTCCGGTACTGATTAATTGGTGCCAGGGCAATGGGTCGGCGTTGAGGCAGCGCAAGGCAGGAACGTGTGGCAGAGTGACACCACCCCGGGGGTGCCAGGAAGACAAAGAGAGAAAAGGAAGGGGCAGGGTCCCACAGGGCCCTTCGAGGCCACACCCTCGGTGACCTATGACCTCCCAATAGGTCCCGCCTCCCACAGGCTCCCCCACCATCCAGCGGGGCCGTTCTGGGGACCAAGCTTTCCAGGATAGACCTTGGAGGGACCCTCAGCTCCGAACTCTAGCGATACTGTTGTTCTCCCAAAAATGTCCTCCAGAGGGGAAAACAGGAGGGACCGTACAACAGAGCTAAGCAGGGAGGCGGCAGGATGACACTGTGTGACCCGAAGACGCGAGACCACTGCAGAGTCTGTACCGCGAGGGCCTGGTCTGAGGGGCAGCGCCCCAGGCCCCTGGCTCGGGCGACGGGCCAAACCGGATTCGCTCCCGCCCTGACTCTCAGCTCCGCGTCTCTCAGCATCCAGGTGTTTTCAGCCCCGCACAGGAGTGGGACAGAAAAGTGCCCTCCAGCCTGGCAGGCAGCAATAGGAAGGAAGGGTGCCCAGAGAACCCTGCACGGGAGAGGTAGGGAAGTGTCTGGCCCACCACAGGCGGAGGCCCAGCATCTGCTGGCGTCTAACTCCTCACCCAGCAGGCTGTGCCGCCAAGGACTGTCGCCCCGCCAGAAGAAGGCACAGCCGGCCAGTCTCCAGCGCCCAGGATGGCATCTGCCTTTGGTGTCCTCAGAGAGCCCCAATATCTTGGACTGGACGCCAGCTGTCGGCTCCCCCTGGCTGGTCTTCCTACCCAAGACCCTGAGGCGGCCCTGAGCCATCTTTCCAGCCTTTATCTGTCCTTCTGCGGCCTTTCCTAGGTCCCTCCCACCATGGTTCCCTTGTTCACTCAGCCAAGTGCCACAGATTCTAGACACCGCGGCCCAGAAACACCCAGTACTCCAAGGTGCTGCCGGTCCACACTGGGAAGCCAAGGCTGGGCCTCCTAAGCAGGGTGTGGGCAGACGAGCACCCCTCCTGGAACCCAGCACTGTGTCTCCCACGCTCATAGCTCCGGTGGCCGACCTTGCAAATGTGCTTCCAGAAAGCCGCTGAGCCCCGCCGTGGAAGGAGGCCCAGCCCCAGGGCCGCACAGAGCCTCTGGGAAGCCCCGGGCTCTGAGTCCTCTGGCTCCTGCCACTCTGCTCCCACCCAGCACCCCAGCATGCATGTTGAGCTATCTTTTTAATTTTCTGGTTGGCTTGGCAAATTGCAGAGGCTCTCTCCCCGGAGCTCTGGGCCCATGCACGCCTGCATTTGCATGTGGCTGCAGGGCCCCATCCTCTGCTCTTCCCGCTCTCCGAGCCCCAGGCTCTCCCCACCCCACCCGCCAGCCAGGGGTGGAGCCGTTCCTCCTCCTCTGTCCCTCCCTCCCTCAGGCCCGAGAGGGCGAGGCAGGACAGGAAAACCAGGCCCGGTCACATCCCCCAAGCCGACAAAAGCCCTTGTGGGAGCCGGTGGTTCGAGCGCCAGCCCAGCCCCTTGGAGCAGTGACAGCTGTGTGCTCCATTCGCCCAGTTCTGCAGCTGGGCTAATTACTGTGGTTCCCGAGCTTGGGGTCCAGCCCCAAACCAAACAAATTAGGACAAAGACTACAGATGTCCTCGCGCCCCTCGTTCCTAGCCTGCACCTGCTGAAGGACCCCTGTAATTGGTAACAGTGCCATAAACACCCGCCACCCGTCCTTTACCCTCTGCACTTGGCAGCGTAACCAACATTCCAGCTCATCCTTCAATGGCCAAAGGAACTTGGAGCTTATAGTGCTGCCTCTCTAAGTGCCAGCATCGCCCCAGAGGCCCCGGGGGTCCAATCCACAGTGGCTCCTGCGGGAACCCCCGCTGGCCCCGTTGACACAGGCTGCTGGAGGAGCACGTGGGCCAGGCCTTCCCATCGGCTGGGGCGACCCTGAGGCCCGAGCGGTGCAGGTACCGAGATGTGGCGGGCAGAGGGATGGGCAGGAGGTGGCAGCGCACATGCTCTGGCTGCAATGGGCAGGGGAATCACAGCAGACACCGCGGCAGCTGGGGCTGGCCGCCCATAGGAGGAGCAGGAGGAGGCCCCGGTGAAGGCTGGTGGCCATCGATCTGCAGCTCCCCGGTGACCGCATCCAGGTGCAGCAGCAGAAACGAGAACTGGGGACCAGTGGTGCGTGAGAGCAGGGACTGTGGGGGGACCCTGCTGCCCAGAAGGAGCCCCAAGCACCATGGAGGCAGCTGGGACTCTGTGGGTGACCGGCTCCTAGGTGAGGCTGGTGATGAGCAAATCTCAGACACAGTCCCTGGGCCCAGGGGGTCCACGGAAGCCCACAGAGGACAAGACCAGCGAGGCACTGTCTTAGCCTGTTCAGGCTGCTGTACACGGCCACGGTCAGGTTGCTCTCGACAACAGAAGCTCTTTCCTCACCATTCTGCAGGCAGGAAGCCCAAGGTCAGGGCCCGGCCGGCAGTGGTGGGAGCTGCCTCCTGGCTCATGTGGCCTCGCCTGGGGGAAGGAGTGAGGGGTCTGCCTGGGTTTGTGATGAGGGCACTAACCCTCCTGATCACATCACCTTCCAGAAGTCCTCACTGCCTAACAGTATCACACCAGCGCCTGGGATTGTTAGCATGTGAGTTTAGGGGATGCAGTGATTCGGGCTACAGCACTAGTGCTACAAGCTAAAGGTTTGCATCCTCTTAACCTGCACGTGTGAGAAGATAGGGGCCTGTGAGGAAAAGTTAAATGTGTCATAAAAGTAGGGCCTTAACCCAACAGGGCTGATGCCCGTACCAGAAGAGGAAGATACCGGAGTCTACTGCCTGAGAAGGTGGCCGTCTGCCCACCAAGAACCACACACCTCACCAGAAGTCACAGAAGCTTGGCCCCTGACCTTGAACTTTTAGCCTCCAGAACTGTGAGAAATTGAGCTGGCTTCAAGGCAGAAACAGCAAAGCAGAAGGACCAGGTGGAGGGAAGCTGCTCAGCTCATAGCAGCCAGGAAGGACAGAGAGAGAGAGAGAGAGAGAGAGAGAGAGAGAGAGAGAGCGAGCCAGAGACAAGAATGCACACTCTCAGGGCTGGCGCTCAGAGCCACCTCCCGCCGGCCACAGTGGATCCATCAGTGGTGACCTCACAGAGATGACAGGAAGTCTTCCGTATGCCCCTCGGTGGGCGGCAAACACGGGACCTTGTGCCCTTAGCTTCTAATGGCTCCTCCTCCCTGCCTCTGCTGCCCAGACTTCCTGTGAAGGCCGCACTGAGGATCTCTCTGCCCCTCTGCACTCCCACCGGCCACTCAGACCTTCGCCTCCAGCCCAGGCTCACTACCCGGCCTGCAGTGCTCCCTGCTCGCCCTGGTCAGTCCCCTCTCCCATCCGCCCTCGGCACTGGCCTGGATTCCTCACCCTAAAACTCTGCTAGGAGAAGCTGGGGTCTCCGGCAGTGAGGACAGCGTGCGAGTCCCTGGAGACGGAGGCCAGGGTCGGGGATGCAGGAAGATTCATTGGCTGCTGAACCGAGCTGGGCGGTGGGGGATGGGAGTAATCAAAGTGATGCTTTACCTCCTCCATCTCTGTAAAATAATTGTTCTGCTGGAACATCATTACACTATCATTTTTCTACTCTGGTGCCACATACAGGGAAATAGAAACTTGCTTTCTTCTTCATCATAAGCTGCAATTTCAATAACTCAAAGGCTTTCGAGAATGAGCCACTATCCCACCCCACCCCGTCCCCCACGAGTGAGTACAGGCAGGCGCCTCCTCCCGCTGTCTCCCAGCCCCAGAAGCCCCCATCTTCCCTCGAAGCTCTGCCTGCCTGAGCAAGAATGAAGAACTCTCCCAGCCGGCCAGGGCATGAGGGGCTCCGGCCATCCTGCATTTGCAGTGCTGACACCGGTTGCGTGCTGGGTGACCCAGGACTTTCTGACATTCTTCCTGCCACTGGCTGGGACCGGGACCACCCTGGGTTTTCTTTTTTTAATGGCGCTCGGGGTCAAACCCGGGGCCTGGCATAGGCTAGGCAGGTGTTGCTCAGTTGAGCTACGTCGCCAGCCCCCGCTGTGCACTTTCCAAGGACTTGTGACTCGCAGTGGCCTTGGTGCGCAAAGCAGAAGAGACGCTGCTGCCTCTTGGGGGGCTGACATTCGGTGCGGGGAGCGCGCATAGCGCATCGGGGAATGGCACGTGCTAAGGAGCACACGGAAAGGGGAGACCGCAGTGAGGGGTGGGAGCTGCCATTTGCAGCAGGGTGGCAGCGTCGGGAGTGGGGGAATCTGGGGAGGGCGCTGCACCCAGAGGCATCGGTTCAGGGCTGGGCTTGGCTGGCACATTCAGGGGCTCCACGGAGACCTCTGGGTCTCCACCGGGTGAGCAGTGAGGAGACAGCGTGGTCCGGCTGTGAGGGTCTCTGGGGCGCACAGCCAGACCGCTGGGGTTGACCCGAAGGACAGGGAGGGACACGATGACCTGCGTGTGCTGACCGCAGCTGTGGTGCTCGCTCAGAGCAGACCGCGAGAGCAGCAAGGAGGCCCCTCAAGGCTTCGCAACGCTGCCTTAGACCGTGAGGTGACCGCGGGGTGACAGGCGGCACCCTGGGTGCAGTCTGAAGGCGTGCGGGCAGGGCCTCTGGGCGGTTCCGGCCTAAGTGGAGTGCAGGTGAGTCGGCGAGACGTCCAGCACTGAAGCCCATGGGCCAGGCTAGATGCCTCCAGCAATCGGTATGAATGTCACAGCCCATGCTCCCGCAGGACAGCCACCTGACAGGATGCTGGGTGTGAGGCAGAAACGCACGCGTGTCCAGCTGGGTCGGGACCTGGAGTGCGGTGTTTGCCTGCAGAACGGGTTTCCATCCCTCGAGGTCAGCCTGCTTGCCCAGGCATTAAGATGTGGGACCTGCCCTTATTTTTCCTGGGGCTCTTTCATCTCGTGGTCATTTTCAAGATTAAATAGGAATATGCTCAAGAAACACTTAGCTGCAAGGCCTACAAACTTAGGAAGGGCTTCAGGGCAGGAGATTTTAATTGCGCAATGTTGAAATTCTGACAGTGACCAGCAGAGGGCACCACCAGCTGAAGACAGCGGGCCATGTACCACCAGGAGGCTGGTTCAGTTCAGGCCTGCTGTCTGCCTTTGCAAATAACAGACTGGGGTTTGTATTTCTCTTCTCTGCTCTCTCTCTCTCCATCCCTATTTGCCGAATTGTAAATCCCCCAGATCCTCTTGTGCGGCAGAGGCCTCTGGGTCTTATCTGAGGTCTTCCTTGCTGAAAAGAGCCCAAAGCCCCGCGTTAGAGGGGAATCGGAACACGGCCTCCACTGCCCCTCAGTCGTGCGCCCCCTGCCGCCCCCGGGGCCGAGGACCCCCAGCTCCCCTGCGGCGGGTATGCGCGGAGTGGAGATAAGGTTTGTCCAATTTGTTCCGGTCTCTGGAAACTCTGCTTCTTATCTCTGCCCCCGTTGCTTCATCGTATTGCCAAAATTACCTCGATAATGTTTTTAATGTAAGAATTCATTTTCACTTCAAGAAAGAGGGAACACTGCAGCCAGATAAGAAACACCATCTGTCTTCAGGAAAAAGGGTCGCGGGCTTGCGTGTCATGGATCCTGTAATGTCTTACATTAAGGTGCCACTTCTGGATGCTTTCTTCTTATTTATGAAATGATTATTCTACAGAGGTGCATTTAATATTGTTAAAATAATGATTGTGCATGTTTAATACATCAATTTAAGTTATTATCTCCCATGCTATAAAATGTGGGATAATTTCATAAATAATTATAAAGCATTTACAAATGGAGCCTTAACGCAGAGCATTCTCCCTAATCCTTTATCTTTCACAAACACAGAAATAACAATTAGATTCCTGGAATGAAAGCGGGAGGTTATGTTCTAGAATGTGTCTGCTCCTTGCTGAATGCAAATGAGAGGAGGGAAAAACAGAAAGCAAGTGCTCCCTCCCCCGCTGATGCCCGAAGACACTGTCCACGGAGCCCTTCTACACAGCAGGGCCCTTTCTCTGCAGAAACTGGGAACAGGAGGCTGGCTCTGGGAAGGAGGCTCTTTGAACCCTCGTTTAAGAAGAGTAATTCTGTTCCCTGCTCATTTCTTTGGGACATAGAGAATCTTCAGGTGCCTGGTCACATGGTAAGAAATACTCCCCCCCACACCCGCCCGTCCCCCGGGCCCAGACATACACAGGCAGGAGCATGGCCAGTGAGCCCAGACTGCAGGAAGTTGGATTGAGATCGTCAAACCCGCGAGAGCACAGATGGAGTTAGGGACACACCGAGAGCCGGGTAAGACTGAAAATACCCACCTTCTGTGTTTGACAGTCCAGTCTCCTGCCGACAGCACAGACCCAGGGAGACAGGAGATGCCCTCAGGAAGCTTAGCCCCTGGCTCTGATCCCTCCCCCAAACTCTAGATGGAAGAACCCATCTCTAGGGACCGGTGCCCATGCACGCATCCTCCCTCACCCACAGTCTACCTGTCCACCCTGCCACAGTTTCCTCCGCAGGCCTCGGCAGGTTCTCAGGGCCCAGGGCCAGGCCTAGCTCCAGTAACAGGTGCGGGAACAGGTCACAGGCAAAAGTGACCCCTCCGGCTCTCACATGGCATCACAGGTGGCTCCAGAGTCTCTGCTTCCATCCTAAACACGTCCTGTCTCTTTTGCCGCCGCCTAATCAGCCCACCCACCAACCCATCCAAGTAGGGTGTGTGCAAGGCCTCAAAACAGCTCCCCGCAGGTAGTTGCTAATTAATCACCCCTGGGGGTTTTGTGCATTGGTCTGTTTTGTTCCTAGTACCGCACTTTGAACCTGGGGCTTTGCACATGTTGGACAAGTACTCAACCACTGATCAACACCCCAGCCCTAGCTTACACATACATCGCCACGTGTTCTTGACAACTCTTCCTCCAGGAGGAGGAGCTTGATTTCTAAGCCCTTGAGTAGCGGCGGGACTGACTCATCTGTAACAAACAGAGAATGCAGAGGGAAAACCACACCTTTCAGGAGAGAACCCAGAGGTGAAGCACGTGGCTTTTCCAGAGCAAGAACTCTTTTGTTATTGTGTGTAGGTCAGAAGGGACTCATAGGCAAGAGTGGAAAATCAGGCAGGATTTCCGCTCAAAGGCCCAAGGATAACTCATGTCCCTCTCACATGACTCCCAAGACAGGACGAGAAGGGCACGTCACCTCTACAGTACTCGTCCTAAAAACCCATGACCTGGTGGGTCAGGAGTAGACACCTGGCAAACCCAAACTGGGGGACAGTCTCCACCACATGGGGGTGTACCCCTCAGAACTCCAGGCCCACGAGAACCAAGGGGAGGCTGAGAAAAACAACACACACGAAGAGGTGAAGCAACAGCTAAATACAACGTGGCATCCTGGAACAAACAAACAAAAAATAACACTTCTGGTGAAACTAGAGAAATTAGAACAAAGTCTATGGTTCATGTTATTAGTACAGCACCAATACTAATTTTCATTTTGATAAGTGTACCACGGTTTTGTCCTGGTCAGCTTTCCTGCACCACAACGAAATACCGGAGACAGTCAGCTTCCAAGGAGAAAGGTTTGCTTGGGCTCTGTCTGCAGCTTTCAGTCCATGATGGTTCCACTGCTCTGAGGTCTGTGGTGAGGCACACACCACGGCAGGGCTGTGGCTGAGCAGAACCGAGGTCTTCCCACGGCAGGGAAGCAAAGCACCAAAGCAAAGCGAAAAAGCAAGAGAGACTGAGGAGCCGGCAGTGAGGTAAGGACGGCGACCAGGCGATTTTTCTTCGCCTCCCACGGCACCACCCCAAGGACCAGGCCTTTAACAGTGAACCTGTAAGGATCCGAAGATCCAAACCCCAGCACTGTGCAAGACAAGAGGCCTTGGGGAAGCTGGGTGAAGGGTACTCTGGGAGGCTAACTTTGCAACTTTTCTGAAAATATAAAATTACCTCAAAATCAATAAGTTGTTCTTGTTACAAAGGAGCTCACAGCCTCGCTCTTCCTCACTGAAAACTCCCCATCCTGACATCCCTCACTCAGTACGTGGCTTTATTTCCCCAGGACCTCAGAATTACTTCCACCTCCCCCAAACTCCCTAGGTCCCGTGACTCCTGGCCGGGTCACAGCAGCCCCCGGAGTCCCGAGGCCCAGCCTGGCTCCCCTGACCCCAGAAAGAGCCCCGGTGGTTCTCCCACAGTCCACACTGTGTCCTGTGTCCCTGGAATCCCTGGGCTTTTCGTTTGGGTCTGAGATGCCCGCCAGATCCGCCCCAACGGGAAAAGCCCGCTGCAAGCCTCACTCCCTTCTCCTCCACCCACTCCAGCCCAACCCTCAATTTAGAGCAGCAGCGCCTCCTGGTGCCTGGTCTGGGGACTGCCGCGCATCCCCTCCTACCTTCCCTCCGGGCCCTTCCTTCTGAACCTGCGCTGTCACTCCCTCTCGGTGCCGCCCTCGTATTAGTCAGGTTCTGTCACTGGGGCCACATCCCTGGCACACACACAAACTAAAGGAGAAGGGTTTCAGCCTATAGCTGGCTGGCTTTAAGGCAGAAGCAGCATATGGCAGCAGCCAGGAGACAGAGAGACAGAGAGAGAGAGAGAGAGAGAGAGAGAGCGAGAGAGAGAGAAAGAAACACCTTCTGCGACCCATCTCCTCGGGGCCCCACCTTCTCACAGCACATTGCACCGTGAGCTCATGAATGGATTCGTTCCTGGCAGTGTTTCACAAGCCCGCGTAGCCTTCCAAAGCCCCATGCCTCGGGTGCTTGTGAACCGGCCACCACAAGCCCTGAGCTCAGTCGGCCCTGCGGGCATCCTCTCCCACACCGACACACTGCGCGCACTCTTCGGGCTCTGCGCTGGCTCCCTCCGAACCGTGATTCCTTCTCTGCACTCTTGTCCGTCACGAGCAGCCCCTCCATACCTGAGCCTCATAAAGCAATCGGGCAGGAGGTGACCGCGGAACTGTGAGGAGAGAAGAGATCTGAGACTTGGCCCCACCGACTTCTAAAAGCCCGGAACAGAGATTTCCACCCAGGCCCTCCATTAGCTTCCCTCATCTTGCTCATCCTTTTCTAACCATTTTTTTTCTCAAACTCCAATATTCAAAATGAAATTTTCCACCTATTTTTATTCAATACTATCATATTTCTCTCATTTAATTACTAGCCTTGCAAGAGTATTGTTTTCCACTATTTTTCATGGCAAATGCACAGTACTTAATCTATACTATGGGATAAATAGGTTTTTGGCAGCCGGCCCAGGAGCCTTGCCAGCGCTGATACCCGCGTTGTTATGGGGAAAAGCTTCAGACAACTAACCCAGATGAATTTTTGGAGCACAACCTATTTATAAGTCAGGAACCGCCTGCGCTGTCTTGCTTATTTCATTGGTTCGGGATGTAGGTCTTTCTTGTTGCCCAAATGCATTCATTCAATATGCGGCGAATGCACATTTAGGCCAATTAAGGGGGGGTCCTCTGTTAGGCCTGGAGGAGGCTGCAGGTTGCAGGCCCAGGCCCGCTCTGTCCTGCAGTTCTGCAGGAGGAGCCGGCGGCAAGCACAGACCCCGCCAAGCGCGGAGGCTGCAGCAGGTCTGTGTCAGGGCCCAGCTGAGAAAGGGAACCAGTGAAAGGCAGGTGGGCAGGCGCACAGGCTGACTGGAGAAGCCGGTGAGCAGTGCAGGTGTGGAGGTTAAAGACCGCAGCCAGGCCGCAGGCAGGAAACTCGGCGCGGTTTCCTTCAGTCTCTGCTCGCCGGCCCTCACTGAACAGGAGGGCCGCACTCACGGAGGAGGCTGACCTGCTCCCCAGCTGCCATCATGAGCCACATCTGAGAATGAGCTTCCCAGCACCTTCTAGGCTGGGGTTCCACCAAACAGCGGGCACCCCACCCCGCCCCCGACAAGGCCCAGCCCCTCCTGTGGCCTGTCCACCACTCAGGGCGGCCGCTCTCCGCCTTCCCCGACCCTGCCCCAGAGGGCTT